>NW_012236521.1:500844-889228 GCF_000787575.1 Acytostelium subglobosum LB1 | reverse complement strand
CTGAGCACAACAACTACGACCGACTGATCGAGAAGCAGAACGCAACTCATGGCCTCGTCGATTAGACCCACGCCAGCATACAGGACATCAAACATTCGTTGAACAAACGGTTTGATGAGGATATGGACCGATTCCATAGGCAAGCAGTTAACGAGGGCAAAAGGTACCAACAAGAGAAGGAGAGAGTGCAGGTTCAGCATGACCAGACTAATTTATTACGCCAACTTCGCGGATTGCTGACAGAGGAAGAGCAACTAGAGAATGACTCGTCGTCAGAGGGCAATGAACAACGGCAACATGTGTTGGCAATGATCGAAGTAGCCAAGCGGAAATTGGAGGATGCCCAAACAAAGAAGGTGCTGGATGAGACTATCAATGAGCAGATACATGAGCGCGAGATGGATGAGATAGAAACCAACAAACAGAAAGCGATAAAGGAGATGGCAACATTGCATTCTATCGTGTCAGAGCAGCCCAAGCAACCACAACCATCACGACTCAGGAAGCCCATGCCCAGCACCATGCCCAAGGTAAAGTCAGAGCCTATTGACGAGCCGTCTCCTTACAGTACGCCTCCACATCCAACAACATCAACTACGACGACAACAGCATCGACAACGTCAACAGCAGTCAACAACAACAATAACAATAACAACAACAGGAGAGTCTCGATCACATCCTCCAGTCTCAAGGCAACGAAGGCGATACCAGCAGAGTTGACACCCAAGGTCATGGTATCAGTGCAGCACTACTTGGACACAGGATACCCAATCAATAACCTCAACTATGACCTAGGGAAGGACTTGAAGAACGTGCCCTATGAGGAGAGAAATAAACTCAAGAGAGAACTGATATCAGAAGCAGGAACGATGGCGAGACTACAGGCAATGGATTCTCTCAAACCAATCCCAACGTCACTGGCACCTCAAGTGTTGGAGTTTGTCAAGCAATACTACGACAGCGACATCGCCTCACAACAGCTGTACAATGAGTTAAAGAAGGTGTTCAAGGGCCACAGAGAAAGACAGAATTGGACTCTATTTATAATGAAGTCAAAGGCATGAGGAAGGGCAGCGGGCGCAAGGATGGTGGATTGTATGACTATGAGATCGTACAGCTGATGCAGCCGTACGCAAAGGATGGGTTCGAGGGCGTCATCGCGAGTGATCAACTGGATGAGTTGGAACCCAAACAGCGCATGTCGTTCATCATGAACCTGGACAAGAGCAACCAGCCGGGCAGTCATTGGGTTGCCTGCAACATCGATGCCAAGGGCGACAAGTCGATCGAGTACTATGACTCGTTTGGTGATGATCCCAGCACTGACTTCCTAAGGAGGATGAAGGAGTTGGTTAGAGAGATCGACCCAGACGTCTATCTCAAGTTCAAGGTCAACCGAGTGATCGACCAGGCCACCAACACCGACACGTGCGGGTATCATGCCATGCGCTTCCTGTTGAACAGATATCGAGGCGTGCCGTTCAAAGAGGCGACTGGCTACAGTGATGTGAGGAGGGAGGAGAAGAAGGCGAGAGAGATGAAGGAGAGATACAAGAAGTTTGGTTACTTGTGATAATGATCCTTTGGTGTAGGTATCGTGTTGAGAAACACGGAGTGTGATGTTGTGCGCTTCTGATGTGCTCTAGACCAGTAGACTTAAGGGAGAGAGAGGGTGCGGAACGTGCTGCAGAGAAAGAAATAATTATGAGGCACGAATGCCCCTTAATCATAACAACTAATACAACACTATGCCATCTCCACGTCCGGCCGTGGCACAAGGATTGTGGATTTGACAGATGACGGTAAAGCGATACATCTGTTTCCAGTCCTCTATCTCTGTCTTTACGTCCATTATGATGGAAGTAGAGATTATATTACAAACTCTCCGACCGGCTTGAGCATGTTGTTGACAATGGCATTGGGACAGTAGCCCTCGTATCGCAGGTCGCCACACTCCTTGCCCAACTTGGGGTAGTCGAGTGACCTCTTGCCAGTCTTGACAGTCCAGGGCTTGGTCGAGACGAATCCATCAGTGTGCACACGCTTGATGCAGTCAATGTCGTCCTTTATTATCGTTCCAATCATCTTGCGTCCACGAGAGATGATGAATGGCATGATGCGAGCGAATGGCGTGTCGAACATGTTGGTGTCGCATGCTGCCTTGACCATCGCGTTGCTATTGGGTGTTGGATGGATGCGATCAATGGAGTATTCATCTTTGGTCTGGCTCTCGTTGTCGCTCTCCTCGTCCTTGCCAACGAAGAAATGCCTGATGGCTCTCTCTCCTCCATCTGCTTTGATCATCTCCACAGGGCTCTCGATTTCGCTGTGCTCCTTGATCTTGTTGCGCTTGGAGAGAGCACCCCAGAGGCGTTGATAGAGCTCCTTTGATCGAGGGACTCCAGCCTTGATCCAGCTGAGAACCTGATCCATGTACTTGCCGAATAGGATGGAGCCATTGATCCTGCAGCTGCTGTTGTAGATCAATGCATTCGCTTTCTCGTCACACTTGAGGTTGAATGATAGTCCTAGCTCCTTGGCAAAGATGAGGTCGTAGTGAGTGTAGTATTCATTCTTGTTGGTCTTGAATGCGCCGTGCTTGCCGTTGATCGTGGCGCGATAGATACCGAATGGGATAGTCCTCATTGCACTGAGCTCTTTGTCGGTCAGATGCTGGAAGTCACCGCACTTGATTGGGACCATGAAGCCACCGCTCTTCATGATCGCTGCGTACATCTTGCTGATGTCATACTTGTAGAGTGGACCTGTGAACTGCATCGCCATCATCATTGGTCCACATGATGCCTTGAGGATCCACTCGCCCTCGTCCTGCTTGATGGCTTCTGGTTTGACCGTCTTGTTGTACGAGAGGAACAGCTTGATCGCAGCCTTGTTGATGTTCTGTCCTGTTGTGTACATGTTGATGATGCCGTTAGTACCCTCCTTTAGCATGTCGGCGTCGGCCTTGAACGAGTCCAATGTCTCCTCCAGGGTCATGCCTGAGAGGATACGGATGTACTCGCACTTGTCTTGGTACTTGTGCCTCTTCTTGTTGATGAACTGCTCTAGGCTGATGGTCGTGTAATCGCCGTCATCGTAGAGCTGGACCTGTTCGCCTTTGAGATACTTGAATACGATTGGCTTGATGTAGACGTCCCTCTCGTTGTGTCGAGTGTATCTAATGCCCTTGCCTGCATAGGTGCCTTCCTTGTCTAGTTTGTAGTGCGTGTTGGTTAGTATCAGGTTGACCTCTCTGGTTGCCTTGCTGGGCGAGGCGTAGCAGTGATCACCTTTGACGTTGATTCTGATGTTGAGTCTCTCCTCGAGTTCTGCGATTCCCTTGATTGACACCTTTTGTTTGACATCAAGGCCGAGGAACATCTTGAGGCGCGATGGCTTGCCGAAGTGCTCAGTGACCTGCTCGGGATAGGCATCGAGGAGGCAGTAATAGAGACAGTTGTTCCATTCGCCGTCGCAGCCTCCCGCCTTGCCCTTTGCCTGATGTACGTAGATGTAGAACGATTTGAATGTGTCAGGCTCTGGGATTGGCGCGCCATCGTACTCGTGAGGATCAAACATGATGATCGGCTCGCCTACCTTGGTGAACTTGCCTGAGCGATACTGATGGTTGCCGTAGTCGAGCACGGCCTCTATCCTTGCGTTGGCGCCGTATCGTTGGAGCGTGTTGCTGTCTCGCTGAGCGATTCGTTCGATGTCTGCTCTGGTGTAGTTGCCTGTGAGCTTGATCTCGGTCACGCCCGTCTTCTTCAGTCTGCCGCCGATGTCTCTGGTTGATCTACTCATTCTATATATTAACACTTAGATGTTAATTTATATCACTTTGAACCTATTTGTTGGCCATCAACTGCTTGTGGATGTATTTTGGAATCTCATAAACAAATAAATCAAATTAAGCAATTTATCTCTAACAGATATAACATGTCATTATTCAAAGAGTACTATTGGGACGAGAACTCAGAGTTCAGAGAACGTCACAAAGCATACATCAAAGCACTACTACTCATGATATCATAGGAATGTTAAAGATCAGCATCAACAACTCTATCTATTCTATTTGTACCTCATCAATCACTACTGGTTATCATTACATCACTTTTTGAATATATCATCATCTCTCTCTTGTCATGACCTCGACATCATCAACATCCCTTCCATCTCCATTCATTCTCACCGATAAGACAACACCCGCTGATCTTATCAAGCACCTTGAGCTTGAGAAGGATGATCCCGACACCATTACCATCAACACTCAGAAGATCAATGGTTTGACCATTCGCCTCTCATCAGTTGATCAATTGAGATCCTTTGGTCTCACTGCTGGCATCGCAACTGCTTTGTTCAATATCGCACACCCAGCCCAAGCTCGTAAGTACAAACAACATCGGCGCAATGTCTTCATTCAATACTAACATACACACTCAAGCCGGTGCTGCAGGAGGAGGTGGTGGCCAAGCGCGTAAGTAGAAGTGAGAGCGAGTGATGTGTGAGGTCGATACTGACATATCGTTCCATAGCCGAGACAGAGAACGTGTCGTTTTGGGTTGCCCTTCAGACATGTGCCATCGATCCAACATCCATGGTACTCACCCTTCCCAATGGCTTGCATTTCTTGGGAAACCCTTCCAAGAGATCATCACTCTACGTGAGAGAGTGCTACGAGGAGATGAAGAATCTGATCTTTGCCCAGTTTGACCGATACGAAGGAATCGCGACACTACCTGGCTCTGCATCTGCGTCAAGCTCGGCGCCACCACCACCAGATCCAATCTACGGCTCATTTGTCGTGACTGGCACCCCTGGCATTGGAAAGTCATGCTTCCTCTACTATCTGATGCTGGAGATCGCAAAGAAGAAGGCTCCGCTCGTGGTCCACTCCATTCATTCCAACTCTGCACATTCCTTCTATCTCTACACTTTCGATGGGAATGGAACACCAATTGTCAACCGTGGACCAATAGAGCTTGTGATTCCCTACCTCACCAAGAAGTCCACCTACTATTTGGTTGACAGTCTCAAGGTGTCCAATGCCGCTGCCAAGACAATCATTGTGTCTTCCCCCGATCCAGCACTGTACAAGGAGTTCCTGAAGAACGATCGTACCACTCGCATGTTTATGCCCCCCTGGGAGAAGGATGAGCTTGACCATGTCAAACCCCTCTTGTATCCTCAAGTGCCTCAGGTATGTTATTCATTCTAATTACATACCCAAACATGCATCACTGACCAACGATCACAAAGGCAACTCTCGAGGATCTTTGGCTAAAGTGGGGTGGCATTCCACGCTTTGTCTTGGAGAAGGCAGTCAATGCAGCTTTCCAACACTCTCTCGAGAATGGAATCACAACACTTGACCTTGACACATGTGCAAAGAGCGTTGGCGAGGAGGACCCACAAGCACCAGGCAGTCACAAGATCATTCAAATCATCCCGATCGACATCAGTGGCATTCCAAAGTATGGTGCAATGGTTCTTCGTTTCTCATCCAAGTATGTTGCCAGCAAGGTGGCCAACGCAATCGCGGAAAAGAACTTGGAACAAGTCAAGAGTCATCTTTCAGTACCCAGATTCCTTCACTCACCACTTGGAGGGTCATTCCTAGAGGCCGTAGTGCATCGACAGTTGAAGGAACATGGAGGCCAATTCCAGAGAAGAGCCCTCAAGACCAACCTTGTCGACACCATTACATTCCCCAGGCCATCTTCATCAGCGATCATCAAGTCAATCACCGATATTGGTCCAGCTCTGGACAACATATATCTTGTGCCCAGCTTCTCCAACTTTCCAGCCATCGATAGCTTGATCAAGCCCAATCAGCTGTTCCAAGTAACAGTATCAGCAGATCATCCGCCTCTGATGAAAGAACTGACCAGTATTGTTGATCAACTTGGAGCTACAGTGGCAAACGTAGAGCTCTATTTCGTTCTTCCCCAGGACCAATTTTCTTCTTTCAAGGAACAACATTACCTCACAACGTCCAAGACCAAAGATGTCAAACTGACACCCCAGGTCAAGAAGATCACACAATACGCATTGCTCTTTGAGTTGTAACAATAAACCCGTCACCCTCCAACAGTCCCCAGTCCATGCTCCAACCACACTCGGTGTATGTTTGGTGTTGTTTTGGTGAACTCGTGGTGAACAATCGGTGAACAGTGTGTGAACGAATCGGAAGTACGTGCTGGATCAACGTGCTGAGTACTCTCCTGGTAACTCTCTTGGGCGAGCAAACCGTTACAGCGCTAACAGGAGCCGAAAGTAGAATAATAGTAGAATTACAAAAATGACCTTCTTTAATTAGGACTAAATTAATTCTATTTTTTTGAACTTCTAAACTCTATTTCTACTACAATTCTACATTGATTAGACAGATACTCTTTTTCCAACGTGCTCACTGCTATGGCGGTGACAGGTACTGAAAGTAGAATTGTAGTAGAATTTGGAAGAGGACCTTCTTTAATTAGGACTAATGGAATTCTAATATTTTGAACTTAAAGTCTCTATTTCTACTACAATTCTACATTACTTGATACAGATACCTTTTTTGTTAATGTTAAAGTATATAAAACTATAAGGAGAAGAGAATTTGGAAGTCTGAAATGAAGGAGCGCCAGCTCCGTAATGTTGCGAAGCCAGCGGCGATGAGTCATCCACACACCACTTACTGACGCTTGTACAAACAAACTACACTCAGATATGCCATGTGTGACAATTGAGCCAAAGTTTGATGACCAACCTTATGAGTTGGAGTCATATGCTAATGGTGAGACTGGTGTTACATTCAATGGGGCATATAATGGATCGTTGTCCAAAGTGAACTACATACCAGAGGTCAACACAATCTACTTTGAATGCTACATTCAACAATATGATCGAACCAGGTGATATACCTGAAACGATAACAAACATATCATTGAGTGATGACTTTAATCAACCACTTAAGCCTGGATCACTACCACGATCAATCCTCTGGCTTTGGATGGGCCATGCATACAATCACCCATTTGTGCCTGGAATCATCCCAACCTCAACAAAAGAGTTGTGGCTAGGACAAGGTTATGATCAACCGTTCATCTCTGATGCACTACCATCATCTCTGACGATGATGTACACTGGTGGCTACAATCAACCACTTCAATCACACTCACTACCATCATCGCTCAAGACCTTGATTATGGCCTCATTCAACTGCTACATCATTCCAGACACGTTGCCCGCCTCCCTCATCAAACTGAACTTGGGCATGCGCTTTAATCACAGTCTCGAACGGGGCGCGCTACCCTCTGGACTAACGAGTCTGTGGTTGAACAATGGCTTCTCATACATCTCCCCAAACGCACTCCCCGCGTCATTAACAAGACTCAAGCTAAGCCACAACCATTATCAGACTTTGACTCCAGGATTACTACCCGAATCACTTCTCTGGTTGGACATGGGCAACAATTATGATGAACCTTTGGAGATGTCCCTCCCCAATTCATTGCAATCACTCAAACTAAGTCAATATTTCAATCATCCACTTCAACCATCGTTGCTCCCAGACTCACTCACTCACTTGTTCATTGGCGACAAGTTCAAGCGGCCGCTGTTCAGCGAGTTGATACCACGATCACTCACATCACTCAGCTTTGGCAATGACCTTCTGGCGTACTGCGCTCCAGACACATTCTTGCATTGTGCTGGCATCAAGAGATTGATCGTGGAAGCCTTCGACATGCCACAAACACTGTCATTGCTACATAATGATCTGTTTGGTGGACATGTTCAAACTCTTGTTATGAATAAGTATCGCAAATCAACATATCCACGCACTGCCATTGTTCAACGATTCATTGTTGCCAACATAACAAGCATTACACTTGGTCGACGGGATATTGGATTCATTCGATGGATTGATTCCAATCATCTCATCACCATGTCACGTGACTCTGGACTCAAAGTACACATTGTCCACGCATCCAGCCTCGTCAAGCATTGCGACAGTCATCTATTCAAATGAAGAAGGATTCCATCATTATGTAAACTACAAGTAATGATTGAGTGATTGGAATGATTCCAGGCTGTTTGAGTGATTGTGCGAGGGTTTGGTTGTCCATGGTGATGTTACAGTACATTTTAATCCATGAATATTAGTCTGTTGTGTCAGCAGTGCTGATATATGTGTTGTTGGAGTCGCCACCAGTGTTGCCGGTGGAGTCGTTGGCTTCGTCATCGCCAGTTGAGTCGCCAGTAATGGAGTCGCCAGTGATGCCATCTTTGGCTGGCTTGATATAGTTCTGTTTCCTCCAGAAGTTGCGATCACCTTGTTTGTAGGTCTTTTGAATGAGGTTGTAGAAGAAGGTGTAGTAGAACAATAGGTTGTCATACTGTCCGTCGTAGTTGCCACCATTCAAACGCATGTGTAGCTCGCGGTAAAAGTAGTAGATGGCCTCGATCGTGGCCAGATATGCATCGCCATGTTGTTGATAGCGCCAGAACAATGTCTTGTGCTGGTCGATCTTTATGCATCGCAGCTTCTTGACGCGTGGATCGCGCAGTATTCTATTGGCCGTGTGCCATTGGCTGTCGATGAACACGACACGCTTCACATTGGACAGGTCTGATTCGCGAACAAACTCCGAGGTGGCCGATGGGTACAACAGCACCGTCTCATCAACATTATAATCTGGTACCTCTGGGAACTCATGTATCGATACATCATCAAACGCGATCACCTTTGAATGAATAGCCGTGCTCTTTGACAACAACTCAGTTGGATAATGAAGGCTACAAACATGTTTGATTGATCTATGAGTGTTAGTAATGTCGTATCACTTGATCAATCAATCAAAGACATCAACTTACATGTCACACTTGATTGGCAACTTGAGCTTTGGTGCCAGTCCAGGCTCACCAAAGGGTACGTAGCAGTCGTAACAGAAGTACTTTCTCTTCTTCTTACATTGTGGACATATGGCACGATCTAGTTCAGTCAAGTAATCACTTGGTGCAAGCTTTAATGTTGATAACCATGAATCATCAATGAACTCCTTCTTTTGCTCCTGCTCCTGCTCCTGTTCCTCATCATCCAACTTTAACTTATTCAAATCAACTGATTCTGTCTCATCATCTTGATTCTTATTATTATTATTCTTCTTATTCTTCTTGTTCTCCATTATTGACTATATCTGAACGTATATATATTTATGTATCTCTAAACATTCATACAAAATGACAAAGAAGAAACGAACGAAAGTGCCAGCGAAATAAAAGAAAGTTAGTATGAGTGAAGTTGAAGAACAGGGCGAAAGTCGATAAAGTGCTTCATTCATTCAAACATATAAAAATCATATAAAGAGATACAATGTCACAAACAACAGATACTAATAGTAATGTCAATGTTACACAGACATCAACACCATCATCAACATCATCAACCTCAACAGACCCAAATAACAATAATAATGCGACAACAGATGCACCAAAGAAATTACCGATCAATATGATCTTGCTTGGAATGGCTGGTAGTGGCAAGGTATGCATACATACCCTCATTGATTGATTGAATGATGATGGACACTCACTAACTAACCAATACATGTAGACAACACTATTGCAAAGACTTAGAGCACATGTACACGAACATAAGATACCAGCTTATATTATAAATTGTGACCCAGCAGTTGCAAAGCTACCATATACACCAAATATTGATATTAGAGATACAGTGAACTATAAGCAAGTGATGAAACAATATGGACTTGGACCAAATGGTGGAATCGTAACATCACTCAATCTATTCTCGACTCGTTTCGATAAAGTACTAGAGTTGGTCGAGAAGCGTGCACCGACTCTAGATTACATCATAATGGATACACCGGGTCAGATCGAGGTGTTTACCTGGTCGGCCAGTGGTGGTATCATCACCGAGCTCATGGCCTCGTCCTTCCCGACAGTCCTGGTCTACGTGGTGGACACGCCCCGCACGATCGACCCCACGACATTCATGTCCAACATGCTATACGCTTGCTCAATCATGTACAAGACCAAGCTGCCAATGGTTGTCGCGTTCAACAAGATCGATGTGGCCAATCATCGCTTCGCGCAGGAATGGATGAATGACTTTGAGTCGTTCCAGGACGCGCTCACATCCGACCCCTCGTACATGAGCAATCTGACGCGATCGATGAGTCTTGTACTGGAGGAGTTCTACTCAACGTTACAGAGTGTTGGTGTGTCTGCCGTGGATGGCTCGGGAATCGACGAGTTCTTTGACAAGATCAAACTGGCTGCACAAGACTACTTCACCTATTACAAGGCCGACCTTGACCGATCAAAGGAGGAGCGTTCCAAAGAGGAGCAACTCAAGGCCACACAAGAGTGGGACAAGCTGAAGCGTGACCTAGAGGATTCCAAAGGTGTCAAGGTTGTTTATGATCATAAGAGTATGTTTATTGACACTTTGGTTGGCTGCACCACGTACTAACCTTGTGAACATGCGTATCCATCACACAGAGGAAGAGAACATTAGAAAGTTCAAGGCGATGGGAATTGATGATGACGAGGATTATGTCGAAGACGAAGACGAAGACGACGGAGATGATTACGACTATGATGAACTCAAGTACTGAATAAACGACTGATCCATCAGCACTAAGATCGACAAAATCTAGATATTTTGATCAAAGGTTCGAGCGACACCCAATCTTTGATTGATTGTTATTGATTGATTGAATAGGATAGAGATAGAGCTAGAGATAGGATAAATAGGATGGATAATCATCAACTATATATTGGAGTGATGACTGGAACGAGTATGGACGCAGTCGATGCTGTGTTGGTGGACATCAGTACCAACACTACTCAATCGTCACAATCAGGTGATGGACCTAACGAGTTCAAGGTCATAGCAATGCATTCACATCCATACCCAAGTGATTTGAAGGATGCAGTGTTGTCAATATGTCAAGGACAACAAACTACCTTGCGAACACTTGGTGAGATTGATCATAGGTTGGCAATATTGTTTGCTGATGCGGTCAATGCATTGTTGTCAAAGGCCAATGTGAAGCCAAGTGATGTAAAGGCAATAGGTTGTCATGGACAGACTGTATGGCATCAGCCAACAGACACTCAATACCCCTTCACAATGCAGATTGGTGACAATAACATAGTGGCAGAGAGGACTTCGATCAATGTAGTTGGTGACTTTAGACGAAGAGACATGGCCTGTGGAGGACAGGGTGCCCCACTCGTACCCATCTTCCATTCAAGAGTGTTGGCCAATGACAATGAACTTCGAATCGTTGTCAATATAGGTGGAATATCCAATTTCACCGTGCTGCACCCAGGTGAGCCTGTTGTTGGTTATGACACTGGACCTGGTAACATATTGTTGGATGCGTGGATCAATCAATGTACTGGCGAGACCTTTGACAAGGATGGAGTGTTCGCATCACAAGGCACTACCAATCAACAGTTGTTAAGGCAAATGATTGAGTCGACATCATACTTTGGACGATCACCTCCCAAGAGCACTGGCAGAGAGCAGTTCAATCTCGAATGGCTTCATGGACAACTTGACAAGTTCAACCAGCAACATTCAAATACCATTACACTTAGTCCAAACGATGTACAATCAACACTTGTTGATCTAACCGTGGAATCAATAGCAAGTCATGTGGATTTACATGGTGGCTGTGATCGACTGTTGGTATGTGGAGGTGGTGCTCGTAATCAGTTGATCATGGATCGATTGGAAGAGAGAATGCCAAACGCAGTAGTGGAGCCAACATCCAGTGTTGGCGTCGATGGAGACGCAATTGAATGTCTGGCCTTTGCTTATCTAGCATACCTGCATGTCAACCACATGTCTGGCAACGTGCCATCTGTCACTGGCGCAACAAAGTCTACAATCTTGGGTGCCATGTATCCGAAATGGTCGCCATCGCATTAGCAACCTTTAATCCAATTAATTAAACTAATGTACATAATATATCTATAATCATTCGATATGGATCGGATGAAGCTGGGCGTCACGGTTCATGATTGATGTTGTGCTAGGCAGTGGACCACCATTGGGCGAGTCTAGGATGACCACTGTGCCATTGGGAGTTGATTGGAGTCCTCCAGTCTTGTTGTTAGGGGTTGCTGGGGGAGGTGCTGGCGCCACGTGGGCTGGAGTGGCATCATCTGGGGCATTGGTTAGCTGGAGCAGTGGCTCTGTCTTGGCGGTGGTCAAGGGACTGGGAACCTGGGCTGCTGGCGGCAAATGTTCGTCACCGCCGTTAGCAGACAGATTCATTGTACGCTGTCGTTTGTTTTCGTTCTGTATCTTGCAGTAGCATTTCTTGCATCGCTTGCTGTGCGCGTAGAAGTCTGTCGTGGGCAGATCCGGACTGGTTCCCCACCACTCCTGATGCATTGGTTGATTACAAGTGCGATAGCCAACATCACCATCTGGTTGAGTCGTATCCATCTTATCCTTATCCTTCTTCTCTTTCTTCTTCTCTTCCTTCGCCTTCTTTGTTGGTGGCTCTTGTGGTTGAGCACTTGTCGTCGTTGTGGTAGTTATAGTCGTCGTGGATGGTAGCTGGATTGGAGGTGGCAAGCTTTGTGTCGATTGGAATGATTGGGATGATGTTTGAGTGGATTGAGAGGATTGAGATGATTGAGATGATAACTTGCGCTTCTGAGGTGTTGATGATGTTGATGATGTAGATGTTGTTGATGTTGAGGTTGAAAGTTGTGAAAGTGATGGCTGTGATAATGATGATGATTGAGTGATTGCCAAAGGTAGTGACTGACTTCGAGTGAGCACTAGCTGAGATTCTTCCATTGAGATGGGTAGGGCGTAGAAATGAGGATGTTGCAGATTGGACATCTTTAGACTGCTTTCCAGGTTGACCTCCCTATCGCGGAACGTAATCAGATTGTCCATTTGAGTCTTGGATGGGAATGGTATGACCTTGACTCCAACGACAACTTGCAAGTGTAGCAGGTAGTAGTACACCAACATCTGGTCCACACTTTCAATCAGCAGCAGGTTATCTTGGGTGAAGTACTTGTTCAGTGGCTCATTGAGCATATGATGTCTGATGAACTCCCTCACCTTGGCATTCATGTTGGATGAGATTGACTTGGTGTAGTCAGCCAGGCCTTGAATGGCAAACACCTTCTCGATGTGGCGCGTCTGTCGGACACAGAGCTCGACGTGCTCGCGATAGCTTGGCACCAAGAGGTATTCCTTGAACAAGCTGCAATCCATTGTGACATATGATCGGTCCACGGGCGTTGTCTGTGGTTGTTGGTCCTTCTTTGATGCCAGAGGATTGGCCAACACTGCCGACTCATTGATCACTGCACATCGATACATGCCTCTTGATTCATCCCAATGTTCGCTCAACAACTTTGCAAACATTGCCAAGTATCTACATGTCTCCAACAAGTTGTTCGTCTTGATAACATTGAAGCTCTCTGTATTCACCATCTCTTCTATTTTCTTTGTTGTGTTGGATCATATGATTGAGTGAGTGGAATGGTTCCCAGGTTGATTGATTGAATGATTGATTACATACTCTTTCCAGCTCATCAAACTGTGTTGCGCCTTTGTATGCCTCCTTGACACCCTCGACCAGGTAGAAAAGTCCCTTGCGATTGAGGATCTCGTGTGAGACCATGCGTTGCTTCTGACTGAGATACCTGGAATCAAAGATACTGCTCTCGAGGTCGTGCCATGTCTTCCTCTCCATCAGGAACGGATACATCAGCTCACTGCCCAGCGACTCTGAGTAGGTGGGCAGCGTGGGCACGAAGCAATAGTCGCCAGTCTTTAGTTTCCTGATCACGGTGTTGACGCCCATGTCTCGCAGATTCCTCTCGATACACTTGGCCTTGACCTCTCGCGTGTCGATCACCACGGTCACCTTGCTCTGCTCCAATATCGGTCTCGTGTTGTTCTTGGCCACAAACTGCTCATAATCAATGTTGAACCGAAGCAGATGCTTTCCGTACTCCTTGCCCTTGGGTGACTGCGAGAACATCTTGTTCTCACACTTGAGCAGATGTCCCTTCTCCTTTGAGGCCATTGTCGTGAGGTTGTCGGCGTAGGAGTAGTAGGGCACGGGTTGAGCATCAATCATGTCGATGTAGGCAAAGGGCTGGGACACGGCCGCCAGTTCCATGTCTGTGAATATCTTGCCGTCATGAATGGACAGCGCGATCAATGTAGCGTACATTGACGATTGGAAGAATGGCGAGTACAGCTTCTCCTTGGCGTTGGCGGCGGCCCTCATGGAAACCGTCGACTTGCCCGTGTACACACTCAGTTGCATGCTTGAGTCGTTTGAGTTGGAATCTGAGGCCTGATCAGGCTTGGGTACCACAGCCAAAGGTTGCTGTTGCTGCTTCTGTTGATACTCTAGTGAGCCGGGGAAGTGTGACACAACCTCCGTGACAGTGGTGAACTTTGAGTCGGTGGAGTTCTGGCTGAGTGACAGTCCTGTGCTACGCTTGAGACCAAAGCCACTGGTGGCGGATGAGTTGGAGCCAGTGGAGTTGTTGAGACTGAGTGTCGGGCTTCCAATCGACCTCTGTGAACCATTGAGCGACCCAGCGCCTTGTGAACCATTGAAGCTGTTGTCCCACAATGACCCCTGTGAGCTGGCACCCAAAGAGATAGTCGCCGAGTTGTTGAGTGACATTGTTTTGTTCAAAGATGAGTTGCTCCCAAACAAGTTCCTTCCTGTTCCTGATGATGTTCCTCCTCCATTCATACTATTGTTCCTGCTGTGGTTCCTGCTGTTGCCATTACTCCGGTTCATGCTATTATTATTGTTGTTGTTGTTGCTGTTGTAGGTTGATGGTTGAGTTGATTGAAACGCAGGTGGAGAGTGAGGTGGCTCCAGGTCGGAGAGCTGGAGTGGCGCGTCTGAGTTGTCGAGGAATAGTTGATCGTCTGGATAGTTCATGGTCACGCGAGGTAGGATTGGTATGCCACATCTTGGGAACATTTGAATGAGCTTCATGTTGACATCCTCAATGTACTTGAGCTTCTTGAGGAATACGGGATCATTGCTTTCCTTTGTGGTTCCATTCTTGAGCAACAAGTTGAAAGATAATCCACCATTCTGTCTATTGGGGGTCGTGACCGAGTTGGAGGCTTGTGGCAGGTTGAATGATCCTTCGCGGGATAGTTCCAACACATCGTCGTCAGTGTCACAATCGATATCAATGTCCTTTGGTGCCATGTATATTGTGTCACGCTGGACGGGGTCGGGCTGAGTGAGACACTCACCCTCGGACTCAGTGTCCGTGTCCGTCTCGGTGAGTGTCTCTATTGTTGTTGTTGTCGCTGGGAAGGCCATGTACGCGTTGTCCAATGTCTGTCTGATGCGGCGCTGCTCCTCGTCGGGCAGCATGTTATATATGCGTAGTACGTAGTGTCCGATCGGGTCCTCGTGATGCTGATCGAATCGCTTGAAGTCAATGAGTTCGGTGCGCAGAGTGACAATGTCGGCGTTTCTCAAGTAGGGCTTGATCTTGTCAACGTCGTCGCCAACAAAAGGTATATCGTCTCTGAACAAAGACTTGATACAGGTGAGCGTGCGAATGAGCATCTGCGAGTTGAATGTTGAGCCTTTTAGTCGACGCTCATTCTCCTGCTGCGCGATATACATGCTGTGCAGCTTGTAGAACACGCACATGATGAATGGGTTGGACACGGTCTCGATGATATCATTCTCCTTGATGCGATAGTGGTCAAATGTGCGGTCCATCTCCAGCAAGTAGTTGGCGTGGAAGAAGCGGTACTCTGTGCTCTTGTGTGACATGCCATTCAGCAGCTGTTGTATCTCATACTGTGGGTTGACATCGACCACTGTCAACTGGTGGTTGGCCGGTCCATTCAATGGTTTGGCATAAAGTGTTTTAAGACGTAGACGTATTCTCATCCTTTAGTAGTAGCTGTTGTTGTTGTTGTTGTTGTTGTTAATGTCTCTGTTGTTGTATTGTTGTTGGAAGTGTTGGTGTATGTTCATCACTTGTCTTGTGTTTGACACTTATATATCTTGTCTTGTGTTGATGTTGTTGTCAATCACAAACACACTTCACACCACTAATACTTATTACTTCATCAAGATGTATAACAATGAATGAGTGAGTGTATGAATGAATGAATGAATGTAGAGATCCAACCAAGAGATGTATGTGTGTGTAGTGTCATGTGAACAGTGTGGTTAGTGGGAATGAAAGGGGTTGTCTGCGGTACGTTACAATCATGTGTGTTGGATATTTAAATATTGGTTGCCTAAACTGGAGTTCATTTCCATTTTATTTTGAATGATAGGGGGTGGAGGGTGTTGTGATGGCGCCCAATCGTTCACAGCGAAACAAAAAGAGTAATCAATTAATAAAGGGTGTATTGGTGATTGTGATTGACTGCTAAGGTTGGATAGGTCTTCGTCAATCATTCAACACCGCGCGCGAATTTTGATTCCATTCATCTCATAATACATACCTCTACATCTTTCCTTCATTCATTCATTATCACACACAGATCTAAAAGTTCCCTTTATAAGTAACTTTTACATCTTTATCACTTATTATTGTTTAGATTCAGAGATCATTATCACATCGACAACCTATCACACACGCACACACCACACGCATCACAAGACAACAAGCACACACTCACACACAAGACAAACACACATTCAGCAGACAGACCAGACACACATCTGAATCTTACATAAATGGAAGTCGGAGTTGATGCAATGATGGATAAGACAACAATAACAATGGGACACCACTCACATCTGAATGGTCACCTGTCTTCATCCGCATCCACTTTGACATCCAACATCAACAGCAACAACAACATCACAACAGCAGCAGCTGACAAGTCTACATCAACAAGCAGCATGTTGTCAACAAGTCTACAACAACACAAGTCACAGACACAGACAAAGACTCAGACACAGACAGACAATATCACAACAAGAACAACAACAAGAACAAACAATAATAGTAATATTAGTAGTAAGAGACAACAATTATTACAGGCACAGATGGATCAGGTATTGAGCTTGGACGAGTTGGATAGCTTTAGTATTGGATCATACTCTTCGTCGTCATCGGCACCAAATCTTAGATTGTCAGAGTTGAATTCATCGGCCACATCTACAGACTCGTCGGCATCAGGATCTTCATTCTTGTTTGCCTCGTTGCCATCGTCGTCGTCTTCTAGTCAAGGACCAATGCACACGCCTGTACACTCATCCTCCGCTTCATTCTCCAATATTGATAGGAGAGCATCATTGGATGACAAAAACACTTTATCATCATCATTGTCACAATCACAGTCACAGGCATTGCAAGGTAGTCCATCAAAGCTTGCAAGAACATTGAGTTCAATGTCCTTGTACTATAAGAATACAAGACCAATAGCATTGAGCAAGAGTGGTGCACAGACAACGTCATTCCTGGACATGTCCACCTTGATGCTGCAGCATCAGCAACAGCCTCAATCACCTCCAATCAATGCCAACATCCCACTCAAGAATACAGCGAGTGATGGTGCTGGCCAGGGTGGATTCGAACTGTACTCGCCACACTTTATGAACAAGCGTCCATCAAATATCATCGACTTCCCCGCCAACACACCCCTGTTCAAGAGTCAGCAGCAGTCACAGTTCAGCACGCCCACCACCAACTCTACCATGGGCTACCAGCACAATGATGATGGCAGGGCGACACCCGAGGAGGAGAGGAACGAGCTGTTCCAATTCTACGAAGCGATCAAGAAGGATCCCGATGGAGTGATACACGTCGAGGACATTAGAAGCATATTAGTCAATGGCTTTGGACCGTCCGAGGCCGAGGGTATCATCGCCACGCTGCCATTCATCAACAACACCATCCCGAACCGGGAGTTTATGAGAATGGTGGAGGACTTCCAGCGAGTGGCAAGTGTAGACACATCGATGCAGGATGAAGATGTCTTCCTGGATCATCCAATCAACAGTTTGCTCGACTTTAACACTGATCCTGAGGAGGATGGCGCCAACCTACCCATCATGTCTTCGTCAATGTCCAAGTCCTCCACGAGCACAATCGGCTCGCTCTCAACCAGGAGCTCGGGTCTTGTCTCATCCAACCCAAGCCTGCGACGCTTTGACATGTCCGTCCCACCATTCTACGGCGAGTTGGAGGATGTTGGATCGAACGGTGAGCTCACCTCAACCGATTACATGACTCAGATCGACAGTCTGAAGCAACAGTTGAGTGCCAGAGACAACAACACGGAGAAGGTTAGGGGTCTCGAAGCCAACCTACAAGAGACCGCACAGGACTTGGAGCATTACAAGGAGGAGAACAGCAAGCTGCGCAAGGAGAAGGAGAAAGAGAGCCAAACACTCAAGTCAATCGAGAAGAGGCACAAGGAGCTCAACGACGAGTATGAGCGATGTAAGAAAAGAGAGAACGACAAAGTCGATGAGATTGAAGAGTTAAAGCGCACAATACAAAGGAGTATGTATCAGTTCAATCATTCAATCAATCAAATGATCACTAACCAATCAAACAGAGAAGGGAGAGTTGAAGAAGTTAAAGTCTTTGAATTCAACAATGCTGAACAATGAGGAAGAGTTGAAGAGGGTGCAGGACGAGAAGGATAGTGAGATCAAGAGACTAAAGTCAAGGATATCAAGACTGTCAACAGAGGAGGACGAGATGAAGAAGTGTATTTTGGAACAAGAGCAACAATATCAGCTGTTGGAACAACAACATGCAAAGATGTTACAAAGGCAACAGATTGCATTTGATGAGAATATCAATTGGCAACGACAACAACAACAACAATTGCAACAACAACAACAACCGGCACCAGATGTCGCACAAGTTCAGAATCAGATCACTGAGCTGCGAGCAAAGATTGATTCACTGGAGATTGAGCGATCGGATATTAGCGAACATAATCGAAAGCTGCAGGCCAGCCTGGAGAACTCACAGAGGAACCAAGTGTCCATCGACACATTCACATCCAAGTACAATGCTTTGAAGTCTCACTTGGCGGGCAGCAACATGGCGGTCGTCGAGCAGCTCAACCACTCGCACCATTTGGCCCATCAGATGATCCAGTGCATCGATCAGCTGTCCCAATCATTCACACAGAGTCCAGACTGTCTGCTGGACCATCAGATACTCGAGCTCAAGTTCAGTATCGCACAACTGCCTCAACTGCCCGAGGAGCCAGAGACTGAGCAACAGAAGCAGACGATACAGTACAAGGACGCAACATCAAGGCTTGGCAACACAATGAAAGAGTTGAATGAGAGATGGATCAAGCTGCATGGAGACGTGGCTGATTGGAGGAAGGGTAGTCAGTCCGAGGTCGAGGTTCACAAGAATGAAGTGGAGGATTCGCGTAAAGTTATCAAACAAATATTGGCAAAGCAACAACAACAACATGAGCAACAGAAACAACAACAACATAATCAACAACAACAAATCAACTTGCAACAACAACAACAACAAATACTTCAGGCCAGAGTTATGTTTGCTCAGAAGACCAAAGATGACAGCTCATTAGTTGGCCAGGCCAAGTTCTTCTTCTCCCTCCTCGGCCTAGTCATGTTCTCATACATCCTGCTCTCACTCTTCCTTGCCAACTTTATGACAGAGACCACCTTTATGAGACCAAGTTAGTTGGAGTGGACACAATCATTCAATCATTTGATCAATCATTCAATTAAACAAATACACGCATTGGTCAATCCACCAATGTATTGTATTAAATATTTATAACTTTTAGGTTGTGTCTAGTATCTATCTTCGCTGGCGATCACTGATATGGCTGTGATTGATTGCTGGAAAGTGCGCCACAGTGTAGCTAGCTTGATCAATTCTAAATGCAGCTATTCTTCCATTGAGCATATGTGAGAATATTGCTGGATGAGGATGCTCTCGGACAAAGGGCAAGGTTGAAGGTTGTACCAAGCCATATGCACCAAGATGTATCCAAAGTGTGTTTGTATTTGAATCATACTCTAATACAACATCATGTCCATTTTGAATGGTAGTAGTTGTACTATCCAATAATTCCAAACATACTATCTTATTTGAATCGTAACCATAATGATGTATAATTCCACTATTTAAATGTTCACCAACTACATCCTCATCCTTTCTACTATAACAACATAAGTCAATATTTAATATTTTATCAAGAGTATTTAGGTTTCCTAATTATTATTATCAATGGTTAATAATTTAATTGTTTGATTGAGTCATATGAATAATTACCATTCTGAACAAATATTTCCTTTTAATGAATCAAATCCTATTTGTGGACATGTATGAACAAAAGGTGATGGATTCATAATTTGAGATAATAATAACTATTATCTATTTTCATAACCTATAGGTGAACTAAATAATATAAAATATAATTTATCGTCTCCTTTGAGCCATCAAGTTTGGTTTGTCCAGATGGACATCTATTGCCAAAGATGTCAAAGTTTGAATGACAAAGCTCATCAAAAAGAATCAAAATTCTCAAATAATTCTGGTGGTTTTGGATGAAATTCCAACAAAGAATCAAAGAATGATCACTGATAACTACGATGGAAATTCCATTCAAATACACATAGATCACTATGGCATAAATAGATCCTGGAAACCAACAATGGAAAGTATCAATCAAACAATCAATAACAATTATATTTAATAATAATAATATTAATTTATTATTAATCCAAACTATTAATATCAATTAGTCAATCGATCAATCAATCATTCAAACAATCAATATAATATAATAATGGCAACAGCTATTGGAATTGACCTTGGAACAACATATTCATGTGTTGGTGTGTGGCAGAATGATAGAGTGGAGATTATTGCCAATGATCAAGGAAACAAGACAACACCAAGTTATGTGGCATTCAATGATGTCGAGAGACTGATTGGTGACTCGGCCAAGAATCAGGTGGCCCTGAACCCTACCAACACAGTATTCGATGCCAAGCGTATTGTTGGGCGCAACTTTAGTGATCCAGTCGTGCAGGCCGATATGAAGCATTGGCCATTCAAGGTGATCGCCTCGGACAATGACCGTCCAGTGATCCAGGTGGACTTCAAGGGTGAGACCAAGACATTCAAGCCCGAGGAGATATCGTCCATGGTGTTGATCAAGATGAAGGAGACCGCCGAGAGCTACCTGGGCAAGAGCGTGTCCAATGCCGTGATAACCGTGCCAGCCTACTTCAACGACGCCCAGCGCCAGGCAACCCGCGACTCTGGTATGATCGCCGGTCTCAATGTCCAACGTATAATCAATGAGCCAACCGCAGCCGCCATCGCCTACGGACTGGAGAAGTGCAAGGGAATGGGCGAGAGAAATATCCTGATCTTTGATCTGGGCGGTGGCACGTTTGATGTGTCCCTGCTGACGATTGAGGATGGTGTGTTTGAGGTCAGGGCCACCGCGGGAGACACTCACTTGGGTGGCGAGGACTTTGACAACCGCATGGTTGTGCACTTTGTCGAGGAGTTCAAGAGGAAGCACAAGAAGGACTTGATGACCAACCAGCGAGCGCTCAGACGTCTGCGCACAGCATGTGAGCGCGCCAAGAGGACCTTGTCATCCAGCACCAACGCCAGCATTGAGATTGACGCCCTGATCGATGGTCTCGACTTCTACACTTCCCTGTCCAGGGCCAGATTCGAGGAGCTCAATGCCGACCTGTTCAGGAACTGTTTGGACCCAGTGGAGCGCGTGCTCAAGGACGCCAAGATGGACAAGAAGTCGGTGAATGAGATTGTCTTGGTGGGCGGTTCGACCAGGATACCCAAGGTGCAGCACTTGTTGCAAGAGTACTTCAATGGCAAGGAGCTGAACAAGTCCATCAACCCTGATGAGGCCGTGGCCTACGGCGCAGCCATCCAGGCGGCGATCATCAACAACACTGGCAATGCTGAGGTCAAGGGCTGCATCCTGTTAGACATCACGCCACTGACTGTCGGTCTGGAGACTGCGGGCGGTGTCATGACACCGCTGATCCCACGTGGTACCACCATGCCATGCAAGCGATCGCAGACCTTCTCGACTTACCAAGACAACCAGACCAGTGTGCTGATCAGAGTGTTTGAGGGTGAGCGTGCCATGACCGCCAACAACAATCCATTGGGCAAGTTTGAGCTGTCTGGCATTGCACCATGTCCGCGTGGCGTGCCCCAGATCGAGGTGACCTATGACATCAGTGTCGATGGTATACTGAATGTGACCGCGGTCGACAAGGCCAACCAGCGCGTGAAGGGATCGATCACCATCACCAATGATAGCAACAGACTGACACCAGAGGAGATCCAACGATTGGTTGCCGAGGCCAATGAGTTCAAGCAGCAGGACCAGGAGCAGAGGGAGCGCATTGAGGCCAAGAACAAGCTGGAGAACTATGCATACTCTGTGAAGCAATCGATTCGAGACGACAAGGTCAGTGAGAAGCTATCATCCGATGATCAGGGCGCACTGCAACAGGCCGTTGACAAGTCGCTCAAGTGGTTGGAGGGCAATCACACTGCTACCAAAGATGAGTTTGAGTACCAACAGAAGGAGTTGGAGTCAATCGTCAATCCAATCATGACCAAGATGTATCAAGAGCATGGCGCTGGCAATGGCAATGGCAATGGTACTAGTAATGGCAATGGACATCAACAACAAAAGTCATCAAACGTTGATGAGTTGGATTGAGGGCGAACACGATCAAAAATAGAGTTTTTTTGGTCAATGGACGAAATGAGGGAAATAAACCAAACAACTACGTATCATTTCTAAGTACACTACCAGCCATTGGATGTTTATCGATCATACTATCACCTAACCTTTTGGTATGGTCTTATTCCAATCAAGTTAAAAAACCATTCACCAAACTATCACAACAACTACAATATCTACAAATACAATAACTTGTAACAAACAAATAAATGAATACCAACCAACCAATGCAACAACAACAACAAGGGTATGGCCATCCACAACAACAAGTTTATGCCCAACCACCTCCACAAGGTTATGGATATCCTCCACAACAACACCCACAACAACATGGATATGCCTATCCACCACAACAACACTCTCAACCCCAACAACCGGCCCTAGTACAATTAGTAACAAGAGAATGTTACTTCTGTGATGGAAAGGGTGAGAAGGCATGCTTCCACTGTAGTGGATCAGGTCGTGCAAAGTTCACTGTATGTATTATTAATGAAACATGATCATACAAATAATTTCTAATCAATCAATCAAACATAGAATCACAAATGTGGCATCTGTAGAGGATCTGGAAAAGATGAATGTTTCCATTGCAAGGGTACTGGTATGCAGACTTATGATCCAAATGCAAAGTGTTGTACTATTCTGTAGATGTCAAGTAACATCATCATCATCATCTTAATTGTTATTATTAATAAAAAAATTGATTGGTTGGGTGTAAAGACATCAACCGTCACTTTATTTTGATAATCCAAAGGGGCAACCTTTCCAACAACTATTTATTTATGAATTAACTTGTATCATTGTAATCAATTAATATATATATTAATTACATCACTTCATTTACAACAACTACTATTATTATTATTATTAATAAATAACCAACAAAAACATGAAGAAAAAGAATTTGATATACTACCACCTTTGGATGTAGTGTATCCCGTCATCAACTGGGGCCAGGTTAAGTTAATGTTGATGTTCTTGTTGTTCTTGATACTTATAACTTATATAATCTATAAATGGCAAACTAAAACTACATCAAAGGTAACAAGAAAATGTTTCTTTTGTAATGGATTTGGACAGAATCTATGCTATCATTGTTCAGGATCATTTCGATCAAAGTCCAGGGTAAGTTTTTGATTCATAGATAGATTGATTGATTGAACGAATTAACTAACTTAATAAAAAAAAAGATACAACATAAATGTGAAATATGCAATGGTCTTGGAAAGAAAGAATGTTTCCATTGCCAAGGAACTGGTATTGGACAAGTAATGACCTAAATAAAAATGTTTGGAACTGGGTCTCTGGATGTGATGGTCATAATCAATCAAATTGATTAGTGCCAGTCAACCAAATATAGTATTTATTTAGTATCATTAATTGTGATCTCGTGACTGTTAACTACGGAACGATGGTGAAACTATCTCAAAGTCAAGCCTTGGCGAAATTGTGTTGTTATTGTTAACAAAGTCAACTGCAAGATGTCCAGCAACGATATCCCCATGGTATACTTTTTCTGAGCCAGCGGTGTATTTAAAGGGCACCGACACATACCCTCGGGTTATGTGATCCAATCGAACTATTGGAAGGTGTGGCGGATAAAACTGTCTGGCAAGGGTGAATGGAAATTGGTCCTCTTCATCGCCACGGGGAACGTACCACTTTGGCTCCTTGGTTACAGATGTTTGTTTGTCTTGCCATTGTCCATTGTCATCAAAGACCACAAATGTTGTGATCCAGCCAGAAATAGCACCGGATTCGAGGAATCGGTCATCAACAATGCTTCGCCACCATTCAATGTCAGGTTGGCGCAATGCCGTATCGATTAGTTTGTCCAGAACAGGAAAGAGGTATATGCACCAGATAGACATTTTTTGATCTCCAACATCAAATTGGAGAAGTCTATCCGCTAATTTTCTGATACTTTGCCAATCTTCCACCGTTCCAAGAAGAGTGACTTTTGGTAGTCCACAGTTCGTCCAAATCCATTCATAGTCATGGATCGTATGTGCCGCTGAAGCAAATACCATGGAACCAACCATCCGGTCCTTGTTTGTGGTAGTTGTGAAGTTTGGCATAAACCAGTCGGCAAAAGACTTATCATGAATGCGTTCGATGATTAGGGTGACCAAACGTTTTGCAAAGTCATAAGGATCGTCATTCTCCACAATGATGAGCGTCGTGTGTAAATGCTCACCAATGGCAAGCCCCGGCCACAAGTTGGAGACCTTCTCCTTATTGGCCAAAAGGTATCTCGATAGCTGAGTGGTTATGGATATCCACACGTCCTCTGGTCGCATCATGAAATGGTGATGGTTTGAGTAGGCCATGATGGCGCTGCTGACAAATGAGTGTCGTCCAAAATAGATGCTTTTTGGGTTCACAAGGGTCCCTCCTGGGAGTTGAATGAAGCCGTCAGCGGAAGAAGAATAGGTGCTGTTGTGGCAATCCCCTGCCTTGCTGACTGGACAGTACATCTTTGCAAAATGATTACCTCGGAGAATCGACTGCATATTGTTTGGTAAAGGTCGTTGTTGAACAGTGTTATCGACTATAAATGTGAATCCAGTATTGGTATGTTTAGTTGATGACTCGTCATTAGAGGTGGGTAGTTGCGTTGTGTATCGATTATAAACACAAACAGGGAGACCAAGTAGAAGAGATACACCAACTGAAATTACAACTATAACCAAAGAAACTCTATTGTTTATGCAATTCATTCCCTTAACTTATTCATTTATTATATTTTATATATATAAATATATATACGATATGTATTTATGTGTATAATAATTAAATGAAAATCATGATCATGATAATAATAACTCCGATCCATAATGATGACACCCCTGTTTTGGTCAAAGTCGTGGGAAAAAACATGGGTCCTCTTTGAATCAAACAATATCTAATCGGTGTGGGGTGGGGGTTGTTTTTGGCGTAGTACAGCCTTTTTTGATCGGGGTACAGTGATCAATCAATCATAACAGTGGCATTAAGTGATTGGGTGGTTTCATCAATGACTGATTGGGTTGGAGCCATCACCTAATACTACTACTTGATTCAATTCAATTCATGAGGTTGATTGATGTTATGTTGTGCTCTGATGTATTGTGTGAGTGGGTGACATGAATGACTGACCAAGTTGGCATCAATCAATGACGACCTTGTTGATACTTTGACTAAATCATTCACATCATAATAATAGTTATATATTTGTATTAATATTGAGGGAGGAGTGCTTTGTTGGTATCTCTCTCTCACCTCTCAAACACAGATTGTTGTTGTACTTTTAATTAATTACTATCTTAACTTCATCATCAGGAAGACAGACAGACAGAAAAGTAGTCTGCATCACTACTGGCAATAGTAGAACTTAACAAGCTTCAAGTACTACTACTACTACTACTATTACTATATTATTTATTATAAACATATACTTTCAACATGGACAATGAGGACAGGTTGATAACAGACTTGATAAACAGGTTTAGTGTACAGGTAATATCGAGTTACCACCCAACTTCCGCGCGGAAACTCACCTCGCCACACGGCGACTTCAGCCCGGAAACACGACACACACCTTGCCACACGCCACAAGTCCAACAAACTTCCGCGAACTTATGACCTCTAACATTCAATCAATCAAACAAATGTAGATAAAGTATAAGAAGACATATGGATTCATTAGCAATGATCAGATGCTGCAGAACGGCATCCGTAAACAGAATGAACAGACATTGATAGAACTCAGCGCTAATAAGTTGAATGTTGTTGCAAATGGATTGGCAGATATCATAGAGTCACTTACAAAGAGAAGAGAGTCCACAAGTGTTGGCGGCGGCGGTAGTGGCAGTGGAAGTGGAAGTGGTGGAATTGGCAGCGGTAGCAGTGGCAACAGCGGCAACAACAACAGAGACACAGACTCACGTGACAATGGCGATCACAACTCATGGGCATTGGCCTATACATTCTCATTGCTCGCTAGATGCATGGAACATCAGTGGCTACATATTGTAAGTCTTCGGAGTTGAGTGACCCTCACGTGAACGATCGACTAACCCTACCCTTGCCCTCGACCCCGAACAGAAACGACAATACAAAGAGATGATGAGCCGTATCACAGATGAGAAGGAGATCATGAGGGTAAGTATACATGGCAATGAGGACGACTAATGGATAATGGATACTGACACACGCAACAACACAGATGAAGGAGAAGGAGGAGCAGATTCTACCTCCACCCTTGCAAGACTCAATGGCACAACGTATATTGAACTTGTCGATGGGTTGCCTGATACGCGCCGTATCGGCCAATGACTCAGAGACACACTTGTCATCTGGCCAAGTGATCTACCAGCTGTCCGCCACCAACTATGATATAGTACAGACGAGGATTATTGAAACACTCAACTTGGTCATCAACATGGGAAGCAGCAGTAGCAACAGCAACAGCATCAGCAGTAGCTTGGGAGGTGGCAACAGCGGCAACAGCCTAAACAGTGTGGCCGGTGTCAACCCCAATGACGAGCAGTTCTCCAACTACTTCCTACTCCTGGAACACACCAACTTGAACGCGCGCATGCTTGCCGAGCTACTGGAGAAGATCCTCAAGTCGGCCGGCTCGTTCAGGCGCGAGAAACAACAGTTCACTCTGGCCCAGGTACTGTGCAAGGCGATCTGGAACTGGATCGATCACCACCCCATGGAGTTTGTATCCATGTCACAGAAGGGCGAGCGGCTGTCGGTCGCTCCCGACCTTTTGTTTGACATTGTCGACGGATGGGCCAAGAAGAAGGTACACAAGGTCAACCTGTGGCCGCTCATGACCACTCTGCTGCTGTTGTGCCCGGATGTGATGATCAAGCTGCATCGCAACGAGAAGGCTGGCAGTGCGGGTGGCGGTGACCTGGCGGTCAAACGCCGATTCCTGGACAGTCTGAAGAAGTACACCAAGCAGCCCAAGCTGGCGGATGTCGTCTCGGTGTGCTACGTGTACATCTATCGTGCGTCTGTCTACGTGTCAGACTCTGACCTGTCGGCGGTCAAGCCACTCTCCTCGCTAATCGAGGCCGACATCAAGGAGCGCTTCACTCAGCGCCCACCCGAGACACCTGCCGAGGTCGACCTGATGGCCGACTTCCTCGTGGCGCTCATCAAGACATCGTCGCGCAAACTGCGCGGCATCCTGCCCGACCTAATGAACAATGAGATCTCAATCCAATACCGACTGGTGTTGCTCAAGAGTTTGTTGCGTCTGCGTCACGACGAGGATAGCAGTGCGCGCCTACCATGGTGCGCCACTCTCACAGAGGTCTATCCCATTGTCTCGATGCAGCTCAAGCAGATGTTCAATGAATGTCTCCAATCAATCAGGACAGCCTCAAGCAACGACAAGAAGAAGCAACAGGAGCGACTTGTATTTGATATCCAGCTAATCACACTCATCATCAACCTCTTCCAGGTCGATCCTACATTCTCCTTGATTCCCATGGTATGTGGGCTCGCTTTGGACTCCTTTTCCCCACCTCTAACCTCTCTTCCTCACTTCCCCAACATCCAGAAATCACCCGCCCAGGACTTGGAAGACATTAGGATGATCTTGGTAGGCCTGTGCCAGATCGCAGCGTCGCAGACACTGTCACAGGAGTTGGTCGATTTGGCCTCGGCCACATTGCTCAAGCTGCACGAACCAACATACGTCGAGTCATGGTATGAGAAGAAGATGATCAATGGCTTTTGGGAGATCAGCTCAGCAGTGAACGTGTCGCTGGCAAACTCACTGATCGACAATCGCGATCAATCACTTGAGCACACACAGCGCATGCTCATACTGCTGCAGGAGGTGCTGGCTCGCCGCAATGAGTTCCTGTTCAAGTCGCGTGACAGTCTGCTGCCGCACAACTCTGTGCGTGACACCCGCCAACAGGGCACCACCAAGCTGGAGTTTGCCCTTCTCATCCACCTGTGCTCTAGCGAGAGCGACATCTGCTCCCGCGTTGCACACTGTTTCGGCCTGCTGTGCGAGGAGATCGAAATCCTGGGCGAGAGCTCAGACGACAGCAATGGCATCCTGGCCAACATGGCCATATACAAGAAGATGGCGACATCTTGCTCGGCTCACACAGGAAAACAGCAGCAGCAAAAGGTTATCCGCTCACTGCTACGTCGCATCCACAAGCTTACCACCGGTAACTTTGCTGCTTGGGAGGAAGTATTTGCACGATGGACTCTGCTGGCACCGCTGATCATGGCTTCCAACGGCACGGAGGACTCGAATGACAGGTCCAAACGACCAATCAGTGTGATTCGCCAAGAGTGGAAGAACATGCTGGGATTCCTCTGCAGTCTGGGCAACATCACGCTCAACAAAGAGACACATGCTGTGGCACCCACATCCAGCTCATCTACTGGTACGCTCAACGCAGCCATCGGTAACTTCACGACTAGGATCAGACTGAGTCGCAAGATCACCTCGTCAACAGTCGTGTCGGCTAATGTGGATCGCGTCAAAGTTATCAGCATGCTCATGGACGAAGTCATCGAACACATGACAAGCGACAACATGTTCATGCGCGAGACATCCATCCTCCTGGTCGGCACATCCCTGGCGCCCGCATGCCAGTCGTGGCTCACCAAGTATCTGATGAGCGAGCTACAAGTATGTTCGTCAAGCGAGCCCGCAGCCGACCCAAGCAACGACAGATGCGTGCTCTTTGTCGACCAGACCATCAATCTCCTCAAGAACCTAATTGACAAAGCACAGCAGCCCGAGGATCTGGACGCGGCCACCACGCCTGCTCTCGAGAGCATGATGTTGTTCATCATCAAGTATGTTGGTCACTTGCTACTCAACGCCACCAGCTTGCGAATGAAGAAGAACTTCTGCTCGCTCCTGGACATCATTGCGCAGCGACCCACCGTCATCAACCTCTCTGTGGACTTCCGCAAGTCTGTCCTTGAGTCTATCATTGAGTGGACCACAGTATTCAATGCCATCATACCAGGACATCCTGGTCAAGGACATGGCGCGGACACTCATGCACGTGTGGAAGGTGGTAGTGGCAACAGCAGTGGTGGTAGTGGACAATCAAACATACGTGAGAGTGTTAGCGAGCAGAAAGGAGCAGCAGGAGAATGGATGGCTGAGGCCAAGCTCATCAAGGACGTTGACATCTCATGCATCACCTCAATGGCTTCACTCCTCTCTGGCCTAGTATTCCCAGCCAACGACTCAAGTGGATCAAACCCCTTCAAGAAGTACTTCAACATCTTCTCCACACTGTTGAGCAAGTGCAAGCAAGATGTAAGTGCTCCTGTGTGCCACTTGCGAGACATGGAATCATTTCTAACCATTCTCCCCCAATCAATCAATCAATTCTTACAGGGCAATGAGATGAGCAAACAGATCGCTGATGGTGCCATTCAATGTTTGAACAATATGTTGAGTAGTAACGTGAGGCAGGAGTACTTTATCAACATGGGCTATCATGAGGACCCAGAGACAAGGGCTTCGTTCATTCAAATGATTGCCAACATTCTCAATCAAAGTACTCCTCCTCCACAACAGCCTGCTTCTGCCACCTCCACCTCATCATCATCAAGTCCTACACAAACTAAAAACCAGACGACTCAGCCATCGCCACCACAACAGACCACCTTCAAGACGGCTGTTGCATCGGGTAGCCAGCCATCGATGGCAAGAGCAAGTGGCACACCTCAACTTGCAGCGCAGACCTCATTCAAGATGAACAACAACAAAACAACCGAGCAGCTCAAGTACCAGCAGTTCTACGACTACCTTTTGGAGCCAGAGTATCAGGGTATTGTGGCGCTGGCTCAGGCCAGCGAGTCGGACGAAGTAGCCCGTATCCTGGTCCACTTCTACGACGCCAACGATCGTTCCATCAGCATCCTCAAGAAGATGATACACTACGAGGTGTCCACAACCAAACAACCAAACGCCGCCACCATGCTCCGCGGCAACACACTTACAAGCAAGATGATTGCCTCGTACATCAAGCTAATTGGACAACCCTACCTCAAGCAGGCTCTGTTCCCCGTGATCAACAAGCTGCTCACGAACAAAGAGTCGATGGAGATTGATCCCACCAAGCTTGGCCCAGGTGAGGATATCAATTCCAATGTCGCACGTCTATCAATCTTGGCGCGCCAATTCATCCGATCGATCAATGACACGGTGGGCAGCGTTCCATCGTCTGTCAAGGAGCTTGCCGCCTACATCTCCAAGACAGTGCACGAGTTCTTCCCCGGTGCCGAGAAGCTCACAATCATCGGCATCCTCTTCCTCAAGTACATCTGTCCGGCCATCATCACACCGGAGAACTTTGGCATCGTTTCGTCGGCCGCAGCGCTCAACAAGGAGAACAGACGTGCTCTTCTCCTCGTCACAAAGGTGCTCCAAAAGCTCGGCTCCAACGCCACAGGCAACAACATTCGAGAGCCCTTCATGAACAACTTCAACACGTTTGTGTCAGAAAATGCCAAGTTGGTGGACCACGTATTCGAGGCGCTGATCGCCTTCTCGCCAGACCAAAAGGCTTCAACGACTAGTGAGCCGGCACGCCCTACATGGGACACCAAGCAGGAGGACACAGTCCTGCTCCACAGCCACTTTGTCAACGGACTGGACAAGATCACTAAGGCTCTGGAGGCCACAAACAAGGCTCATGCACAACAGTTGCAGAGGATCATCACGAGTCTTGGCGCGCCAAGCTTGCCAGCGCCCACCCCAATGAGCAAAAAGGTCGCCCTCCCCACGCCTACTGGTGGCGCGCCTGGCGGAGTCGCTGCGGCGGGTGGCTGGGAGCCTGGCTCAACAAACTACTTTGACTCATTGCTGCGCAAGCATGACAACAGCAACCTGGACTACTTAAAGCAGAAGAAATTGTTCTACTGCCAGGGCACAACTATCAAGGACAACTTGCCCGTGTTCTATTACATCGCTCGCAGGTTCGACCCGTCCATCGACCAGGAGCACATGTACTACATGTTGCTCAAGACCATCAAGGAGCACAGCAGCGCCACTACCACCGGCTACGTCATCGTGGTGGATTGCTCACTACTCACACAGATCAACATCATCCCGCTGTCTTGGATCTCGACGTGGATTCGCCATGTTCCCGCCTGGCTGACGGACAGCCTGCGACACGTTTTCATTCTCAACCCCAGTCATCTGGTCAAGTCGCACGCCAAGTCCATCACCAAGATCATCGGCGCCAACTCCAAGACACACAAGTACACGGTGTTCTCGTCCAACCCTTCCAGCATCTTTGAACACATTCACGAAGCCAACAACGGCCTGCCTGACACTACACGCAACAGCGAGCTAAACACCAAGGCGTCGTTCTCCCCCGTCGTTCAGAATAGTGGACAGTATCGCGAGAAGAGCTACACGCTACGATTGACTAACGACAGCATCCAACTGGTCACAATGAAGCTGTACTCTATCATGGGACGATCAAGCGCGTTGATTGACAACTACCACATCAGCACCGTGCTCAAGGTCAGCACGGACAACGTGTCGGAGGCGAACGAGTTTGAGCTGAAGTTGCAGAACCCGCAGCAGACACTGGTGTTCAGGAGCGCGCAGCGTGCACAGATCCTTCAGGCGATCGCCCAATGCACGGCTCGCTGGAACATGACCAACCGCATAGCCACTGTGCCGGCGAACCGCGTGCTCCCACAAGACATCCCTGGCACGCTGCTTAACATTGCCCTGCTCAACATTGGCAGCAGCTTCAGCGCATTGCGATTGTCATCCTACAACATGCTAGGTGCACTGTCGCGCTACTCCAGTTTCGCCGAGGGCACTCGCATCATGGACACGTGCGGCCTGTTTGTTCCACGCAATAGCAACCAACAGATCGTTCAAATATCAGAGAGAGTCGCTCGTCTACAACCTGGCCTGGCGCTAGAGTTCCTGCTTGAGGCACTGCACGGCATTACCAAGGCTTCACAGGGCTCCAAGTTCCTGGTGCTCGAGTACATCGCTCCCTGGATCGCCAACTTGGCCAAGCACGCGACCAAGCCGCCTGCCAGCGCGTCAGCCGAGTTGATGAACCGCTACAAAAAGACCGTCAACATATTGGACATCATGATTGATCTGACCGTTCGCGAGATGGCATTGCGACCATCCGTTCACGAGTGCATTTGGTCCAACATTGGCAAGCAGAGCGACGTCCTGATCGGCCTGGCGCTCAGTCGCTGTGCCCGCAAGTATCCCGAGCCCAAGCACACGGATGCCGTCGGTGAGATGATCACTTCAATCTCATACTCGGCACCCAAGACCACAAGCGGTCGTCTGATCGCGCGTCTGTTGCGCCTGCTCGAGAAGACCTCACAACAGCCAGTGGTGAGTGGAGGCAACCTGTCAGAGCATCCCCTGTGGAGCAAGATTGCGACCTACCTCCGTCTTCTCCAGTACGTGACATTCGACAATGCCGAGTGCGCTCAATTGTACTTGCCCGAGATACTCTATCTTGGCACCAGTCTGTTCTGCGTTGGCTCGGCCCTGGTCCGTCTAGCCGTGTACAATATCCTGATCAACACCTTGCACTCACTCTACAACTCGCTCGTGTCGAATGATGGACGTCTCGCATCCATCCCCTTCCTTATCTCACAGCTTGGCGAACAAAAGTTCCTCATCCTCTTTGGCATCCACACTACCGACGCCACAAGTGCCACCAGTGGCAGCGGCAACGTTGCCCATCATAGTGCTCAGGGCTCACATCATGGTGCATCTCATGGACATGGCCCTACACATGGCTCACATCATGGACCGACTCATGGTACATCTCATGGACATGGTGCTGGAAGCAGCTCCACCACTAACCTTGATTGGATCAAGACTGATATGGAGAAGATGCCAGTGTCCAATGTGGACCCAATTGTAAAGATGTTGTTCTCAATACTCAAGGTGTTCTTGGACAATGGATATGATGGCTCGAAACAGTGGCACCTGCGTTGGACACACCTGGCAGTGCGCTCCGCAGTCGCCAACAACCCGCCAGTGCAAAGCCGCTCGTTGATCACAGTGGGCAACATCATCAAGGCTGGCCAGTTCAAGGAGAAGAACATAAAGGATGTGGTGGGAGTGTTGGCACAGACGGCCAAGTCGCCCAACGCACTTGTCACCCATTCCGATATGGTGTACTGCGGTCTGCACGCACTGAGCAACCTGCAGATGTACCTGACGGCCAAGTCCAAGGTGCTGCCCTCTCTCCTGTGGGTGGCCATACTCTTCATGCAGGTGTATGACGTTCGCATCTACTCTGTGGCAGTCACGCTCCTCGAGACAATCATCAAGACAATGGATGAGTATGAGCTGTTTGGTGGCGAGGACAATGTTCATCAGACGCTACTGGCGGCCAAGTCAGACTGCGCACCTATCATCGACCGAGTGTGCCAGGTCTCAGGCACAAGCTTCGACAACAACATGTCGTTCGCATTGGCTACACACTGTCTCAAGGGACTCAAGAACGCGTCGACCAAGGAGATCACAATGCGCCTGCTCAACACACTACTCTTGGTGATGGCCAAGAAGGCCTCGACGACAAACAACGCCACGCTCGGATACATCACGGCATTGATGTTATTTGAGGGCGAGCTACCAGCATCGGCCAGCAACACGGAAGGACATCTACTGTTCAACTCACAGACATTGGTCGATGGCAATCACGAGCACCTGTTGATCAGCTTCCTGGTGACAGTCCTGCTCAACACAGATCGCGAGCCCGAACAACAGCTGGTCTTTGACATCCTGCGCGAGGGTATCAAGTACAATGCACAGCTGTTCACCACCGTATACTCTTTGCTCGTTCCAAGACTATCCAGTGTGATTGGAAGTTGTGACAATCACAAGATTGTCGAGAATGCACTGTACATCGTCGATCAAATGAACTCTGTACACTCTACCATGCCAACACGTGCCATGGCCAACACCTCAAACGACAAACAACAATCAATCATTGCACAACACCTTCAAAAGATTGGATTCCAAGGTGTCCTAGACAGTGGACCTGGATTCAATGTAAGTGTATCCACTTGTTAGGAACCATGTTTGAGTGCACTAACCATCCATCACCAATCAATCAATCAATCAATCACAGAGACCATCAACAATGACATTGAATCAATCAATACTTAAGAATTGTGCAGAGTTGTTGGAACATGTCTGCAAGACCAAGTTCACACTTGTAGAGCCATTGAATAGTGAGGACAATGCAATTGTATCTATTCTGGATGATATCCTATCCGATGATGAATGATCAAATCTATCAATCAATCAATCAAACGGTCGGCCTCTCTCTACCCATCCCATCAATACCAAACAAACCCAAACATGTAATAATAATAGACACCTCTCTAGCAAATAACATATCTACTTCGTTATCACAGACCCATTGTTGATCAAACTCTTCATTAGGTGTGATGGTGTGTGAGTGGGGGTCATCGGAGGTGGGTGCACCTCAATAAGTGATTGATTGGTGAGTGTGCGAAGGGGTGACTGGTGATCATGATCACTTTCATTGACAAACACTAACTCAATCACTTATAATACACTCACATTAAGAGTCCTCTTCCCTCTCTTATCTCCATCACCAAACCACCTCTATTCATTCATTCATTCACTCATTCATCATATCATCATCTTGCTCTAACTATATCATATCATATTAATATTATATATATATTATATATATTATATATATTCATTCCAACAACAGAGACCTAAACAGATATGAGTTCATCATCGACAAATGCTGGAGTATTGATTGCTCCATCTGTTACATATAGGATAGAGGGCTCATCCGCCGATCAAGAGCTTAAAGTGTTTGATTGCTCAACAGTACAGAATGTGTTTGATGGAGTCTTTGATCTATCAGACAATGATGCATTATATTACAGAGAGACATTCTTTAACAAAGGTATGGTCGCGACATGGAAACACGGTAACACGCGGTAACACACGTGGAAACACGCGCGGAAACAGTCTGGCGACACACACTCACACACACACAAACACATAGAACATTACAACTTCTTGGCTTCAACCCAGCCAGAGAACCCTATATGTGTATCAATAGTGCTGGAACAGGATGGCAAGCACTATAGTGTACTTATAAGAACATCAGCCGTAAGTTCATGTCAACATCGCCAGTCATCGACACGTTGCTGAGGTTGACACGAACACTGACACATGCACTTGGTAGGGTAATGAAAGGATGCAGGTACCAGCAGAGACAGTCAAGGCATCGTGGTGGAGAAGACTATTTAGAGCAGGACCATCACCTTATGATATGCTGCGATCAATCACGCCACAGTACTACAATGGCATGCGACAGGTTGTCGATCCAGCCCTGCCACAGGCTCTGCTCAACCTCGAAGAGAAGCAGACCATCAAGGGCTTCAAGTTTGGTATCCTATATGCAATGGAGGGACAGACCAAAGAGGATGAGATGTTTGCCAATGGTATGATTGAGCGAGCGATTGATGAGTGGACAAGTGACTGGACCATCATACTGATCATGACCCTTCCACTCCACCTCCCCTTCTTCCTCAACAGTTGACTCGAGTCCAGAGTTCGAGGAGTTCCTGGACTTCATTGGCGAGCGAGTACCATTAACTGGATGGACAAACTTTAGAGCAGGACTGGATGTTAGATGTATGATAGATTGATATTGATGGGAAGGCCACTGCCTCGCCCATGACCTGGACACGATCACTCACTCATTCATACTCCACTCAATCAATCAATAGCTGGAACAACTGGTACACATTCAATCTATCAACGTGTCAATAATAATGAAGTGATGTATCATGTATCTGTAATGCTACCATTCAATGTGAAGGACAAGCAACAATTGGAGAGGAAACGACATATTGGCAATGACATTGTAGTCATTGTATTCCAGGATGGCGATACCGTTTACAGACCAACCACTATCAGTTCAAGACAGGTACATGTCGTGCTGGTGGTCAAGGCCGTTCGTCTCGAGTCTGATCCAGGCCAGCGCTACTATCGTCTAGGCATCGTCTCCAAAGAGACCGTTCCCGAGTTTGGTCCAGCCATGCCAGCCAACGGTCTATTCAAGAAGGATCAAGCATTCAAGGACTTCTTCTATGCCAAGTGTAAGTTGATTGAATGAGTGAATGATTGATTGAGACACATCATGCTGACAGTTCACTCACTCTCCATCACCTATCTTCATCGACAACAACAACAAACCAGTGTTGAATGCAGAGAAGGCATCATACATTGCACCTATACTCGAGAACAAACTGTCACGAACAAGGAAGGCTTTGCTCAAGGATGTTACCGAGTCATTTTGTTAACTAACTGAATATATCTGAACAACAACAACACAGCAACAACACAGCAACAACACAGTAACTACAACAGATTCAAACGACCACATCATCATCAACAACATCATCAACAACAACAACAACATTGTGGACAAGATGGGAGTCACCATTGGCTCTCTCTCTCTCACTCTATCTCTAACTCTTTGGATACAACATTGTTTTCCAAACACATCCCCCAACAACATCTCCATTCCCGGATTCAGAACGGGGCACCAGCATCACTACATTTCATTCAAGTTCCAGTTTCCCTCTCGAGTCGTACCATGTACCTAATAATAATAATAATAATACCATTCATTCTTCCAGTCAATCAACCAATCATTGTTATACAAATATATATTTATATTACTTGATGTATCTCTCGAAAATATCTGTATCTTGTTTTTTGTTGACTTCAAACTTTTGTTCGTTCGTTTTCGTGGTCGATCATCGAGCTAGACTCGACCAAAATCGATTTTGGACCATACCAAGTAACTTGTAATTGTTGGGCATTTGTCAACTAACTTCTAATTGTGAGTGATAGTGATAGTGATATAAAGTTATAAATAAATATATTAAGTTAGGTGAGAGAGAGAGAGAGAGAGAGACCAGAAGAGATAGACATATACAATGGGTGGTTCACAACATGAATCACCACATTCAATGTCTCCAATGTCGTCAATGGACCAAATGACCATATCGACAATGGATACGGAACATCATACAACAACACCAACTACTACTACTTCCACTACATCAACAACAGCAACGACAACGACAACAGGAATAGTTGTAAAGCCAATCATTCAATTCTTAGAGTCAACCATTCGAACACACTTCAAGAAGTACGCCTCATCATCCAAGAGTTGCAACCAAAAGTATCGAGACGTGATCATCAGCGCCAACATTTCCCCATCTCTCGTCGAACACTTTGTAAGCTATCCACACTCAACATGGCCAATGAACAATCACTCACTTACTCCCTCCATTCAATCATTCTCAAAGACACAAGTGTTTGATCAGATTGACAAGAGAATTGAAGACAATCAAGTGTTTATCAATTGGCTGGCAAGTGACACTGTGCCTCAGTACTCGATCCAAGACTGCTCAGAGTATGAGTTGGACTCAGATGGCGGTGAGTTTGAAGACTCACCCACTGTGTTGCTGGACTATGACCCCTCTCCTCCACACTCCGAGGAGGACGAGCAGTCCCAACAGTCTCAGCAATCGCAACAGTCTCAGCAGTCACTACAGTCACAGCAGTCTCAGCAGTCCCAATCTCAAGACCTGACCGACAACACCGACTACAATTCGTCACCATCAAATGGCACTTCCTCATCCTCGTCAACCCCCAAGAAGCCGACCTCCGGCATGCACTGGGGCTCCAAGAGTATCTTTGACAGGCTTCATCACCTCTTGCTTCAGATCACACGCGACTGGAGCGCAGAGGTAAGTCTGGATTCAGCTGGAATCATTCCATCTCATTCACTCATTAACTCAATCAATCCATCAATCAATCATTATCCAGGGCAAACAAGAGAGAGATATTGGCTTCTCTCCATTCTTAACATCACTCGAGCGCCTTTATCCGGACCGCACCAACAGAGCCAATATTAGGGTGTTGTGTCCAGGAGGCGGAAGTGGTCGCCTCTCCTACGAGATATCCAAGCTGGGCTTCCACACGGTATTGAACGAGAACTCACTCTTCTCAATAATCACCAATCAAACGGCTGTTCTCCAGTGTTATCCAGCCACTCTCTCATAGCTATTATCCATTCGTCCATCAGACCAAGAACAACATCAATCTTCAATCACAAGTATGTTTGATCATTTGTGAATGAGTCGATCAAATGTGATACTAACAATCCACGATCCTCCAGTTAAGACCAGTGTCAATCCCGGATACATTGATAGACATCAAGGGCAATGGACATGGCACATTGAGCTTTGCATTTGGTGACTTCTTCTCGATATTTGCAACGGATACAAAGAAGGAGTCATTCGACTGTGTTTCCACATGCTTCTTTATTGATGCTGTCGATGATATCTTCAAGGTAATCGAGCGCATTAGCATCGTACTCAAGCCTGGCGGTCTATGGATCAACAATGGACCACTTCACTTCCACTTTGATACGCACATCAATGCGGACGACCTTGTCAAAGTCATCAGATCCTATAACTTTGAAATCATGGTAAGTTGATCAATCATTCTGAATTGGCGACCACGCTAACTAACTTACACATACACAACAGGAACTCAAGACAATCGATTGCCCGTATGAACAGAATAGGGAATCATTGTTCAAAGTGATCTACACATGCATTTGGGTCATCGCCCGCAAAGTCTAGACCTCTATCCAATCAATGGATCATCATCACAATATCATCGCAACCCCCGGATCGATCACCATTGGGATCACTCCATGTCGTGGCCCACCGGATCTGGTCTCCAGCACATCATCAGGACTCAGTTCATGGATCACTCATCGTCACTAAATGCACACAGCCTGAATGTCGTCGCTCATCACCAACATTGATCATCATGTGTCCCGGTCCCCTACTTCCATCCCATCAAAGACATCAATCACTCATTTGATCAGATAAGGTGGATATATTATATTGGATATTAATTACAACGTTTTAATTGATGATATGATTTGGAAATCTCTCGGTAATACAGATTGAGTGCCCATGTGGCACAAAGGCACTGTGTGAACGATGGACATGTTCCATTCGTCTCCATGGTCCATTGCCAGAGGAGTAATGTAAATAGTATATATATATCTAGTACTGAACTATGCCTTGATGAATTTCTTTACGGCCTGTACTCGCCTCCTTCTGATAATCAGTCTGATGGTGAGCACCGTGAATGTACCCACGATGAACAACACGGCCAGGATTCCAAAGGGAAGGATCCACTTGAGTTGCTTGCTGATGTCGTTTGATTGATTAGGGATGATGTAGCCAAAGATGTTGGCCTCGCAAGTCTGGCCAGCCACTGTCACCGTCACGGTCTGTATTTCAGTAGGTAGGGGAGAGGGCAGGTCTGTGTTGAGCACCTGGCATGCCAACATCGATGAAGTCAGAATGTGAGGATCGCGACACTTGACCGAACCGATGGTCACACTGAGGTCGTCGGCTGTGGCAAAATTGTCTCCGTACACTGTAACACCACCACCGCTCGAACTGAAGTTGGTGATCTCGCGTACCACTGGTGGCTGGTAGTTGAAAGAGGTCACTACAGAGATCGTGTTGAGAGTGATGTTCATTGTGTGGTTGCCTCCACTTCCAAGAGGAAGCTGACAAGTAATGTCGGTGCTGTTGATCAGGGTGAATGATTCGCACTGTGGGATTGTGATATTCTCTTGTTTGGCTTGGAATAATGTTCCCTTGATTGTGACAAGTCCTCCAGCAACTGGTGGCGAGGTAACGTATAGCACCTGAGGATAGACCATGATGGACTTGGTCTGAGGTGACTGATTGCCGTTGAATATCAGGCCGATGGTCAAAGGCATGCCGATTGGGGTGGTAGGGGGGATGGTAAAGTTGAGCTCTTGGACACGTTTGTCCTGTCCGTTTGGCTCCAGGGTCGAGGTGGTCAAGAAGACAATCGACGATGCAACCAAGTTCTGGCTGTCAAATGTAATGATTGTCTGGTTGAGGTTGTTGACGTTGCCAAGACGCTGGCCAACCAATCTAACTTGGTCTCCACGTTGTTCGGCCTCTAACTGGATGTCTGGGATATCATAAGAGAATGTGACCTTGTTGTCTCCAGAGGAGGCAGCACCATCGATCATAATAGACACTGGTAGGTTATTGATCTGTTGTGAAGTTGATGAAGATGGTTGCATCAAACATGAGAATTGATTTCCATTCTTTGATACTGGAGTAACATTATCACATGAAGTTCCACCAATCTTAATTGATACAGTGGTCAAACTACCATTCCATCTTGTTTGAGTGAATGTGTCGCCACTCAATGTTACCAAACCTCCAAGGTCACTGGCAACACTTGTTACTGATGTTGGAACAGGTCCTAGGGTATGATATTAGAATACTGATCAATACATGTTCTTGATTGATTGATTGACTTACTTATTGTGTGGAAGTATGGTTGTTTCATGTCTTGGTTGACTGACATGGTCAGGGACTTGACACCCGCATAGCTAAAGAATGATGAGTCAAAGGGTAAGGATGTTCCTGTTGGGTAGCCAGTGGTGATCTTAAGATGTGGAGTGGTAATCTCACTAACTGGAAGTTGGATACCATCCAAGTAAGCCTTTACATCACCAAGTTTAGTTCCAAAACTACCTCCATTAATAACAATATTACTTGATGAATATGTTAAAGATGTAACATAAGGTGCTAAATATTGATGAATGAATGAATGAGTTAGAAGTTGAAGTAGTGGAGTGAGTGAGTGAATTGATGTAGCAACTTACGCAAGAATGAATATGTGAATGATGCACTGTTTTGGATACATGTAATGTTGGCTTGGTTGTTGGTACCTGAGATTTGGTCAGATGCTGGTAATATGAAATAGTTGGAGAAGTAGTCGCTGTTGGCTTCGGCACCAGTGTCATTTACATAGTTGGCAATGAACAATGTGTTCTTGGTCTCTGTTGTGGTTGTGTTTAGGAAAGCTCCTTGCACTGTGACCATGCCACCTTGTGTAGGTGCACTTGTAATACCGGTAACATATATTGGATTCCAATTCGTGTTCAAATCAAGTGTACCTGAACTACCGGAGAAGTAGTAGACCAAGTTGCCACTCAAAACAACATCGGCACCAAAGAATATTACCAAATGATTCGAGTCCACTAATGTCATCTTGGTAATTGGATATGAACCACCTTTAACCTTGACTAACTCTATACTTGTGATCTCATTCAATGATGTTCCACTCAATGTTGCATTAAATGGGAAATATTCAATTGATTTAACATCAGGTTTTGATTGAACTGGATTGGTTCGATTTGATTGATTCCAAAAGGAGAATAATGTTAATAATTCGTCAATTCATCTCCAGTCAATAATTAAATTACCATTTTGGAATAATAGTACAAATGTAATAATTAGTATTAATAAATAAGTAAAAGTACGTTCCATTTTTGATATTTATAAGTATATAGTTATTTTTATCTTCTCTTATTTATATTATTTATACAATTAAATGATATAAAGTCGAATTAATCAAGAGAGTACAATCAATGATGATGAATGAGTTAGATGTGAGTGTGTGATTTGATTGAGTACAGCATGTGTTTGTTGGATTGGAGAGGTCATTGATTGATTAAAGGTATAAAGAACGTTAGTCTTCATCTCCATTGATCGTGTGTGTGTGTGAATGTTTGATTGATTGAGATATAAATCCATGTGATGAGACACTCACACACATGATCAGTGTTGTAAAAATAGGTTGTTGATCATGTGTTTGATTGAATGATTAGTATGTGTGTGTGGTAATGGGGGTATTAAACAGTGATTGGCATGATGGTCTTGGTATGTGTTTAATTTATGTGTTTGTTTTGTTGTTGCTGATAGTTAGTTGTGTTGAGTTGTGATGTGATGATAAGTGGGATGTTAGTTATTGTCATTCATTTAACGACATCACATGACCATGTTCACATGAGGCGTTTGCCTTCTCCACAACACCATGCTCTCCCCCATCTCCATCTCTTATCTCTTGGTTCCACCAACAATGGCATGGCATGGCCACACAATCCACTCCACTCATTCATTCATTCATATTCGTCCGCGGCCATACTAATGATCAAGTAAAGTCCAGTCCAGTCAATTCGCAGTCCAGTTCATATCATATCATCCATAATGTATGGATGGATCTTAATCCTTTTTAGTATTACTCTTCTTTTTAAGATGATATGCTGTACGTTGTTTCTTCCTGTCGCGAGCCTCAGAGATGAGTTCCGAGGACTTCTTGTCGATGTAGGCCATCACCTTGTCATCGGCCATGAGGTCGCCCAAGTTACCACGCTTCTTCTCCTTGTTTGTGAATCTATTATGATAGTCCTCGTGATTGTTGACAATGGTACCAATCTCAAAGTACTTGGGCAGTGGTGCCTTTGCACTTCTCGTGTACTTTTGAGTGTTATCCGCAAACTTCTTCAACTTTATCATGTTGGCCTCTGTCTTCATCTCATCAGTAATCTCTCCAGCTCCAAAGTTGAACCATTTCTTTGTCTCATGGTTTTGTTTCTAATTATGATTCGTTGATTGATTGTCAGTCTTTGTCGCGCGATCATCGTGTACTTCATCATCCTCGCAGTAGATACATACAACTACCAACTTGTTGGGCAGTACTGAATCACCTTCATTTATATTCTTTATCATCTTCTTAACATTGTCAACCTTCTGCACTGCATTCTCTCTGAACTGTGCCTTACTAGACTCTTTCAACTCATTACGTAGTACTCCTTGTGTTGTTAGACTGTGATTAGGTGATTGAATGAGTGATTAGTTCTTGTGACTATGATGTTTGATCATCAACATACAGTTGTTGTTCTTGTATCAGACGACCTAGATGTGCAGCAGCATTCTTTGCCATTTGATCTATAAGATTGAACTCATCATATAATAATGATCCGTCGTCTATATCATTTGATGAATCTGTCTTTGTAGTTGACACACCTGTAGTAAGTGATATATTCTCAAGTGATTCGCTCATTATGTATCTGTTTCTGTATCTATATATATTTAATAAATAATAATAAGTATGTGATGTAACGAAGATTGGTGATGATTGAATTTGATTCGGTCGTTTTTTCAACTTTGCTAGCCCTTGCCCTCGCCCTTGCCCTTGCCCTCGCACAATCATAAACATGAAAGTTGAGGAGGTGATATCTATTGATTATACATTTATGTTTGGCCTGGATCGGAAGTATTGTAATGCTTTGGTGCATTTTGGTAGTCGGATATTGAATATTGGATGTGTGGCCTCTAGTACTGTGCCACCATTGAGTTGTGTAACAGTTCTACTCAGTTGTGGCATCTCTTGAGTATGATGATTTATCATATTGACTGCCAAATGAATATCATTATGTTGTGCAATTGACAGTCCAGACATTGTATAACATGTATGATAATAATCCCTTCCCCTAATAAGTTGATTGAATTGAGTTAGTGATTGTTCGGTTGGACTTGAGTGAAAGAATGAATGAATGAGGATACATACTTCTCTGGATGATCTGAGAATCCACCTCTTGTATCTTGACAACAGATTAGACAGTAGTCTTGGAGTTGTAGTTGATCAAAGAGGTGTTTGCCAATGGCATCGTTGCCAATGTTTTGTGCAACGGGTCCAAGATGTGATTGGATGATTGGGAACACGCCACCTTGCCAAAAGGTGTAGCAAGTGTCCACCAGCTTGTTGGTTCGTCCTTGGAATCCACCATCGTAGGCAGGTTGCTTGTTGACAGCCCATCGCAACAATGACTCGCTGTCAATCGAACCAAAGTGATCCATCAACGATAGAGCGGCAACGGCACAATATGTGTAGCCACCATGTGCTTCGTTGCCGGGTGTGGCACCAAAACCACCTTCGAACGTCTGACAGCGCACCAGGTACTCGGGCACGCCCGCCAGCAGCTCAGGTGTCTGTATATTGAGCAGCGATGAGATGACCACAGCGCAGTAGGTGGAGCGCGAGTCGTCCTCACCGTCGACCTGTGTTCGGAAGGAGCCGTGAGGCGTCTTTAGCGAGAGGAGGAAGCGGTACATGCCCGCGCGGTCGATGCAGTCGTAGGCTTCGGTCGTTCCGATGATCATCAACGCGTTGATCGCTGCGAATGTCGAGACGACATGAGACACCTGATCGATGCCACCAGCGAATCCACCAGTTTGAGCACTCTGCAATCGTTGCAAGAATGATATACTTCTTGGAGCCAACACATCCATGCGCTCATCCACGTCGCCCAACAGATCAAGACCATGCAATACCCAAAAGCATATCCAAGCTCTACTCGAATCCAATGATTGATGTGATGAATGTATAAAGTCCAATGCCGAGTTCAAGAATGATTTGAGTGCTGTACCATCTACATAAGGTCTACGTATGAGTGCGATTGATTGTTAGTTTGGATTGAATGTGATTGAATGGTTGTTCAAACGTACATATGTTTGGGCATCCTTCTCTTTGTGAATATTTGTTGTACCATGTTGCTCTGAGCGATTGATGTGAGTGTTGTTGGTTCACCAGTTCCACTTGAACTTCCAATTGACTCATTACTTGATGTTAGATTACTTGTTGATGTATGAGTATCATCTGTATCAATATCAATATCATCAATTATCTTATTAGTTTGTTTTGTTGACATTATTATCTCGAGATAAGGTATACATGTAGAGGATGTTGTTAAAAAGAATGAAAAGTGAATGAAATTGTGTGGTTGGATCATGTGACATTCACTTCAAGTTCATGTTCAAGTTCAAGTTCAAACACTCCCATACACAACACTTTCTCGGTCAATGAACGTCAAACACACAAAGAGATAATTATAATTATAACAAGACTTAGTTAGTATTTGTTGATACATTAATGAATATTTAGTGAGAGAGATCTTTGAATTTAGGGTTCTAGAAACGCAAGTCGAGGGATATTTCAAAGAGCTTAAAGTTAGATATTGTCCATGTGGTTGTTGGGAGGGTCACACTACAATCCTTGGACTGAAGGATTAGATATCTAATTCTTTCAATGAATCTTACACAATGTGGTGTTAGGGAGAGATCTTTGATCAAAGATCACTCACTGGATACATGTGTCGATGCGGAATACCATTACCACGTGGAGTTCTAGCCTTTGAACTTTGAGCGAAATGAATTGGAAATGGTAATATCCACGGTTTGCCAATGTAATTGAATGTATGAATGTATGAATGAATGATCATTGTTGTAGTTATTGGCAAACCACGCTTGCAAAGTTAAGTTAAGTTCCAAAAAAGGTCATATCCTGGCAATATAGTACAATAGTATATTAATAGAATACATAACACAAAGGTGTTCCATTATCTGAAGAGTTGGAGATGAAACAAAGTGTCTCCCCCCTAACCTTGGGACTCGTCTGCGCCAACACCTCAGAGACCTCACACATTTGGTACATACCTAATCCTCTTTGATCGGGATTATCTTCCAATCAAACATAATGTACTTACATTGCACTTCAATTTGCTCTTGTTGTTGAAGAGTGTGGGGAGATGGTGTCGTGGCAAGGTGGGTTCATTCGGGGCTGAAGATGAACATGTCAATCAACAAGGCCCAAACACACACACTCTTTGACACTCACACCAACACACTGACACTCTCAGCCAAACACACTAATGACGGTAAAGACAAGCTTCAATTATTCATTCATTCACCCCCCCCCTTAGTAGTTAGGTAGGTCCAAATTAAACATTATTCAGCGTCGCTGGCTGGCTGGCTGGCTATCTGGCAACTTGTCTGGCAACTTCAACTTCAGATGGGCCAGGATACAAAGAATAACCTATTTAAGTAGCGATGCCGGGCCTCTCTTCAACTATTTCATATCAAACAAACAAACATCTAAAGCACTTAAGCTCATATATACATTCAACTTCATTCATTCATTCATTCAATCATCCATTGAACATATACTGTATACAAATATAATCTCTATCCCTCTTAACAAACAAACAAACAAACAATGAACTACGCCAAATTATCATTATTACTTGTCGTTTTATTGGTACCATTGTTGGCCAATGCTGATGGTACTTGCCTCTCTTGCAAGAAGTTGAATGAGGTCTGTGACCCATTGTCAAATGCTTGTGGAAACAATGCAATTTGTGCAAAGCAAACCGATAGCACCTACAAATGTACCGCCGTTCCAGGCAACGGCGGTGATTGCTCCATCACCAAGGCCTGTTTGGACGAGTACGCCTGTGACCCAACTTCCAAAATCTGTGTCTCCCTTCGCTACCTTGGCTACGGTGAGGCATGCGCCAACGATACCCAATGCACAACCGGCTTGACCTGCATCAGCTCAGCTTGTGGAACCACCACCTACCCATCCTGTATTGCTGACGAGCAATGTAAGTACAACGAGCGTTGCAACAATGCTTTAACCTGTGCCGTGCCAGTGGCCGATGGAACTGCCTGCAAGGCTGATGGTGACTGCAGTTTCACCAGCAACTGTTTGAACAGCGTCTGTACGGCCTTCTTCTCTGTTGCCAATGGTGGCGCCTGTGCCGACACCACCAACTGTGACATCTCCCAGAACCTCGTCTGCATCAAGAAGACCTGCCAGAACAAGAACGTCATCACCAACACCAAGTGTAACTCAACTGCTGATTGTGGAGACTTCTTGAGTGTTTGCACTTGCGACGGCAACTCCAAGCCAGCCAACGGAACCTGCCACCCAGTCATCGACCCAACCGTCGTATCCAAGAGCACCTTCACCGACTACTTCAAGTGCCTCCAGACCAACAAGTGTCCACAAGTCGATGCTAACATCCCCGCCAGTTGCGCCGGTGGCAAGTGTGGCAGACCCTTGGCCAACGCCAATTTCAACCCATGTAACTCTGGCTCTGCCCTCTTTAGCAATGTCCACCTCACCTTTTTCAGCGCCCTCCTCCTTGCCGCTGCCATGCTCCTCCTCTAATCATCACAATCCATTAGCAAAGAGTTCCGAACCCTCTCTATACTTCTCTCTTCCCTTTCCTTCCCCTACTTCATACCTTTTATCTGTGTCGACAATGGATCCTTTTGGTGCATACATTGACTTCAGTCAATCATTCAATTGAATAAACATGTTGATATTATTGCCAATTCTTTTCTAAAACAAACAAGTGTCATGTCTTAAGAGTTAGACGTGGTTGATTTATTACAACGTGTTACCGTGGTTTAGGAAATGAATGACAGGAGTTTGAATAAATCTATTTAATCAATCATCTTATATTCTGGAGTTGGAAATACTCCAATAAATCAATCATTCATCTTATATTCTATTCCCATCAATTAATTTTTTTATTATTCGATTAAACATATCAATCATTCAATGAATAGCTCCAACTTAATAATATTATTAGTTATATTGTTTGTGGCACTGGTAGCCAATGTTAATGGTACTGGTACTTGCCTTTCATGCAAGAGTTTGAATGAAGTATGTGACCCGACTGTTGACTTTTGTCGTGGCAATGGAATGTGTGTGGCAGCGAAGATGGAACTGGCAAGTGTATTGCCATCCTTGGTAATGGAGGAGATTGTTCCAAGACCAATCAATGTTTGGACCAGTACACCTGCGACGATGTAACACTACCTTGGATATGGCCAGTCTTGCTCCAACATTACCCAATGTTCGATGGGTTTGACCTGAACTGATGGAACCTGCACTTCTTCCCTCTACCCCCAAGTGTCAAGGGGATGTCCAATGCAAGTACAATGAGCGCTGCAACAATGCTGGAACATGTGCGACACCCTCCCCGATGGATCAGGCTGCTATTATAATAGAGATTGTTGCATCCTCAGTAGCTGTTTGGATAGAGTCTGTGTTGCTCGCTTTTCAGTGGCAGCTGGAGGTGCATGTCTTGCCAACGAGGATTGTGACATCCCCCAGAACCTCCTCTGCTTCGGCTTTACCTGCCAGAACAAGGACGTCCTCGCCAGCACCATGTGTAACAGTACCATTGACTGCAATCAAGTTCTAAATTTCACTCGTTGCCAATGTGATAGCAGTGCCTCGCCATCCATTGGAAGATGTCAACCAATCATGGACCCAACTGTCTTGTCCAAGAACATCTACTACGACTACAACCAGTGTCTGATCAATAACAAATGTCCTAAAGTCGACTCACAGATCCCTGCCAGCTGCTCCGGTGGCAAGTGTGGCAACCCACTCACCAAGGCCTTCAACAACCCATGTAACTCTGGCTCTGGTCTCTTTAGCAATGTTCACCTCACCTTTAGCGTACTCCTCCTTGCCGCTGCCATGTTCCTCCTCTAAAAATCCATTTCAATCCATTAGCCAAGGGTTGGGAACCCTCACTATACATCCTTCTCTCTCTTTAACTTTGTATCTGTCTCAACTGCTCAGCATTTTGAAGCATAAGTTACGTTGACTACAGTCAATCATTAAATGGAATAAAAATGTTGATATAATTCTTCCCAGGTCGATTCCAAATAGACATGTGTCGTGTGTCTTGAGGACGCGAGGGGAGTTAAAGACAACCCGTCAAAAGATCGTTAGGGGTATTCGTATTTAGTGATTAAAATCAGTCAATTTGCACTCAATAATTAATCATTCAATCAATCTCAATAATCAATATTATATTATACAAGCAATTAATAATTCAATCTTTAATTTAATCCAATCATTCCATTATTCAATCAATCAATCAAACATATATATAATGAATAAGAACTCATTATTATTAGTTATATTATTATTTGTGACACTGGTAGTCAATATTAATGGTAGATGTTCTTCATGCAAGAGTTTGAATGAAGTATGTACCCCAGATGTTGACTTTTGTCGTGACAATAGTTTCTGTGTGACTGGCGAAGATGGAACCGGAGAGTGTATTGCCATCCCTGGTAATGGAGGAGATTGTTCCAAGACCAAATTTTGTTTGGACGAGTACAGGTGTGACGATATAACTAAGATCTGTGTCTCCCAAAACTACCTTGGTTATGGCGAGTCTTGCGCCAACAACACCCAATGTTCGATTGGTCTGACCTGCACTGATGGATCATGTTCCTCCTCCCTCTACCCCAAGTGTGTAATGGACGTCGAATGTAGATACAATGAACGATGCAACTATGCTGGAACATGTGCTACGCCCCTGGTCGATGGATCGGCCTGTCAATATGGTGGAGACTGCAGCCTCCTTAGCAACTGTATGAATAGAGTCTGTGTTCCTTACTTCTCTGTTTCTGAAGGTGGAGATTGTTATTCCGACGAGATATGTGACACATCCCAGAACCTACTATGCATCGGTTTTATCTGCCAGAATAAGAACTTCTACGACAAATTGAAGTGCAACTCTACCCTTGACTGCGGTGATGTTTTAAATTACCGTTACTGTGGGTGTGACAGCAGTGTCTCTCCATCGATTGGCAGGTGCCACACTATCATGGACCCAAAAGGTTTGTCCAAGCAAGATTATTATGACTACAACCAGTGTCTGATGGATAACAAATGCCCTCAAGTCGATTCACACATCCCTGCCAGCTGCTCGGGAGGAAAATGTGGCTTTCCATTCTCCAAGACCTACAAGAGCCCTTGCAGCTCAGGCTCGGCCCTTTTCAACAAAGTCAACATCACCTTTGTTATCGCCATCCTCCTCACCACTGCCATATTATAAATTATCCAAATATTCCGATTGATGACTGGTACCTATATCCACGGAACATAAATAAATAATAAAGACATTGATTGATCATTCAAATCACCACAAATCTGAATTTGAATGAAGCTTGGGACCCAGAGTTCTATGACTTTTGTGGTGAAGGAGAATGTATAAAGTTAGCCGATGGCAACTATAAATGTCTAGTACCTCCTGGAATAGGAGGTAATTCTAGATGGTCCTATTCTGCACTGATGATTATACCTGTGATCATTCCACCCATACAAGTTCCCTTTAATACCTCGGTTTTTGGAGAGTGCTGTACAGATACCAACCAATGCACAATTTGATTGCCTCTCAATCAATTCACCAACAGTAGTCCACACGATCCAATTTGAATTATATATGTGATCACAATTGATTGGGCTGCCTCATCAAGCTATCTGTACTGTTTATGATGCCGAGTAATATATTTATCATAACTTTAATTGTATCTCTATCGAATTCATTACTTTGATATTTGAACATTGATCTTGGAAGTTTTGCAGTGTAATGTCGTCGTTCATGTGAGAGTGGGTCCCACATTCAGTTCATCTGTGGTTTGAATCAAACCCATGGCGTCATCAAACTGTGATCAACTTTGCAGAACAAGTTTGAGTTGAAGCACGGGTGGGGCTTTGGGTCAAGCAAGGAAAATTCAATCATTGATTGGTTGATGGATGATATAATAAGTCTTTATTAAATTTATGATATGAATTCATTCATTTTTCATTCATTTAAACAAACAAATAATGAAGTATAAAATATTATCTTTTCTAATTGTTGTTCTGCTGGTCTATAATGTTAATGGTATTAATACACGAACATGTTATGCATGCAAGAATATGAATGAAGTCTGTATCCCAGAATCAGACATCTGTCGAGATAATGGATTATGTGTAATGACAACTGATGGCATCAACAAGTGTACTCCAATACCTGGCAATGGAGGTGATTGTTCCCTGACTAATCTCTGCTTAGACTCCTACATGTGTGACAAAACAACAAAGACCTGTGTCTCCCAACAATACCTTGGCTTTGGTGAACCATGCACCAACACTACCCAATGCTCAAGTGGCCTGACCTGTCAAGGCACGTGCACCAGCTCCACCTATCCCAATTGTCAAACCGATGTTCAATGCAAGTACTTTGAACGCTGCAACAACAACTTCACTTGTGCAGACCCACTACCATATCGTTCCGCTTGTCAGAAGGATTCAGACTGCAGCCTCAACGGCAGTTGTTTGAAAAATGTCTGTGTTGCACTCTTCTCGGTACCTGCGGGTGGATTCTGCGATGAGAACGAGGATTGTGACATCTCCCAGAACCTACTGTGCATCTCCAACACCTGTCAAAACAAGAACATAGTCAACAACGTCAGATGCAACAGCACAGGCGATTGCTTTGACATTAATTTCCCTTCTCTTTGCCAATGTGATCCCAGCGCCGCTCCTTATTTTGGCAGATGTTTCCAAACCTACAACCCAACATCCTTGTCGAAGAATACATACTCAGACTTCAACCAGTGTCTGATGAACAACAAATGTCCAAAGGTAGATAGAAACATCCCAACAAGTTGTTCCGCAAGCAAGTGTGGCTACCCTTTCAACAAAGCCTACTCTATCCCCTGCTACACTGGATCTGGATCGGCACTGTTCAGAAATGGGTTCCTTACCATTTTATTCTCTCTACTTTCGGGTGCCATTCTAATCGCCTAAACAACCATTGTGATGATTAAAATCGTAATCACTTACTTTGATTGGTCACCGTCAAACATAACAATTTATGAATTAAATTAATCAAACTCATCACATCAAACAGTGATCAACTTTGCAGAACAAGTTTGAGTTGAGGGCTTGGGTGGGTAAAGCTCAAGGAGGGGCTTTGGGCAAGGATGCTATCTTTCAATCATTGATTGATTGATGTTAGAGAAGTTGTCATCTTTAAATCATTCATTCTTTCTTTCAATCAATCAATAACTTTATTCATAAATTTTATATTAATATAACAAATAAGAATGAAGTATATTATTTTAACTTTTTTAATAGTTGTCATTCTAATCAATAATGTATCTGGCAAATGCATCTCATGCAAGAATATAAATGAAGTCTGTGACAAAAGTATAGACCTATGTCGCAATAATGGAATCTGTGTAATGACAGACGATGGTACCAACAGATGTGTCCCAATACCTGGCAATGGTGGTGATTGTTCACTGACCAATATCTGTTTGGATATGTACACTTGTGAGGAGAAAACAAAGAGATGTGTCTCCCAACACTACCGTGGATTTGGAGAACCATGTTCCAACCAAACACAATGTACTAGTAGTTTGTCATGTTATGGCACTTGTTCAAACTCAAACTATCCCAAATGCTTTGATGACGCACAATGCAAGTACAATGAACACTGCATCAACTCAACATGTGCAGTCCCCTTTCCCGATGGTGCCGCATGCAAGAGTTATGCAGAATGCAGCTCCCGAAGCAGCTGTTTGAATAATGTCTGTGTTCCATTCTTCTCTGGAGTCTCCGGTGATAAGTGTGGTCAGAATGAAGATTGTGACATATTCCAGGACCTCCTGTGTATCAAATGGACCTGCCAGAACAAGAACATACTCACCAACACCAAGTGCAACAGTTCCGATACCTGTCCAATGTTCCTCTCTGCATGCATGTGTGATGGCAGCCCCGGACCATTTATTGGAAGATGTTCCCAATTGACTGACCCAACCGCCGTGTCCATTAAAACCCGCAATGACTATTACCAGTGTCTGGAGGACCACAAATGTCCAGAAGTTACTGCCCAAATCCCAGGTAGTTGCGCTTTTGCCAACTGTGGTAACCCTTTAGCCAAGGTCTACCAGAGCCCATGTAACTCTGGTTCAGCACTATTTAATAATGTGTACTTCATTATTGTTATCACACTGCTTACTGCGTCTGCCATGTTCATTCTCTAAACATCCATTATACGAAGCTTTAGTCAATCAATCTACTGAATAAACCATACTTATATGATTATCCTCCTCTAAACATCCACATTTATAATCCATTATCTATTCTTCCATTGGCAGGGTCAACGACATCTCCAACTCCAAGTGCAGCAGCTCATATGATTGTTACTTTAACGTCAAGATATTTAGTATCTGCAAGTGTGACAGTGGAGACAACAGTTCCTACCCATCGACGGGCACATGTCACCTCCGCATCAAACCAGCCATGATATCCAAGAGCACATACTACGCCTACTACCAGTGTATGATGATCAACAAATGTCCACAAGTTGATTCCTTCACTCCAGACAGCTCTGCTGTAAGAAAGTGTGGACTGATGCCACATATTCCAACCCATGCGGCTCAGTGAACTCTGGCTCATCCCCTTCAGCAATGTCCATTTCAGCGCCATCCTTCTTGTCGCTATCATGCTTTTCCTCATCTAAACATCCATTATCCATTATCTATTAGTACCAAGACATTTAACATTGTGTTTGTCCAAGGACATGGGTCAATGAGAGCAAAGCTACAAGTTTGAGTGAATGAGTGAGGTAGTGAGCGGGGATGGAACCATCCTCCCAATCAATGAACAACATGTAGTAGTGTGGCCAAGTAATCTGCGATCGTGATTGATTGATTGAATGATGGGCCGGAAGGGAGTGTCTTGATCGTGCGGTAGTGTTGGAGATCATGTGATTGATTGATTGAATGATTGCCAACTAAAGGATGGATGGATGGATGACATTGTTGTTCACAACATCACCACATCACATTTATGTTCTTGCAAGATAACAACGAACTAGTCAGGGTCGTGCTCGTGAAATTGTTGATGATGGTCTTTGTGGTGTGTGTTTTTGATCACAAAGTTAAATGATCGATCAGGTGACAAGCACACACTCTAAACTTTGGTGATGGACGTTGGAGCCGCAAAAATTGTTTGCTGCCGCTTGGTTGATGGACTAACAAACAAGGTGTTTGGTGATGTCGTGGTTTGGAACGATGCAGAACTCAAATGTGATTGGGCAGGGCAACCACAACATCGCAATCTCCAGGCCATGTGATTGCCCAGAATGGGAGTCGCGGAGGTTGTGTGTGCCTTGCCCAAGGGCACACTTATCATTGCGATTGGATGTTGATGTGTGTGCTTGGAGCAAGAGGCATCAATTCTCTCACTTTGGCCCGAACACTCTCTCATACATGACTTATGTTGGGAGTGAATGATTGATTGATTGTTTGTGAGCTTAAGAGAGTGAGAATGTTGCAAGTTGATGAAGAGTGTGTTAGTGAGTGAAGAGTGGGAATGAGGATTGATCAACTGAACTGATTGATGATGGACAGTCTGACTGTGATTGATGGTTGAGGAGTGTGGGGCCTTGCAGAATGCTTTAAAGCACCAGGGGTCCACTATCTATCCAGTTGATTGATGGTTGGTCATTGATTGTGGTTGGGCCTTCATCACCTTTACACATCCATACCATCACTAAGCCGCATACACTTTCAATCATTAATTCCATCAAGTCAATCAATCATTATTCATTCATTCAATGACCCTTATTACTTCTCTAACCAATGGTTAACCAATCACATACCTCTTCAGAGTCAACTAGTCACATATAAATCGCAACTCCTTCATCCTCATCCCATCCAACTCATTCAATCATTCATTCAATCAATGTACCAACATCAACAACAACAACAACATCATCAACAACAACTACAACAACATCAACTACAACAACAACAATATCACTATCATTATCCTCATTACCAATTTCATTCTCCTCCTCAACAACAAGTATACTTTTCAGTTGTCGGAGGATTCATGGACGAGTATCCTCATAACTCCTCATCTTCAGCACCATCCAGTATGGGTGGACTCTCATCATACCTTGTAAACAGCAAGGAAGTGCCAATGAATATGGCCATGTCAATGCCCTTGTTGTCCAGCATGTCCAGTTCCAATACCTACCCAACAGTGTTGGTACGGGCATCTTCGTCATCATCATACCAATCACATAGTCTCAGTAGTTCCAACCAATCACCCACAGGTCACAGTCCAGTCGAGTCAGAGGATGACTCGGAAGAGGACATCGGAGTGGCCACTACTGGAAACATCATTGTAAAGAAAGAGAAACAACATAGACAACATCAATCACAACAACCATCACAGCAACAACAACTAAATAGTAGTACAGGTATCGAAATTACAGGAAGTGATGGTAATAATGCAGCTCGCCTCGAGGCAGAGTTGAATGGAAGTGGCAGCGATAATGGTGGCCATAGTCTAGAGCCAGAGCCTGTGGCCAAGAAGCGTGGACGTCCCAGGAAGAAGAAGCCAGAGTGTTGTCTGCGTTGTGGTGTGACCGACACGCCAGAGTGGCGCAGGGGTCCGGACAATATAGAGCTTTGCAACGCATGTGGCATCCAATCGTCCAAGGCACTCAAGAAGGAGAAGGAGATCAAGTTCAAACACAGCATGGAGTTCATACTCAATGGCGAGGAGAAGAGCATTGGTCGAAGCATGGGCGAGCCCAACACACACATCTCGACGTTTGGCTTGTAGCTGGAGGTCGAGAGTCATTCATTCATTCAAGTAATGTATGTGAATGTGTATGTGTATGAGTTTAGTCGATTAACTTTATAGAGTGGACACATAGTGTCCATTCAGTTGGTGTAGTTGCCCGCTGTGCTGCCACTACCTGCTGCTACCACTAACCTGCTGCTGCCACTTCTTGTTGGCCGCTACTGCTGTTATATAATAAATACCGTTAACCAAGTGGTCTACTGGGCCATGGGAGACAGATAGGCATAACGTTGCCATCAGTCCGATTTGATGTATACATGCTATTCGAGTCTGGTTGCAACTGAAGTTAATGAATGGCTCACTTCGTCACTAGTTTGATGATTGGGGGTCATCCCATAAATTCAAAACATCCGATTCCAAGAACTTACACTTTATTCATTCTTCAATCAACACCAACAAATATCCTTTTTCAAACGACATCACAATGTAATAATAATAATATATATATACACATATAATGTCAACAATGACAACAACAAATGCATCGAATAAACAATCAATGACACAACAGGTCATTGAGGTGTTCAAGCAGAGTGTGATGGGAGAGGCTGCTTCGACAAGTCATCACTCGACACTGGTCAAATTGGATAGATTGTTCAATGCATCCAATTATCAAGTCAATGGATTCGCTCATGCTCTATTACATCCAGTCAAAATATTCCTATGTTGTCAATCAAGCTCCAAAGATGAGCATGCCAATCAAACATGTAGACTTATCTCAAAGTACATTTATCATCTTGCCACTGCTGCGACAACATCTACATCGACTTCGACGTCGACAACTACGACAACTACGACACAAACATCAACATCATCATCAAACACAAGGAAGTTACAACTAAAGAATGAACTCCTCAAGTTTATATTTAACTGTACAGACTCCAAAGAGAATGTAGTACGACTGCGATCACTACAGATACTATCTCAATTGTTGAACCTATCGCCAACAGACAAGCTGAGGTAAGATGAGTCAACGACAACTCAATCCCCACCCCATCCCAGACGGAATGTACTAACACCTACTCAATCAATCAATCAATCAAATAGTATATTCAAACTATCAGATGGAATCATTGGCAATAATAACAAGAACTCCCTCACATTACAATCAATATTATCATCGAGATGCAAGGACAAGAACTCATCAATTAGATTGTTGGCCACTAATATGTCGATCAAACTATACTCTCACGTCAAAGATGTGTTCAAGTTTGAAGAGTTGATGGCAATGATGAATGAGGACACAATGTACAACATCAGGAGTGCTATCATGGCCGACATTATAGCATTGGGCACAATGAACAAGTGCGAGAGGAGTGAAATGCTCAATGCCATCATCATGCGAACAAAGGACGTCAAGGACACTGTGCGAATACAATCATTCAACATGCTCAAGCAGTCGTTTCAGTTTGAGGAGCTCACCCGCGATCAGGCGATCGCCGTGCTCACAAATGGCTTTGGCGATTCGCTGGACTCTGTGCAACAGGCCACCAGCGAGCTACTTCGACATTGGTTCCGCGCAATGGAGAACAACACATTGTACCGCTTCCTGGAGCTGATCGATGTGGAACGCAATGAGACATTGTTGGAGCGTTGGCTGCTAAAGGTGTACGAGCGATCAGAGTTGTCCGAGTTCTCGCTCAAGGGCAGAGAGTCGCTCGACGTCACCTGTGAGGAAGCCTTCCACTTCAAGCTGACGGTCAAGCAGTTGCAGCAGAAGAAGGAGGCGGCATCGTTGGACGACAAGTACTACTATGAGGACTGTCTGGAGGGTGTGCTACCGACTCTTACCGAGTACCGCGACGTTCTCTTCCATCACATCAACGAGCCATTCATTCTGAAACAGCTATTACAGGTGCTGGCCATAATGGACCAATCGGACGAGGTTGGACGTTCAAACATCTTGACGTTTCTCATCGAGTTCCTCAAGCGCATCAATGATCAGGATCTCCTCAAGCAGACGCTGAGCTGTCTGTCCATTCTGCACAGTGTCGAGCGTGACTTTATTGTGATGATCGTCGAACTGCTCTCTGACATGATCGATCCGCTCGAGGACGACCCGCTCAAGGTGCGTCTGACTGTGCTCGAGAAGACATTGAAGAAGTTGGGCAACAAGTCACCAGGCGAGTCCAAGAAGATACAAAGCGCAATCGACACATTGAAGGAGGACATCAAGAACAAGGAGACAGAGACACTGACAAAGTGCTCATTCATCGCACACTACCTGTTGCTCAACTCAAAGAAGTGCTCAAACTCACCAGAGATTGATGGTCTGCTCCAGCTCATCATCCTGCCGTCGATCCAGCATCCAATGCCAGAGCTGCGCAAGATTGGCATTCAGAATCTTGGCATCTTTTGTCTGCATCGCAAGGTGGTGGCCTTCGCCTATCTCAATCTCTTTGAGAAGATCATTGAGAATGATACAAGAGAGATACATCTCGTTGCACTCAAAGTGATATTCGACATCCTACTAGTGTTTGGCTCGCCTGACAAGCTTGCCAAGGAGCTACTGCCCCTTCTCAAGATCATTAGGAAGTTCTCACAATCATCCAACGACCTTGAGATCAAGACCATCTGCATCGAAGGCTTTGTCAAGCTACTCTACTCTGGTATCGTCAAGGATCCAAAAGTATGTTATGTTATGTTCAACGAATCAATCATTCATGGGACTATTCCACTCACTCACTCAATCAATCAATCCACACCTACCTTTAGATTGTTGTATTCTTGTTCTTGGAGCTATTCTCTACGTCTACAAAGGAGTTGTTGGAGTTGCGCAAGTGTCTTTACTTGTTCTTTCAATCATATATTGCCGATTGTCTGGACAACAAGCGTGTGCTCTTTGAGAACTCAATGACAATCCTTCAATCGATCACACAGGCCAACACTATCTCATCATACGCTTCGATCAATATAACAGAGTTGGCAAGATTCCTCTTGTTCCTACTTGACAAGACACCAAGCACCAATGGTAACGCGAATGACAGTCCACAGAAGAAACAAATCAATGATGAGAAGAACAACAACACAAGCATATTCAATCCGGACATTGTCCATCCAACATTGGCCAAGCTCATTTGCCATGAGCTGATATCAAGCTTCAGAGGTGCCACTACTGAGCTGACCAAGGTGCTGCCATTGCTCAAGTTTGATCGCGAGAGACACCAGGACTACCTGCTGGAGCTGAAGGACCTGGTCGAGAAGGTGTCCCTTCTGTACAGCGACGCCAATATTGAGAAGTTCCATCATATGGTCAACAGTCAGCTGCCCACGCACCTCCGCAACGCCTACATCAGTCAAACGTCAGGCCGTCAGACCCAATCAGGTGTCCCTTCATTCTTCACGATCACTGAGCATCCAGCAGTTGACTCAACTTCTAAGACATCATCATCCACATCATCAAAGTTGGGCAATGGCAAGTCAAAGAATGACACCAACATCAAGTTGCCAACTGGATCACAGCTCATTCCAAAGTCACACAAGAAGATTGAGTTCAATCATTCGCTCATTCAATCATTCTTTGACAAGCAGAAGGAATTCTTCAACACTGTGGAGCACATTGACAAGACTCCAATAGTCAAGTCACCAAAGAAGAAGCAAAAGACCACCACAACCAGTACTACCAAGTCAATTCCAATCGACAACATGGTCACAGTATCCAACATCATCAGTGACAAACAACAACAGCAATCAATCCAACAACAGCTATCCAAACTCAATGTACATAATCAATCACCTCCATCACCGCCAGTGCCACCAACTCCACCAATGGTAGTCGCGCCAAATGATGTTGATGTTGTAGTAGCACCGACAACAACTACATCGACAGTAACAACAACAACTACTACTCACAAACCATCAATTTTGAAGAAGAGAGTACAACAAGATCTTCAATTAGAGCCACAACCAAACAAACAGAAGAGAGTCAGATTCCTAAGTAATGAAGTAGTTCAGTAGTGTAGTAAAGACATCCTTTTGTCAATGGTTGAACAACCAAGTGCCAATGTATCTCATCGTATTCTCATGCGCCAGACTATCGATAAACAGACGTCTGATTGAATGAATCTTGCCCCCTCACACTTCAGTGAATGGGTGATCTTGTCAGACCCCTCACCCCCACAGCTTACAAGTGTTGAGTCCCACTCACCCAACTTAGATCAGATGCGCGAACATCACATCGGGGGTCTAATCAAACACATTGTTGTTGTATTATTACATTATTAATTAATAGTACAGATAGATATTTATTATATATACATATAAACATGAGTTATAACTATCCTTATGGATATCCAGTTGGTGGAGTGGACCCTCAACAGCAACAACAGCCACAGCAACAGGGATACTACCAACAACCACCACCTCCACAACAGCCACAACCACAAGGTCTACAACATCCACAACCAACATATCCATATCCATACTCTTATGGAGCAACTGTACAACCAACACATACTCCTATAACACCTACAACTGACCCTTATGGTCAAGTGCCAACAGTTGCAACACAACATGTAGTTGATCCATATCTTCACCAACAACAACAACATCATCAACAGTATCAACAGCAACAACAACAACAACAGACTCCAAACATATATTTGAATCATGGATATCATCAACCTCAAGTGTACCCTCCTGCAGCGTCTGTCTCGCCTGTTGGAGGCATTTCACCCCGTCATTCAGGTGACTACACACAGTCCCAGTCAATGTCCAATGTGTCGCCAGGCACAAGGTCAAGGTCACCCTCACCAGGTCGTTATCAATCTTCATCCACACAGCCCGCTCAATCATATCAGAGCTTGGCCTTTGCCGCCGCAGCATCCCTACAACAAGGAGGATGTCAGCAACAAAGTGGATACTTGGGCACATCGTCACCATCGTACTCCAACCTATCCCCACGACAACAGTCGCCAGAGTACCTCAATCAATCATTCAGTGGCAGTCCAGACTATCAGCACTACACTCAACAACAACAACAGATCGAGAATGAGAGGATTGAAGCCTGGAACAAGTACTACGAGCAGCAACGACTGCACCAGGTCCAGCAGGAGCAGCAGAGTGCCCAAGACATGGAGCGCATCAAGCTGCAACAGAAGGAGGAGACTGATCGTCTGGCAATCGAGCTGCAACGTGAGCGCGATGAGTTTGACCGCAAGAAGCGTGAGTTCCAGGAGGAGAAGGAGCGCGAGACCAGACAGACCGAGACGCTCAAGCAGTCTGAGCGCCTAAAGATCACCAAGCTGCTCGAGGAGGAGATGCAGCGTCAGATGAAGGAGGCCCAGCGCGAGCGCGAGATGGCCAAGAAGCACGAGGAGGAGCTCATGCAGCGTGTTCAGGCCGAGCAGCAACAGCACCAGCGAATGATCTATGAGCAACAGGCCGCACTCAAGCAACAACAGGAGGCCATCCAGAGGCGTCTGCAAGAGGAGGAGCAAAACAGAGCGATTATGGAGCAGAAGAAGGCTGAGGACCTCAGGCTCAAGGAGGAGCAGCTGTTGAGGAAGAGGCAGGAGGTGGAAGCCATCGCCAAAAAGATGGAGGAGGAGCAGAAGCGCAAGCAACAGGAGATCAGTGTCGAGAAGAATCTGGTGGAGTCGCGACGCGCCGAGTTTGAGCGCCAGGCCCAGGATCTGGACCGCCGCAATCAGGAGATCGCCAAAGAGAAGAGCGCGCTGGAGGAGACACGTCGACAGAACGAGCGAATGATCGAGAAGAAGGCCAAGGAGTTTGAGGAGCGCAAGCGGGCCGAGGAGCAGCGGTTGAAGGATCAGCAGGACAGCGTGAAGCGCGAGCAAGAGCTGCTCAACATCCAGCAGAAGGAGTTGCAGATCAAGACGCAGGACGCAACAGACTCATTGCAGCCCATGCGAGAGTTGATATTCAAACAGCAACAACCGGCTGCACCAAGTGCCCCACCAAAGCCTCGTCCACTTCCAACTCCTCCCCCAACTGCCGCCCCGGCCACTCTCCAGGTGCAGCCAGCTGGAAGGCCAAAGATACCGCCCAGACCCAAGTCAATGTCGCCACAACAAGCTGATGCCATCGTTGATGGATACAGAGTGGGCAGTGTCGTCAAGATCCAGCGTTGTTTCCGTCGATACGTACTAAGGAAACGACTTAGACAGATTGTACATTTGAAGCTACACTCCAACGATCCAGAGACTGAGAAGGCCAAGCAGAGGTATCGTGCCGTGAACGAAGTTTACACAACAGAGGTGTCCTACCTTCATTCACTACTACTGCTGCGCGACTACTATATGATCCCAATGGAGGTGGAGTCACATGTCACCAGCCTGTTCAAACAGGAAGATGTGGCCATCACTTTCTCCAACCTCAAGAGTCTTGCCGAGCTGAGTACCGACTTCCTCAAGCAGATTGAGACTCGTCTGAAGACTTTCCCAATCCAAGTTGGTGATGTCTTTACCAAGTTTGTAAGTACCTCCATTCATACATCCATCAATCCATGATTGATCAATGACTCTAACAGCACCTCTTTCCATTACCAGGCACCAGTCTTTAAGCTCTACGTAGAGTATGTAAATAACTTTGATAAGGTTACTCCTCATCTCAACTCGATGCTGGAGAACCCTCAACAAGCTCAATTCTTTGAGGTAAGTAGCGTGTCCAGGATGTAACATGTTGACCTGCCTCCAATGTCCACTCATACTCATACTCATTCAATTGCAAACTATAGACCCAGAAGAAGAAGTCCAGGTCTAATGCTGATATGTATGCATCGCTGGAATCATTCCACTCATTCATTCAATCAATCAATCATTGGACATTGCACTGACTCTCCTCTCTTCCATCCAACCACCTACTTTAGCTTCAGTTTATTGATCATGCCTGTCCAACGTATTCCAAGATATGAACTATTGCTAAGAGTATGTTGATCAAAGGACAGGTCTGGAACAACTAACTAACAATCAAACAATCCAGGAAATATTGAAACATACGGCAGAGGATCACAAAGAACATAGTACTATAAGCTCAGCTTATAACTCACTAAAGAGCATCAACACATTCATCAATGATAGCAAGAAGAACGTTGACAATAGGTCGAGATTGATATCGTTAAACCACGAGATCAAGAACCTTCCGGTATGTGTAACATGGTCTTTGGCATGCGTATCTGGTCCTGACTAACTAACTAACGAACTAATGGACAACACAATACAATACAGAATGGACTACTGATAGCATCACACCGTTCCTTTGTAAGGGAGGGTGCATGCGCTGTATCCTCCACAAAGAAGCACGAGTCGGGCAACTACTACCTGTTCTGCTTCAACGACATATTGGTGGTGGCCAAGACATCAGGCTTCTTCTCTTCAGCAAAGTACGAGTATCTCTACACCATTCAGCTCACCGATGCAGATATCAAGGATATCGAGGCCAAAGGTATGTTTGATTGTTCGTTTGTTCATGATTGGTTGATTGGTTGATTGATTGGATGGATGGATGGCGGTTGGCGGTATGTTGGAATGAGGTGCGCGCCTGCTCGATCATTCTTGCAAACGACTTGGTTCCAATTCAAACCAAAGCACATCCACGGCAAGCAAGCCAAGTAATCAATCAAACAACATATTGACGACACCAACACGGCACACTTTAACCACGCCATTGTTTACCGTTCCTATTGCTTACTTACTCTGACTCCCGCGCCTTGCATTATGTATGTATGTTTAATAGATTCACTGGTCAGGATTGTGCAAGGAAGACTCGATTCACTCGATGTGGTCATGTACACACTGTGCTTCTCATCTCGGACGGATAAAGAAGCGTGGCTATCAGATCTGCACAGCGAAGTCATCAACAAGAACCTCGCCAACTCGATTAAAATCCACGACTGAGGAATCAGGTGTCGACACTCGACCACACACCCCTAGATTCTTTTGGAAACAAAACTAATCAAATCAAAAGATGGCAGACGCCCCGCCCCAATAGTCAGGCCATGTAAAGGTGCCCATCAGTACGTCTTTAATTGGGAAGCCGTTCGTTAAATTAATTTGATGTTGTTGTTGTCGTTTGCGTGTGTTCACTTCCATGGAAGTGGTAGTTGGGTGTGATGATGACCTGGACCTGTTTGTTGGGGGATGGGTTCCATCCCACGCGTGTCACGAGGAGCTCCGAGCAACTTCGCATCTATTTGTTCTTCTTGCTGTGCTGTGCTGTGATGGGAAGTGGCGTGGCTGGCGTGTGAAGTCCACTTCCTCCTCATCCATCATCTCTCGATTGGTTTCATTTGAATGAATGAATGAATGAGCGAATGAATCTTCAACGATGTCACATGTCTTCATTCTTTCATTCATTAATATTAATATTAATGACAGGGTATGTTATGCCCATTAAATTAGATAGACGATAGCCAATCAACAACAACAACAAGAGTTGACCGTCTACAAATTGACCCTCCCACCCCTTAATGTCCGTCCATAGTATTAGACACAAACTTATCTAATATGCATGTAAGGTTGTTATTACCTCGTCGTTGCTAATATTAATGAATGAATGAATGAATGATTGAATGTTTGAATGAATGAATCTAATACTTAGTTAACAATCAAACAAACAAACAAACAATCAATCAAACTTTATACTAAGTCTATCTCATTGACAAAGTAAGGATACACTCAAAATAGTACACCAACACTACTCTCTCCACACACTGGAGGATCTCCATCAATGATACCTCATGCATGACCACCAACCAACCAACCAACCAGTCAATCTACCAGCCAACCTTCCCTGCCTATCTACCTACCAACACAATCTAAAGGCCAATCACAATACCCACTCCCAAGATGGAATGGGCGTTTGGCGTGGTCCTTTTGTCCAGAGTACAGATCACGCAGGGGCGCCCACAACAGACTTCCAAACACACACACTCCTTGTTGACACGCCACCACGGGATGATTGGAATGAAGGTGGAGTGATGTTGGTGATCCTTCATCAGATTTAACTTATGTCCACCCAGTGTTTGTTTGTTTGCGTCCATGGGTGCCATCAGTGTCACATTATTGTTGTCCACTCATCACTCATTCATTGTCTTCTCCCTTGCCATCTATCCATACATTATCCATACATTACTTATAACTCTGTTGTTGAGTTATTACTCATTGCTATGTATGTATCCTATTTTGGATTTGTCAATAAATCAATCAATCAATCAATCAATCAAAGTATGTCCTCCATCCATCACATAGTTGTACCATAGTCCAACCTATAAATGTAAACAAACAATAATAGCAACATAGTCGACCAACACATAGATGTGATACGGATGTAATTATTAGCAACAGACTGCACAACGACGACTACCGCTGAGTCGCTGCAGAAGTCGAACACTTTTGTCCAGAGGTCGAAGTCTTGTCACATGACTTTGCCAATTCCAATTCGTTGTGTCTGACATATCCAATCACACACAAGTTCTGGATGACCAATCCAAAGTCAATCACGACATTAAGTCGCAACACGATCGTTTGTGCCCTTGCACCCCCTAATCACATCAGCTTTTTTTAGCGAGCGGGCCACGATCATTACGTGCGCACCCCCACCAACCAACACCAATTCCTCGTCGACAATGTGATTCGCGCACCCATCAGTGCACCTCGCCGCGTCCTTTGCTTTTATTATAGCGCCCATTCAATCAAAATGACACTGACTGTGTGGTGCTGTACCATACTAAACACTACCACTTCATTAATTAATCATACCACCAACTGGTCTTATTGGCCCACAATGGGCGACATGTCACTGTGTTTGATGGACTGATATCCATATCCCTCGTTGGTTCTCCACATCCCACACTTCTTTTGAAGCTCCTTCCCTTCTCCCGATTGGCTACAACCTATTTAATGGTGGTTTGACGTCTTGTTTGTTTGTCTGTCTGTCAGTGTAGGTCATCATCATTCATAAGAATCTCAAAGAAACCTTACCTACATGCKCTTTGATTTGGCTGGGATATTAACCAACAAACAAAGGTTCAATCAACCAATCAATCAAGCAATCCTAACCAGCCAACCCAACATAATCTAAAACTATACCAAGTTAGAGGTTACATAGAGATAATTATCTTAGGGATAAAGAGATAGATAGATAGTAAGTGAAAGATTGATTGATTATCATCACACTATTCCCTTCCACTTCGCCTCACTTCACATCACTCAACCTACCTACTACCACACCATCCACTTCACTCATCCTTGTACCTCCATCCATCGTCATAGCTCTTCATCCACACTCCACTCACATTCATCCATCCACGCTCCACGCACATTCATTCATACACTCAATCAATCATATTGGATATTACATACAACTCACTCGATCATTTCCACACTCACTCGATCACATACTTTATCTTGTGCCCATTAACCACACTCTAAGCACTTCACTATCTTGGAGTCCAATCACGTTCGTCAAATACACACCAACATACAAACATACACACACACCTGGGACTTCCATCAAAGAGGTGCACACACAAGGGATATCACCCCTTTTTATCAATATTAAACACTTGATGGCGGAGACAGACTTGGTTGGTCGAATCACTCACCAGTCTTCCTGTCAGCATAAGAGTGATAGTAAGAGAGTAAGAGTATGATCATTGCCAGTTGTTGTGTTGTGATGATCATTCCCAGCAGGCACACTGCCAGCCCCACATCCGGATTGCTGCCAGGCCCATTCAACCACTTTTGTTACTTTACTTCTTCATCGCCATCTTTACGTTTGTCCAACAACATCTTGTGGATGGACTATCCAACCATCAATCAAATCCAGGAGGTGTTGTTGTTGCCCCTTCACCACTCTCACCCCCCACACATGACCTCTCTCTCCTCCTGCAGTCATAGACTGGTCACTCCACCTCGACCTCCACCTCCACTTCCACCTCCTCCAGTTCCATTTGCATAATAACAACACACTTACTAACTAACAATCAATCAATCTAAACTCTAGTATTCCTACAATACTTTACTCCAAGGGTATTCTCAAGAGAAAGCCAGACCAGACAGAGATTTCCATCCATCCATCCATCGGAGAAAGGACCGGACCGGACCGCACCACTGACTGACTGCCTGATTGATTGATTGACTGACCTGCCCTGGGACCCAGAGCAAACAAAGAGTACTGATAACCATGGCGGTTGTATACGCACATAACACTCAGTTCCAGCAACAGCAGCAACAACTTCAGCAACCACAATTACATCAGCTGGGCTGGAATGAGTACTGGGATGACCAAGTGCCAACAACACCAGTGTTGCATTCTCAGCTGATTCATCCACTACATCCAATGCAACAACAGCAATATACCACTCCATACTACTCCAACAACACCACCTCCACCTCGACTACTGGATACTCTCCAATGTATCCAATGTCTGGATCACATCATCTGATACCATCACCACCACTCACTCCACATCTTTATCCATCAACACCTGTGATGGATCATTCAACTTTGATGTCTAGTGGTTGCCATCAGCAACCGCAGCCACAGCAACAGTTCTACGCTCCACCAATGCCCGAACCACTTCCACATCACACCCTCCACCTCCCAGCCATATCTGAACAACAACTACAACATTACCAACATCAACAACATCATCATCTACAACATCAACAACAACAACTAACTTCCTCGCCTCTGCTCTATATGACGAGCCCACCAGGCAGCGAAGTTAGCAGTCCAACTTTGACGATCAATTCGCCATTGACTAGGACATCATCCTGTGACACTATAACCATACCATTGTCGACACCACCCGTGCCGACAATGACCAACCTCTCGCCAAACTTCCCGACCAAGAGAAGATTCAGCCAGAGCCAGAGCCCATGCATGTCTTCTCCTCTTGTCTCCGATGGCAGTGAGGACAACTACGACTACATGTCACTTGACACCGACTCTTTGAGTGAGGACGAGAATGACATTGAGTCAGTTGACGAGCAGCTCAGACCCATGCTCAATCCATTGATGGATTTGGTCGCCCGGAGTGGACTCTCCTACTCCTTGCAACAGGCCCTCTCCTCAACGGGTCCATCCGCCTCGCCAAAGGATCTGCTCAGCATTGTTCACAAGCTCTGTTGTGACAACAACAATGAGGGCCTGTTCCAAGGCCTGATCGAGACCATCGTAAGGCTGGACGGTGACGTCAAGATGGTCAAGTACATGACCGAGTGTGGTATCGAGCAGCGATACCTCGACTTTACCAAAGAGATGGAGCTCACCAACAAGAGCTATGGTCCCTCAAAGAAGAAGCGTGAGAGAAAACGCGAGTGTATGAGCAAGGGACTCCGATCGCCACCCAACAAGTGGTCGATCAAGGAGTCAGAGACACTGATCCAGTTGGTCAACGATATTGGTGACAAGCAGTGGAAGAAGATCGCTACGATGTTGGGCGGAGGCAAGACCGGAGCGCAGTGTGCTCAACATTGGAACCGCGTGCTCAGTCCACAGATAAAGAAGGGCTCTTGGGACGAGGAGGAGGAGACCCAGCTCTTCATGTTGGTCGACAAGCATGGAACAACCTGGAAGAGTGTGGCCATGGAGCTCAAGTCGCGGTCCGACATCCAATGTAGATATCAATATTGCAAGGCGGTCCAGTCTCGCCAGGTACCCTGGTCGCACGTAGAGCTCGAGGTCTTGTCCACGATGGTCAATGATCTCATCGCCAAGAAGGGTAGCAATGCCTTTTCATTTGTCCCCGTTGCCAAGCATCTTGCCAAGGGCAAACATACCAAGTTGCCTCGCACGGCACTCGAATGCAAGAACAAGTGGGAGGAGCTGTCCATGTCACCATTGCCTCTGGTCCAAATTTGATCGAATGATCATACATGTAATCCGAACATCCAACATCCGTCCCGGTCGATCTCACTCCACTAGTCCGGAACGTTCTATCCATCCAATTGCTGCAGCCTTTAGACAGGTTTGCCAACTTGTTAAACGTCAGTTTAGACGACTCATTCCAATGTGCATGGCTGGAACATGCCCGGCCCTTCCATGTCCACCTCCAGGCCACTGGTACTCAATCCAAAAAGTGATGGACATCATCAGGCGCCATCATATATTAACCTGTTTCCAAGGGATGTAAATCACCTTGGAAACAATCCAATACCAATCAATTACCAACTACATTAAGTTATAGTTAGTTCGAACCTTACTTAAATATATATATATACACATTTATATATCTTACAACTTCCTAAAATGGTCATCACTATCTTCAACCACCACTTTTTTCTGATTCTTTGATTGGCTAGGTATGATGGTGGGGTGTCACTTGGGTTGGGGCCTGAGTCCTTGATCGACTTGGTGAGGTGGCAGATGTCAAGCATTGCATCTTCATTCAATCAATCATCTTATATATATATATTTATTACACGTGATACTTGTAGTTGTACATGTAACAGTTACATACACATAGATAGATATAAATAACATGGCAAATGAACGTGGTGAATCACCATTGATCCTGTTCCTAATCATCAAGTTATTAGAGTTGATAGGCTTTGTATTCGCCTTTGTAGCTCTACCCTTTACACTCTACTCAAGACTAGTTTTTGTAAGTATATCCTAAAATGGATAAGTCCCATCACTTATCTAACAATCACACTCATTCAAATCACACTTAGTGGACTATCAAGAACCAAGATATACTCAAGTCTAGAAAATGGCATCTAATACTTGGTATACCTAGAGTATTGGTATTGATACCATTCTTCCCATGGGCACTACTGGCCCTTTCATATCTTTATAGCTTGCAACTTATTGGCTTGGTACAGGACACTGAGATGGCGGGACATCCGTTAGTCGGTCCCCTGGCCACATTCGTCTGTACACTGATCGTCAATTCGATTGGCTACACATTCACTGGCTACAAGTTCGCATCTTTCAAGCCAGAATTCAAACGATACTTTGAAGCAGTTGGCGAATGTCTGTTGGATGTTGGCGCGGCAGTATCCCTTGTCGCCACGGTATGCACAGTGATCCGCATACCATTCCTTGTATATACTCTGGTGGTTGGAACACCAACATCCGTGCGTCATAGTAGTCAAGAGCATCTAAAGTCCTACCGAGCACAACTATACTGTCATGCGTTACTTATCATTCCTGACCTACTCTGTCTACCTATCCTACTGCTCTCAGTCATCTTCCACTGGCGTTTCCGCGACATCAAGGCCTATTGCCAACGTCACAACTACACAGCCATCGACTACTCATTCTCTATTGACGTGCGACTCTGTGTGCTCGTACAACTCTTCATGCTAGTGATCAACATTCTTGAGGCCATAGCGTGAGTATTCGACCATCCCCTGGAGCTATTCCAATCACTTCACTCACACATATTCGTTCTAGGTCTGTTCTTCTCATATTGGTGCCATATCGAATACCGATTGCCTATCGACTGGCCCGTGCTTCTCAACACGCCGATCAGGCACTAGGAGAGGTGTTCTGGCAAGCTTGTGAGGGACTGCTCGACATCATCGTCTTTGCCCTGTTCCTTGTGTTCCTCGTCCCCACTGTATACCGTGTGCCAATTACCATCCGCCAAATGCGTGCACAAGACCGCGCGGGTCTACGACGCGAGACAGTAATCAAACATATATTACTTATCTTCTTGGATATCCTCGCGACCTTTTGCGGCGCATGTCTTCTTGCCACGATATACCGTCTGCCGTCATGCTACAGACAGCTGAAGGAGGATCGCTTCAATCACTATCACTCAACAATCTTCCGTGAATGGGTCTATTTGATCGTGGACATACCCTACATTGTCATGGCACTCACAGTCATATGTACAGTATGGCGCGCATTCTTTATGTATCGCGATATCCAGGCGGCCACCTCGCGAAGCCAGCGACACAAGGCAATCAGTGATAACTTCTCAATGCTTTTTGTGGACATCATTGACACGCCATTCGTCATATGTTCATTGGCCATATTGTTGACAGGTTGGCGTGCCTACCACTTCATCCAGGCGTACCCACCAGGCGCGCCACGAAAGACTCAGCGCATCTACATACTCAAGCAATTCCTAATGTTGGTACTCGACATCCCAACACTTGCCGCATTTATCATACTCATGGTCACAGTATATCGCGCCAAGGACACACTCAATCAACTCAAAAGCGCCAAACTATTCACAATCAATCGTCGCCAAGCGACCTCAGCCTCAGCCCCACCCGCACCTCCAACCCTACCCCCGTCTTCCGTCGATCGTGACAACGACGAAGATGAAAACCCAGCGCCTTCAACGACCATGAGCGAGACATCTGGCCAACTACCATTGGCCTGGCATCCAATCGTGGGTAAACAGTTCTTCTTGCTGCTGCTCGACATCCCATTCCCCGTGCTATTCCTGCTTACACTTTGGAGGATGCCAATGTTGTACTCGCGATTGAAGGAAATCGATGACTCTGAGCCCGAGCGCAGATATACTCAACAACGCCTGCTCATTCTACGATATGTATTGGCAGTGTTGATGGACATCATCTGTTTGGTACCACTTGCATTCATTGTAATCACAATGTGGCGTATACCTTCATTATGGAGAATGATCAAACAACATAGACGTGGAGACAATGAGCATCGTGCCGTGGCCATCCTGTTCCAAAAGACATTGATCGATGTACCCTTTGCTCTACTTGGCCTTTGCACCATTGTCATGCCATGGCGCTTCATGTCCATGGCGCGTTCACTACTTTACAAAGAGTTCAAGTCTGACATGGAAGCAAGAGTGATGGTCCTTGGCCACTTTGGACTGATCTTTGTTGATCTATTCATCATCATACTTGGTATGTATTGTATAATAGTGTGATTGGAATGATTCCAAACTGACTCTAACCCCATCCAAACACACATAGCAACGATCACATTGGTTACTGGATGGAGGATTATGGATGGAGTGAGAGAGTATAAGAGGTATCTTAGAGATAATCCGAATAATGAGTGGAAGTATACTTGGGCAGCAATCCACGCGACAGGACTTAGTTGTACATTGATATTGTTGGATCTTTTGGCTGTTCTACAGATATTATGTATCACAGTGATAATGATCAGATTGCCCCAGCTGATCAAGGCATTGAGGAACAATCATCCAGTACCCCTGCCACCCCAGGAGGTCTACTCCAGGAATAGGAGAAGAAGACACTACCCAAGGAAGGTACATCCAGTCATTGTCCCAATGCCTGCTGCCACATCTGATGATCACTCTAGCACAAGCGACGAATCAAAGAGCGAGCCAGCACCAGCACCTGTGGTACAGATGCACACCATCTCCTGGCGTGCAATCATTGCATTCTACTTTATGGAGACACTGAGAGACATTCCAAACATTGTTCTGTTGCCACTAAAGGTGGCTGGCATCGCCTTCATCCCCATCCACATCTACTTGGCGCGCAGAACACAATCAAACAAGATATCATCACTCAATGATGCCATGCTCTGGCTGCACCGACTGGCCATTCACTTCAGCACCGTTCTCGAGTTTGACAAGTTCACCACAGTCAACATGTTGGGATGTCTATTGATCGTGCCCAATGAGATGGCCATGGCGTTGGTCGCCATCAACTCAATCTACCTGTTCATCGTCACACTTGGCAGTCCTCTGTGGAGCCAGTGGCGTGTGAACCACAAGTGGACCAAGTTGGGCGATGCCAAGGGTATGTTGTCCATCTTGGAGACCATCATTGCGCTGCTCCAGGCCACCACCTTCCCCTTTTATGTCTGTCTCCAGCTCGTGTTGGCGACGCTCCCACTATATCTCTTCGAAGGCCCAGACAACCATCCAGTTTCGACAGCCAACCAGACCTGGCGCATGCTCATTCAAGATCCTCGATCAATCACTTTGGACCACCTGAGATACCCACAATCAATCCATGACTATTGGATGGGCGTCACATCCGTTCACTCACAAGAGGTGAGATTGATGCATGCTGGATGGATGCTCATTATGTTCTTGGCATGGACTGGCACGACAAACTTGGCAAGGCTACACGTACCACTATACGCGCCAATTCAATCATACGTTTGGATTGTGCGCAAGGTGTTTGTTGGACGTTTCTGGAAGTTGTATAGAGGCATCTTGGCACGTGGCACATATCGTTGCTTCCAACTGCGCCATACCATGTTCATTGGAGAACTGTTGATGTTCCCATTGTTCGTCGTATGGACGTTCAGCCCGCTGGCCATCCCGCGAGTGGTCCAGGCGGCCGATGCACTTGGCATCACGCCATTCGTGCTCATGACATTGTTCCTGTGCTTCAAGAGCTATGACATCATCAAACAGGCTTGGAGCGAACCGGTGGACATTAGCAAGTTGGATCCATTGATCATACTCACTGCGGTCAATGTACGTCTGCCAGAGTCAGGTGGCATCGTTGTCACTTTGGAGGGAACACGTCGAGAGTCTTGCAAGGATAACGTCGACGAGGCATATCTTCAGTTGGAGAGCAAACCATTGTGGCGTGCAATTGAAGGTCTGTTTGGTCGTACCAAGATACGTCTAGCACTAATGGTTATTGGATATCCAATATCATTATGTCCACGCTTCATGGACAACAAGGTCTTGGAAGTGTCTGTGGACACTATAGGAGTTTCCAAGGAACAAGAACATGTCGACGGCACCTCCACCTCCACGTCATCCAGCTCCACTTCAAGTGATCTGATCAAGTTGGACATATCCATTGGTATCCAAGGTCAGGACTTCAAATTGGCCAAGACTACCATTTGTAACATTATTAATGATATCACCAAGAAGGTATGTTGTTTGACTGGAATCATTCCAATCAATCTTCGATCAATCAATAAATCAATCACTAACAATGAACACAAACAGGATGATCCTTTGATAGATGTAATTATAGAGTATGGCAACAAAAAGACCAAGGGTCTGTTGTGTCGCTTCAATACCAAGCTCTCAAGTGTATTGGAATGTAGGGATGTTGACACCAGACATTGTCTATGGCAACCTACCAAAGATGTTCACAATGATACCAGCTCAACAACAAGTTCATCCAATGATAATGTCGGTCTGAGACACAGACCAAACTCACAATCAACATACTCTGTTGAAACAGTTGGAGAGTGAGTTGTCAGTCATGGCGTCCGCGGACCTGTAACCCATGTAGCTCGTGAGGAAGTTCAAAAAGGAATGCCCTTCCATTTCGAATCAAATTAACATCTTCATAAAGATGAACATGTTCATTCATTGTTGTATTAATAACACTTTAGAGATAGATAGATAGAGATAGAGATCATAATGATTTTACCAAAGCATAGTATAAAGTTTAATATTGATAGAGGTGGAACATTCACTGATATTTATGCAGAGCTACCTGTTGCACCTTATTATCACATTGAGAAGTTACTGTCTGTGGACCCTGACAACTACAAAGATGCTCCACGTGAAGGTATCAGACGTATACTAGAACGTGTAACAAAGCAATCAATACCAAAAGACAATGTTGACACATCTTACATCAAGTCAATCCGGTATGTATCTTTGATTGATTGAATGAGTGGCAAGGACCCTGACACAATCCAATCATTCAGAATGGGCACTACTATTGGTACGAATGCATTGCTTGAGAGACAAGGTGAACGTGTGTTGTTGGTCATTACAAAGGGATTCAAGGACTTGTTGCAGATTGGTAATCAGGCCAGACCTAATATCTTTGACTTAGAGATACGTCGTCCAGACTTGATCTATGAAGATGTACTTGAGGTTGATGAGCGTGTGTCACTCTCGCCTCTGGCCGACCCCTCAATCACTCCCAACAAGGAGAGCGGCGCATACGTGTTGCGTAAGCCAGACTTGCAACAAGTGCGCAAAGACCTCAAGAGATACAAGGAAATGGGCATCAACAGTGTGGCTATCGTGTTTATACATTCATTCGCATTCCCTCAGCATGAGCAGATGGTTGGCCATCTGTGCCAGGAGGTTGGATTCCAGCAGGTGTCACTGTCATCTCAGTTGATGCCAATGATCAAGGTGATCCCGCGTGGAGTGACGTCATGCGTCGACGCCTACCTCACACCAAAGATCGCACACTACATCACCAACTTCTTGTCAGGCTTTGACGATAGGATATCACAGGACGTCGATATCTCATTCATGATGTCCGATGGCGGCCTGTGCCCAGTCGACAGCTTTAAGGGCTTCCGATCCATACTCTCGGGCCCTGCCGGCGGTGTCGTCGGCTACGCCTACGCAACGTACGACAAGCAGAACCCACAGCCAGTGATTGGATTCGATATGGGTGGCACATCAACTGATGTATCTCGCTACAATGGACACTTGGAGCACATCTTTGAGACAGAGATCTCGGGTCTCACAATCCAGGCACCTCATTTGGACATCACGACTGTGGCCGCTGGTGGTGGCTCACGGTTGCTCTTCCGCGCTGGTCTCTTTGCGGTTGGCCCAGAGTCAGTGGGAGCTCACCCCGGCCCAGTGTGTTACCGCAAGGGTGGCATGCTCGCTATCACAGACGCCAACTTGGTACTTGGCCGACTACTCCCGCAACACTTCCCATCCATATTCGGCCCAACCCAGGACCAGCAGTTGGACGCTGAGGCAGCACGCGCAGCCATGTCCAAGATGGCAGATGATGTCAACAAGTTCTCGAGAGAGCATGGCGTGGCAGAGATGTCCGTTGATGAGGTAGCATATGGATTCATTCGCGTGGCCAACGAAGCTATGTGTCGCCCCATCAGGAACATCACTGAGGCCAAGGGTCACGATGCCAGCCACCATGTTCTCAGCTGCTTTGGTGGCGCTGGCGGTCAACATGCCTGCGCCATTGCCATGAACCTTGGCATGCCAAAAGTGTTCATTCACCGCTTCTCTGGCATCCTCAGCGCATACGGACTCGGTCTAGCCGACCTCGTCGTGGAGAAACAGGAACCAAGTTCACAAGTCTACAAACCTGAGAACATGTCATTGTTTGAACAAAGACTACAACACCTGGGCCACGAGGCCACGCAGGAGTTGTGCGGCAAAGGATTCACGAGCGATCACATCACAATAGAGAAGTACTTGAACCTACGATTCTCTGGCACAGACACATCAATGATGATCCAATGTCCCGAAGACAGTGACTATGAACGAGCGTTCAAAGAGAACTACAAGCGAGAATATGGGTTCCTCATTCAAGGACGCGAGCTATTGGTCGATGATATCCGCATCAGAGCTGCGGCAAAGGGATCAACCCTAAAGCCAATCATGATCACCGATACCAACTCTGACGAACCACCAACTCCAAACACATACAGCGATGTCTACTTCAATGTGAGTCATCTCAGTCCATTCATTCAATCAATCAATCCGACATCCTAACACGATCAATCAATCAATCAATCAATATTAGACACTTGGACGTGTAAAGACACCGGTGTACTTACTTCAAGAACTGCTTGGTGGTCATAAGATTGATGGCCCAGCCGTCATCATTGATAATACTAGTACGATTGTTGTGGAGCCAGACTGCCATGCTGTAGTCTTGCCMYATCAACAGGCAATGTTGAGATAACAATAGGCACTGGTAAGCCCAAGAAGGTCAGCGTGGATCTAGACCCAATCACACTATCAGTATTCTCTCATCGCTTCATGAGTATTGCCGAGCAGATGGGAAGGACCCTACAGCGCACATCAGTGTCGACCAACATCAAAGAACGTCTGGATTTCTCGTGCGCGTTGTTTGGACCAGATGGCGGCCTTGTAGCCAACGCGCCACATCTCCCCGTCCATCTCGGATCGATGCAAGAGGCAGTGCGCTGGCAGATCGATCATCTGGGAGAGAACTGGCACAATGGCGAGGTGATCCTCTCCAATCATCCACAGTCTGGCGGCAGCCACTTGCCAGACATGACGGTGATCACGCCCGTCTACCATGGTGGAAAGGCAGTGTTCTACATGGCAAGTCGCGGCCATCACGCCGACATTGGAGGCATCACACCCGGTTCCATGCCCCCATTCTCCAAGAGCTTGGAGGAAGAGGGTGTGGCAATCCCCTCATTCAAACTCGTCCGCGACGGTGCATTCCAAGAGGCTGAAATTCGCACCTTGTTTGCCAAGTCGCGCAACCTTTCGGACAACCTCTCAGACCTGAGAGCACAGGTGGCCGCCAACAACAAGGGTATTGGACTAATGGAGGAGTTGATCACATACTATGGCATGGACGTCGTTCATGCCTACATGCATCACGTGCAACAGAATGCAGAATTGGCCGTCAAAGAGATGTTGTGCGAGATTTCAAACAATCATGGACTGAAGCCGGTCGACACATTGGTGTCCATCGACTACATGGACGACGGTACACCCATCAAGCTGGCTCTGACCATCGATCGCGATGCAAAGACTGCTGTGTTCGACTTTACTGGCACTGGTTGCGAGGTGTTTGGCAACACCAACTCGCCACCCTCCGTCACCAAGTCTGCAATCATATACTCGTTACGTTGTTTGGTCAAGCGCGACATCCCACTCAATCAAGGTTGTTTGAACCCGATCACAATCAACATACCAAATGGCACGATACTATATCCCAGCGAAAACGCCGCTGTTGTTGGAGGAAACGTGTTGACTTCGCAGCGTGTAACCGATGTCATACTTATGTCGTTTGGAGCATGCGCCAACAGCCAGGGCTGCATGAACAATCTGACATTCGGTGACGAGACATTGGGCTACTACGAGACGATTGGAGGCGGCTCTGGCGCCGGTCCTACATGGCACGGCTGCTCGGCTGTGCAGTGCCACATGACCAACACCCGTGCCACAGACATTGAGATCATGGAGAAGCGATATCCAGTCATTGTGCGCCAGTTTGGCATTCGCGAAGGCTCTGGCGGAAAAGGACAGTACAATGGAGGCGATGGTATTGTGCGCGAGATCGAGTTCCTCAAGGATTTCTCAGTGAGCATACTGTCGGAACGCAGATCATTCGAGCCAAGAGGTCTGAAGCAAGGAGGCAATGCTCAACGTGGTGCCAATCATGTATTCAAGAAGGATGGACGAGTGATCAGTCTAGGTGGCAAGAACTCAATTCCATTACAACATGGTGATCGATTACGTATTCTTACTCCAGGTGGTGGTGGCTATGGACCTTCATCGACAACAAATTAATAATAATAACATCCAAGTATATACACATCGACTATATTTATGTACATCAACTGAGCGGCACCAATTACTGAATCGAAAACTCTGTTCGACAAGCCTCCTTGTCAAATATTGTGATATTCTTAGAGAGGGCGCTGTTTCTCCAAAGTTGACCAAGTAATGTAGATGAAGTGGGCTGTTACACTATCGGCGTCGAATTGGAGTTCTTGCTCAGTGATGGAAGTCGAGCACTTCTTTCCTGTGATTGCCTGTGTGCCAGAGGCAATACTTGTGCAGTTGTCGATGTCGTTGAAAGATGGGGATATTGGCCTACTTGATTCATGTTGTTGGAATGATGATAATGATACTTGAACGAAATAGATCGAGTTGGTCGAGGGATTGTAGAGGATGTAGGGAAATGTTGGAGAAGATATAATGTAGAGTGTGTTCATACCAAAGTGCTTTGGGATATTCAGCTGACCATCTCGTTGTTCGATATATACTGATCTCTCGACTACTGGAAATGATATGCCAATCTTCTCGAACTCGATCTTCTCTGACGCCTTTGGTCTTCCTCTTTTTGGTTTGGGAACAGATACACGAATACCGAATCCATTGATTTGGTCAATCTTCATGCGTCTCTTGAATGCTCTCTCAACCAATCTCTGAAACTGATCTCCAGTGGCTGTGTCACCAAGTGATGACATTGTTGGGAAGTCTCGGTATGACTAATAGTGGTCGTGAAGTGCAAGAAATGCTCCACTGCATATTGTACGGTATACATTGTCTCGACAGTCATAATAGATGAGTCCAGAGTCATAGAGAGATGGAGGAGCAACTTGCATGTCCATCTTGTCGATTCGTGAGAAGAATGCATCCATAAACCGATAGTAGGAATCGATTTGCTCCTTGTTGCTAGTTGACAAGTAATTGTTGACCTCGAGGCTGTACAGTATCTTGCGGGAGTGGAGGAAATCTTCTGCTGTCTTGAACTGGTGCTGCTGATCGTGCAACTCTTGTAACTCTCGAGGCAATCGTCCAGTGATCTCTGCAAGTCTCTCGATTGATTCGTTGTCACGACGCCACTCCTCTTGGATGTAAAGACCGCTCTTCTCATCTTTGATAACCATTTCGAATGTCTTCATGCTGAAGGGAAGTATTTTGTGAAACCAGGATGACATGGTTGAAGGAAGGTTCATCTCGAATGCAGAGTGTGCAGATCCAGAGACAACCAGAATTGTTCTTGCGCCAGAGCATGGTCCAGATTCAATCGTGAATGCTTTGCCAAATGAGGAATTCTGGACGCCATCCCTCCAAAGGTGTTGGTGCTCGTCCAAGCAGTACAAGACAGGGTGTTCCACTATTGTTCCAAGTTGCTCCATCAGTTCACGAGAGACAAGAAACGCCTGAGATGTGTCAGTTGTTCCGGCAATAGCAAGATCGAGAAGAGTGGGGGCCTTCCAACGATTTCCTCTGCACTTAATGTTTGATGCCTTGGATGCGTTGAAATTGACGAAACGGTTGAGGAAGTACACGGCCATTTCGTTGTCATCTTTCAGAGAAGACATTTTCTGAGTTAGAGGCTGATCGAACATATGTTAGAGGTGGTCAATAATGACTTGAAAAGGTACTTACGATGTATATGACGATTGCATTGTTCACATATGCGATACATGTGAGGAGATACGATTCCAATGTCTTGCCAATGAGGCCACTCTGCAAACTAGGGTTCTCCATATGTGGCTCACCGAGGTTGATCATTGTGGCGAACCTCAAAACCAAGTCATATCTCTCTTGTGTCAAAAGGTACGAGGTGAGCTTACCTCGTTCAAGCTTCTTTGGAAGTATCTTGTCTTTGCCAGCAAGATTTGGCAACTCTATGAACTGACCAATTTTGTTCTTTAACTTCTTGATACATGGAACTTGTTGACCATTGGTATCTGTCTCCATCTCTATCTTGAGGTCGTGCAGACATGACCATCTTGGGTCATCATGGGCGGGGAGCAGCGAGTCCTGAAACTTGCTGGCATCAAGAGCTGATGAATGTATTGTCATTAGTATGTTATCTTAGACATGGAAATATTTACTTACGCTTCTTGACTATTACTTTGAGCTTGTCGATCGCGATCATCAGATTGCTTGCAGCACCTCCTGGGAAGTTGTATGGATGCTTCAGCAGCTTCTCCTCGGTCAGAGTCAACAGTGCTGCACCATTAACTCTCTGTTGCTTCAAGGTGACAATGTCTGATTGCTCCAATGATGGGATTGCGGTAGCCCATTGACACATGTCATCAACACTCGACTTGTTGGTGATCAAGGGTACAGTAGATATGTTATATAGATTGATGTCATTATCGATAGGTGTTGGGATGTTCTTTGTGGATGAACAATAGAAAAATGTGAGAGGGCGTTGTTGTGGTACGAGGAACGTAGACTGATAGAGAGTTGTACCTCGCAGGTTTGTGGCTGCTCAAAGAGGAAGTCTGAGCAATGCTCTCGATAACATGTTGAGACCGTAGAGCTAGTTGATGTACTTGAAGAAATTGTCAGAGTGTGCAGTATGTGTTCGATACAATAAACACTTGTTTATTGGAAAGAGAGAGTACCAATCATCCTCGGTCCACGGCTAATGATGAGTGGCATCAGCTTCGCTTACGGAGTGTCCACATATCGACATTATCAACTCCTTTGACCATGATTTGTCCATAGTACAACATCGAATGATCGTGTTATTAGTGTTGCGCCATTCTTTAACTGCTTCACTTGAACTTGGACAAAGCACAAACATGAATGTTTAATATTTATTTAATGACAATGACTTCATCAAACAGATACAATATTACAAGTAATAGGTATACAATTAGTACTATTATCTTTAATGTTGTAATAATACTCATTCTATTGTTGTCAATATGTTCCATACAAACATGTTCAGCTAAAACAGTAACAACAACAACAACAGCAGCAGAGAAGAGGACAAAGGATCAATTCCCATTGATCAAGAACAAGTTGATAAAGCATTATACATCGGATTTGAACAAGGCTCTATTGGATAAACATTTGAAACATATTGCTGTTGAACGAGTATCTGGTACACCCTCAATCAAGACTGTTGCCAAGTACATCACGGCACAATTCGATGAAGATCATTGGACTGTCGAGCAACACACATTCGACGACTCGACACCATTCGGTCGCAAGTCATTCACCAACATCGTCATCACCTCCAAGCATCCTGACACCGACCCTCATGCTCCAACACTCATACTCGCTGCCCACTATGATTCAAAGATGTTCAAGGTGAGTGATCAATCGATCGATCATTCGAACGAATGAATTAATGAGAGGCTCAACTAACACAATCATGGCGCCCTCTCATTAGGAGTTCAAGTTTGTGGCGGCAACAGACTCTGCTGTTAGTATCGCGATGATCATTGAGATTGCAAAGTCGATGGAGGAGTTGTTGGAGAAGGAGGGCAAGAGGAGATTGAAGTTGATATTCTTTGATGGAGAGGAAGCATTTGTGGATTGGACCGATACTGATTCACTTTATGGTTCACGACGCCTGGCTAAACATCTGGCCAATCATACGATTCACCATCACGAGACTGGTGAGTCAAAGGCCTTCTACGAAACAGTTGACTTCTTTATGTTACTCGATCTGATAGGTGGACCCAATCCAACATTCTATCCAACTCATCATGAGACAGTGCCATTATTTAACATGATGGTGGACATTGAGGATAGACTATCCTCCAAGCGAATGTAAGTTCGGGTCATATTATGTTCGCGCCAATCACTAACTTGTAGCAATATCCAGTATAAGCTTTAGACCAAGGAAGTACTTTAGCAATCATTTCATTGGCAATGAGGTACAAGATGACCGTATGTATTGGCAATCAATTGAAACAATATCCATCCTCCTGTTCATTCATTCACTCAATCAATCAATCAATCAACATCAATAGATATACCATTCAAGGTTTATAATATACCAATAATGCATCTGATCACAATGCCATTCCCAAGTTGTTGGCACAAGGCATGTGATGACCTCTCCAATGTTGATCACACCGTTGTCGAAGACTTAACCAAGATATTCAAGGTATTCATTGCCTCATATCTATCTCATTAATTCCAACTCCAAGATCAATCACATGGATTGGAACACCTGGAAAGACGACGTCGTCACCCGTGGAATGACAAAAATCAACGAAGATAAAAAGGCGCCAAGAAGTTCACAATCTTGTAATGATCATTTGTTATCTCTTTGTGTACATACTTATAATCAATCATATATAATATAATAGTTTGAATGAATGTCAATGATTAGAAGCTCAAATATAAACAAGGATGATCATCAGAGATCATTTACACCATTCCAAATAGAGTTCTTGGCAGAGGATGAACCAATAACAATCATTCCCAACTTTAAGAATGAGGAACTACACTTTATGTCTGGTACCTACGGACCCTTTGTACCCAGCATCCAACTCAAAGTGCCCCTCTGGCTAGCCATCACTCTAAAGAAGAAGAAGAAGTGCAGGATAATCTATCCAACATGGTTGAACAAGGGTATGTTGTCACTCATTCATTTAAACAAACGACGTCAATCACTCACTCGATGATCATAGATTACCTTGACAATGTATTCAAAGAGGAGAATGAGAATGCAATGAGGTTTGAACATCTACCAAAGCATTATATAGAGATTGCTACGATGTTGTTGGCAGTGGCACCGGACGATGCTACAACACATAATGGTGGAGCCAATGAGATAAGAGGAATAATAGAGGATTTAATTAATAGACGACAGAGTAAATTGAGTGAAACCATCATCTCTGTACTGTCAGCCAGTGATAACATTGGACCTATATTGATCAACAATATTACAATGATGGAGATCAATCGAATTAGACCATCATTATGTGCAGGACTAGATCATCTAGCGCAACTATCGTCTGGCGCCGAGCAAGACCGTCAGCGCTGAGACATTAGTTAGTCATTCAGTCAGCTATCCCTTGTACATATATACTATTAATAACATATACTCATTCATTCAATCATTCATGGACAAGTTCGTCTGGCGCCACTCGCGCGGGAGGTGGCGATCCACGAACTTGTCCACAAACTTCATTTCATCTTGTACACTTGCATCTTTGATACTTATACACAAACAATCAATCAATCAAACAATGAGTGAACATCAACAACAGCTACAGCAGCAGAAGGCAGAGACAGCTGATGTAGCCTCAGTGACATCTCAACAACAACAAGTTGTGGATGGACTTGATTGTGAATGCGATGATTTGGGCATCATAGAGAATATAGCACCGCTAGAGTTGGAGACGTTGGAGTTTATCGAACTGTCATCACCAACGAATATATATAGTTGTACTCATTTGAATCAAGTTGCTGCGCCATCATATGCGGCGGCAGTGAACAATAGTTGTTTAACGAATGGTCAGAGTGGAACATTGTTCGTGGCATCGCGCAATAACATCATGTCGATCACACCAATTGAGGACAGGCGGCTAGGACTACAATGGTTGACCAATGATATCATCACTCCACAACTTCTATCATCACCGCAGACGCCCAACCTCTCGCCCTCGACCTCGCCATCATCGACGGCCACATCATCAAATATGTATCAGTCTCATCAAAGCATCACATCTCCGCCATCATTGAGCGGTTCAAACAACAACAATATCAACAACAACTCAAACAACAGTAACAAGTCCAATCAGAACAGTAGCGGTGGCGTCGCGACACAACAGCCCGCATCAGCAGCACAGAACCCACCAATGAATGTGATGAAGTCACATATGCAACGACTTCCCCTGTCTCTCAAGTCACGCATCCCTCCAATGCAAATGAAGCAACCTACACCTGGTAACATGATTGGCTCGGCAATGCCCAGTGGTGCACCCACCAGTCAGCAACAGACATCGCCTCACATTGCCAATCAATCACCTGTCAGCAGCGGGAGCACTGCATCCACTCCCGGATCAAGCAAGTCACAACAACATCTCTCGAATCAGCCGCCAGAGGACATCATCGTGTCGATCGACTCTGTCCTACGCAATGGCAAGGCTACCATTGCAATGACTGTTATACACGCGGCGCAACAGGGATCCAGTCGTGGTCGACTGTCATTCCATCCCTGCAAACCTGGCCAACCCTCGCCACCATCATCCACCTCCAAAGCTGCCCAGTCCATCCCACTAGACTTCACTCCCTTCCACCTCACACATCCACCCTACCACCCCGACAGTACCGCCAATGGTGCCTTCCTCCTGTCTGGCAGTGATGAACGAATACATATTTATCAGGTATGTCCGTACACTCTTTGTTGTTGACGCCCGCGCAAGTTAGACGACTAACAAAGAACCCGACCTTTGGATATAGCCAAATGAACAACATGAGTATGTTGAAGGGGACATTGGAGAACACTTCCCAGAGTTGGTCAACATCCAATCATACGTCATGCGCATTGACATTAGATACCATGGCAACAATAGATATGTGGCAGTAGGTTGCCAGAATGGACTTCTCCAGATCACCATCACAGATTGTAAGACCATTATCAATCAATCAATCAATCAACCAATCATTAACTCGTCCATTCATGATAGTGGAAACAAAACAACAGAGAACTGACTCTTGCTACTTTGATGGGCCAGTTCAGACATTGTCATTGTATACGGATAGAGGCACTATGGAATCTGTGGCGAACACACCTGCCTTGGGCAAGATGAGGTCAATACCATCAACCCTCCTGGGCAACTTGGCCGTGCATTTGGCCTCGACGAACGACACAACACAACCACCACCTCAGTCTTCGGCACCCGTACATCTGGTCGCTGGCAGCATCATCGGATACGTGATGGTCTTTAGGAACATAGGCGAGAGCATGCTAAAGGAGTTTGAGATACTCGATCAATCAGACTCATTTAATGGCGTGACCTGTGTTGATGTGTTTGACATTGATGGCGACGGAGTCAATGAGCTGCTGGTAGGAACGTACGCCACAGAGCTACTAGTGTATAAACTGCGCAACACCATCATACCAAGCCACAGCAACAACTTTAATGAACAGTTGTCAGGGCTTGGGCATGGTATGGTTCACAACCAACAGATCTATACTCTGACGAATCACAAGCACTTCTCACATCCAATCCAAGGCATACTCAATTGCAAGCTGTTAAACGATGGCATGCACCAGAGTGTTGTGATCACAATGTTTGGTATCTACATCATGCGAGTAAGTATACCCTGTCTGTCTGGATGGCTGCTGATCACTCGATCACTTACTTACTCCATCAACATCATCAGGTCCCAATCACCAAGTACGAACAAGAGATTAATGATAGACTGGAACTTATTGGCGAGATACTTAGATTKGCAACAAGATGTCAGTCAGCAGTCCATTGAATAAGGTCTATCTCTATCTTTACATGTATGATAATAATGAATGATATGAGCTTGGTCATCACGATGACCTGATCATGTTGATACTTCGAAGTGCTTTGTAGGTGATTTAATGTATATGGTTTGAGCTTTGTAGTTCGCTATGCTTTGCTGTTGCTGGTGCTAGATGTCGCAGCAGAGCCCTCTGTTGTTGGTCTATAATAATATATAATATGAGTTGTGTGGCAGGACCGTGGACTCACTCTCGCCAACGTCAACGCGTCGAGAGCATACACTCACATGTCCTACCAATATTACACGACTACAACAATCGCTTATTCGTCTCCAACGATGATCTGCTGTGGACCAATGAACTTGTATGGAGGGATGATGAGGTTCTGTGGAGCGGGACCCTTACGGATACGTCCGGCATTGTCGTAATGACTGCCGTGGCATGGGCAGTACCAGCCAGCAAAGTCACCACCACCGGCAATGGGGATACAACCCAAATGTGTGCACACTCCAATCAGGATGACCCACTCTGGGTCCTTGGCACGAACGTTGTCGGCCTCCTTGTCGACGAGGGAGCTGACATCGACCGACTGGGCCAAGGCAATCTCCTCGGCCGAACGATGACGCACGAACAGGGGCTTTCCACGCCACTTCAAGGTGACGGCGGTGGCCTCGGGGATGCTGGACAGGTCGATCTCGACCGAGGACAGGGCAAGAATGTCCTGACCTGGCGACATGGTCGAGAGGGCTGAGACGACGGTGTTCTTGGCCATCGCGGCCAGACCGGCGGCAGCACCACCGACCACGAGGTATGAGTATCCACGTCCCTCGGGATCAACAGTCTGTGGCTCTGTCAAGTACTTCTCAAAGTGTTGTGATGGGAAAGTAGTTGTGTTGTTGGTCATGAAGTGCTGTGATGTCGAGTAACTTCTGATCGATTGGTTGCCTGTTATAAATGTTTGTCATTAAGTAGGTTGAGGTGAATAGGTGAGTGAATGGTCTAATGAACGAGATATCATCTTCATCTTCATCATCATAATCTTTGTGTTGACTGCTATCGCATATATCTGCCGTTCGTGAACTTCTGTTGCTGTCGCTATAATTACTGTTGATGCTGTTGCTGTTGCTGAACGATTCATATGACGATAATGATAATGATAATGATGATGTCGATGATTCTTGAGAGATAAGCTATTTGAATGCCTTACATCTTGGTGCAACCTTTGAGACGAACCTAGACAACATGTTGTATATATATGTATGTATTATAAATATATGTTTGTTTGTTGGACACAAAGAGTAATAATGTAAAGAAGAGTGTTTTCAAAAACTATGACCAGTGATCATGATGGTGTTTGTGTGTGTTGTGTTTGAGAATGAACCCGGCTCAGACACTTTCACTTGTGTGCATACTTTTTTCTTTTTTTTTTTTGTTGTTGGTGATTGAACAGAGACCAGACGATCATTACCCTGAAACAGATAACACTCGTATAATCATATTATCTTAGATCACATGCTAATATTTATAATTCAAAAGTTCTAGATTCTGTCTATCCTTGATTGATCTTATCATCTTATTCGGAATGGTTTGGAGTAGTGTCATTGACCTGTTTTTCACAAATAAGAAGATCTAAACTAAAGAATATTTGTTATACTCAACAACAGATAATATCCATATGTATAATATGTTTACAATCATTCAAGACAACACTGTTGTGATACTTGTATCTGTTTTTTGATCAAAAGCGTGTCAAAACTAACTGATTGGAAATTACCTTGAATCTTTGTGTACCCCCCTTCGACCTTCCAACTCCTACCACTTGATTGCTGCTAAGGTTAGCTTGGGTTCTGCAGGGTTCAACGGGTGTTGTGGGTGGATTCTTCAAATATTTGTTTTGGAATCCAAGGTCCGACCCGTGATGACCCTTTGCAACCTCCAACATAGTAATAGCGACCAATTAATACATATATATAATACAACATCTGATGTCTGAGGAGCTAACCCAGTTAATAGTCACCAGAGTTAAGCAAGCAGGTGTCAAATGCTTCTTCTGCGGTACTGAGTTGGATATCTGGGTCTTGGGCAAACACCTGCCCGTGTGCGCCAAACTGTGTTACAATATCATCATTGATATGTTCCAGACTAAAGAATCACAGGAGGAGACTCACACGTTGAGGCTGCGTATAGAGGAGTTAGAGGGAATCATCAAGTCATTATCGCAACAACAACAACTACTTTTTTTTTTTTTTTTTTGTTTTTTTTATCAACACCAGCCACAACCAACATCGTTGTCATCAACACTCACGCTTCAGCAAATGAAGACGCCAACCAAACAAGGTGCGGCAGAGAACAATAGAGAGCTGATGAATATCACACATACCAAGAAGTTGATGGATGGAGAGACTAGCAAACAAACCAAGTGCTTCCTGCATTCCAACGTTCGAGACCCAACCAATCCCAACCGGATTATAGTAGAGGCGACTTGCAATTCACCAGAGAACAAGATCGAGAAGAAGATCATTGTCTACTATGGCGACCAAAAAATGATGATGTGCAGTGTTGGACATATTACAAACCATACCAGGTCAATGCCCTATTTGAAGCTTGCTGTACCTGCGATTGGAGAACACGATCCAGAGAAGCCTATCATTGGAGATTCTGTCCAACATTGCCAGAACTGTTCAAAGGGTTGTTCTCGCATCTTGAAGTGTTGCCATCCAGACAGCACGTTTGGCGTCTTTGTATACTTCTGTCGATGGAACTGCCTTGTCGAGTATCTAACCAACAAACGAGAGAAATGGACTCAATGGTGCGAAGCGAACACCGGTATCTCCAGCAGGGCAACGATAGATATCGACGATAATGCGATGTCAACAACTACATCACCACCCATCCCAGCACCCAGCCCAGCAGCACCAAGCCCAGCAATAACCAAACCAGTGTCTAAATCAAAGGCCAAGAAAGCAGCTGCAACACCAACACCAACAACAACAACAACAACAACAACAACAACAAGGAGGAACAATAAGAGGAAGAACAATACCCTTGAAGAAGGTGAAGAATAAATATGCTGCCAGCAAGCTAAGTCCATTAACTGACAAATGCCATACCCTCAACTCTGCACTTACAGATCAATGGTTCAACCAAGATGAAGAGTACACAAGTTACTTCAAGCTCTCCCATAGTCAAGTGTCTCAGCTCTGTGAGAAGCACTCTTTTGAACACAAGGACATGCTCGTCTTCCTCATGAGGTGCCGCCACAACCTTCCCTGGTACATGATGGAGCGTGTGTTCCTATATCAATTGACAATCGCTCAGCTCAGGTACTCATTCACCAAGGTGTTCGATAGATTGAAGTCGTACTGCCATGGGTACTTCCAGGATGTGGTTCACAATGGAGAGCTTCGAGACAATCATGCAGAAATATGGAAAGATGGTATTAAGCACAATGTTCATCTCATTGTGGACGGGTCAGAGCAGAGGATTCAAGTGCCGCCACACAAGACGATCAAGGATCTTGTTTATTCTGGCAAGAAATCAATGTATTCTTTGGCAGTGTTGGTCATTTGCGATATACGTGGCAAGATCGTGTATGTAGGTAAGACAGAGGGAGGCGCCCAGCCTGACGTCTCGCTCTACAAGGATGCTGCACCTAGACTACAGGCTCTGTTCGATGAAGATATTGTCATTCTCGGTGACAAAGGATTCAAAGGAGGTCAGAAGTACTACACCAACACCATCACCCCCAAGATCAAGTCGGCTTCATTGATCGATCATATGGAGTACACAGACAAGATGATCAGAAAACGCACGCTCGATGAGCATCGCCTGCGTCAAGGAAAGGAGGCGACCAAGGTATCTAAGAAGTTGAAGGCATTGGAAGCCAAGGTCACCAAAGAAGGATTCGATGCCGAGCGTATCCTGAGAGAGAAAGATGAGAGCAATCGAATCAAGAAGGTGAGGATCATCATTGAGAATGTCTTTGGAGAGATGAAGAAATGGAACATATTGTCAGACACAATCAGATCACTTGGCGACCTTTCTGACAACATTCAACGACACAACGCACTCTGGACAATTATCGCATATTTGACCAATATGTTCCACTCCTTTGGACGAGACGACGATTTCTTTAAGGTCTAATTTATCATACAACAACAACAACAACCACAACAACAACTACAACAACAACAATAAAAATATAAATATTTAATTAACATCAGATAAGGTTTGAAAGGGTTCCCCTTGCTGTTCCAAGGGTTGTCCAGGGTCGAACCAGCTCGAACCCAAGGATTGAGACCGCTGAAAAATGAATTCTCTGCGTAACCTTGACTATCCCCTGCAGAACCTTAGCAGCAACCAACTCTCATCTGATTCAAGTTAATCTATTTCAAACCAATCAATCAATCATTTATTACATCTTGCATTTATATATATATATATTAATCACAAACAAATAATGGCCAAGACAAAGGTTATACCTATATCAACACCAAAGTTCAAATTGAGAAAGATTGTATTGAACAATTCACAATGGACTGAACAGAATGCCAAGGCGTCATTGATGATATTGGAGGATTCGATACTTGCCATCCAGAATAAGAGTGCATCTCGTCTGTCCTATGAAGAACTCTACAGGAATGCCTACAAGATGGTCACCAACAACTGTGGCCCACAACTCTACGCTCACACACGATCACTCGTCCAGAAGTACCTGGCACAGGTCACCACCCAGCTGGCCGCTGGTGACTCACATGGCGAGGCATTCCTCACAGAGTTGTCCGCAGTATGGTCACACTATCGCACACACATGCTGATGGTGTGCGAGGTGTTGGCATACTTGAACATGACATATGTGCCCAAGGCCAAGTTGACGCCACTGTACGACATGGGCTTGGACCTGTTCAGGGAGCTGGTGGTCAATGCCCCCACCATCCAATTCCGTCTGGTCAAGACTCTGTTGGCCGTCATACACAAGGAAAGAGATGGTGAGATCATCGATCAATCATCGCTCAAAGATGTGGTCAACATGTTGTTGGAGGTCAGTGCCAGCCATCATTCAAAAGTCTACGAATCAGTATTCGAGACTCCATTCATCGAAGCCAGCACCAACTACTTCCAACTCGAAGCACAGAATCTATTCAGTTCATCAACATGTTCGGATTATCTCAAAAAGGTAATTGATCGAGTGAGCGAGTGTGATTGGAATCATTCCATCCCATTATCTAACATGTCCATCCCACTCCCTCAATCCAATCAAGGTGGAACAACGAATCAAAGAGGAGACAGAGAGAGTGGCACATTATGTCAACTCCAGTACTGAGTCCAAGATGAAGATATTGCTCGAGAAGATATTCATTGGCGATTATGTCTTGACCTTGTCAAATGTAATGTGTTTGATCCAATGTGATTCGATTGTTTGATGGATGACTGACACCTGTCACACACATTGTAGATGGAGTCTGGAGTCATTCCAATGTTTAGAGAGGACAAGTTTGATGACTTGAGGAGGATGCATTCGATGTTTGGAAGGACATCACATGGTGTACCAACAATCTATCAGATACTTAGACAACATCTAATGGAAGTTGGAAAGTCCATTGTAACCGATGAGGAGAAGTCCAAAGAGAGTGGAAACTACTTCATGGAACTCCTCGAGCTAAAGGACAAGTGTGACAAACTCCACAAGTACTCATTCAACTTTGACAATGCATTCCGTGTCCTCGTCGACCAGGTATGTGTCGTTGGCAGTCTCGCGAGCCACTCTGCTCAATCAATCAACTAACCACACGCGACTGTAGGAGTTCATTGGCTTCATCAACAAGAATCAGAGATCGCCAGAGTTCATGTCGTTGCTGTTGGATGATAAGTTGAAGAAGGGATTCAAGGGCGCCAGTGATGAGGAGATTGATGAGTTGTTGGATAGGATATTGGAGTTGTTCAACTATATTGAGGAGAAGGACGTCTTTGAGAAGTACTACAAACAACACTTGGCCAAACGTCTATTGCTTGGTAGAAGTGTATCGGATGATACAGAGCGCAACATGATCAGCAAGTTAAAGACCATCTGTGGCTACCAATTCACCATGAAGCTCGAGGGCATGTTCACTGATGTCAAGGTGTCCATCGACACATGTGCCTCATTCAAACAGCAACTCGAGAGGACAGAGGTATGTATACCATTGATTGATTGATTGATTGTGCCAGTGGAGAGTGTGACTAACCATGCCACGATCATACAGCGCGCATTACCATTCGAGCTGAATGTCAATGTGTTGACTACTGGCTTCTGGCCAATCCAAGGCGCACAACCATGCAAGTTACCAGCGGACATATTGTTGTGTTGTGATATGTTCCGTACCTTTTATCTACGCGGCCACTCTGGTCGTATACTGACGTGGCAGACCAATCTGGGCACGGCAGAGCTACGTGCCAAGTTTGGCAACAAGTCGCATGAGCTACAGGTGTCCACACCACAGATGATAATGTTGTTGCTGTTCAACGATGTCGAACAATTGACATTCAAACAACTTGAGGAGAGCAGTGGATTGAGTGCCAAGGAGTTGCAAAAGAACCTGTTGGCGCTGACCAACTCCAAGAACAAGGTGTTGGACAAGGAGCCCTCGACCAAGACAGTCTCCACCACCGATGTATTCAAGTTCAACGCCGGATTCAAGAGCAAGCTCTTCAAGGTCAAGATCATGTCCGTGGCCCAGAAGGACACCGTTGTCGAGGTCACTGAGACCAGAGAGAAGATTGAAGAGGAGAGGAAGCATTTGTAAGTATCATCTCAATGCTCACGGGAGACCAATGGCCGCGACTAACATACTTCATTCATCGACGTCTACCCTAGGATCGAAGCATGTATTGTACGTATTATGAAGTCGAGGAAGACTTTGGACCATGCCAACTTGGTATCAGAGGTCACAAGTCAGATGCAATCAAGGTTCATTCCCAATCCATTGATGGTCAAGAAGCGTATTGAATCATTGATCGAAAGAGAGTATCTGGAGAGAACAAAGGAGGATAAGAGGTAAGTTTAAACATATAATTGTTTGTTTGTTTGATTGATTGATTGATTGATTGATACTAACATTCCATCCAATGTAGAATATACAACTATCTTGCATAGAATGAATGGTCCATTATCTACTCAATCTAGTTAATAAAGGTATTACTGTACATTATACATTACATTACATTGGACAAGTCAGAGTGAGGGAATGAGTGCGAGGGTAAGTGTGAGAGGGTATGTTTGACTTCGAGGTTGAAGATCACTTTTCATAGTTAGACCTGGTCAGTTTGTTTCATTGTTTGATAACTAATATATATGTGTATATGTACAGTAGTAATAGATATAGACTAATGAACGAAAGATGAAAGCAAAGGATACACAACAACAACAACAATCAACATCATCGACAGCATCGACATCAACGGCATCATCAACCAAAACATGTACATTTACTAGCTTCCTTTGGATCATATTAGTGGCGGTCATACTGCGACTAGTACTCTATTATCAAGGCTTCCACAATGTACTCTCACAGAGGAATGAGATCAGCACACCTCTTACAGGCTTCAAACGATGTAAACATCACTGCTCCAATCATTCGATCAATCAATCAATCAATCGATCAATCCAATGATGCTAATACCACCTCTTCTCTCCCTATATTAGTGACTGAAGGATTGCATCTACATACACTTGGATTGTCACCTTATGCAGGTTCGGCATACCATCAGGCACCTCTGTTATTGCTGGCTTTCATGCCACTGCATGGTCTACATATCATAGCATCGCAGTTGATGTTTGTATTGGTCGATGTGATCATTGCCTATCTGCTACGGCGCATCACTGTGCTGGCGGGCAGTGTATTGCCTCAAGAGATGGGTGGCGACCCTAAGCTGGCACAATCAAACTTCCCCAATGTTGTGGCTGCCATCTACCTCTTCAACCCATTCACTCTATTCACCTCTGTTGGCATGAGCACCATCGTCTTTAACAACCTCTCTATAATCGCCTCTCTATACTTTGCCTTGTCTGGTAAGTGTCTATTCATTGGCGACCTCTCATTGACTCAATCACTAACCAATCAACCAACCAACACTCGACCATGCACAGGCAACATGTTCTTGTCGTTGTTCTCTGTGGCCTCTGCGGTCTACATCTCAATCTATCCAATCATGTTGATATTCCCCGTGTCATATATACTCAAGCGTACGACAGCAAGCAAGTCTAGCGTGGTCTTTGCAATCAAGACCGTCTTGCTCTTTATCTTCTCTCTTGGCTCCCTCCTCTACATATCCTTCACACTCCTCAACTCTTGGGAGTTCATTGAGAAGTGCTACTGGTTCACATTCCTCGTTGAGGACCTCACGCCCAATATTGGTAAGTAAGAATGGATGGACCTCAAGGATGGACATCTCACTCACTCATTCTCCCGCTTAATCGATCGATCAATCGTCTAGGTCTGTTCTGGTACTACTTTATCGAGGTGTTTGAACACTTTAGGAACTTCTTCCTGTTCATCTTCCAGTATCATGTGTTCATCTACACGATACCATTGGCCATCAGACTGAAGAACCATCCTTTGTTCTACTTCTGGACATTGTGCGCCATTATCGCCACGTTCAAATCCTATCCGGCAATGGGCGACACTTCGCTCCACTTGGCGCTGCTGCCCCTGCTGTACGAGCCACTCAAGGGCGTGCGATACTCATTCATCATTGTCGTGGTTGGAATCTACGTAACGGTGCTGGCACCCATTCTCTGGCAGATGTGGATCTACCAAGGAACGGGCAATGCCAACTTCTACTACACCATCAACCTAGTATTCACTCTGGCTCAAGTGTTGCTCATTGTCGACTCATTCTCCGTGTTGTTAAAGTTGGACTATATCAAGAAGATTAACTCTAGACAGCAGCAACAGCCACAGCAAGAGGGTGGCAACAGCAGCAGCGGCGGCGGTAAAGGAATAAAGCAAGATTAGGATGGATAATATTATAAGTATAAACAAAAGGAATGTATTGTTTATTTGTACGAAGAGAAGGGAAGGGAAGAGAAGAGGAGGAAGGAGGGAGGGAGAGTGAGGAGTAGAGGAGGGGGAGTAGGGAGATGGGGGAGGATATAATACATCCATCAAGAATGTGCCTAAGCTACGAGCTGTTGGTGTTGCGATGGAGATGTGAATTGGTTGGCAGTGGCTGTTGCCTTGTGATGATGGTTGTGGATGTAGCTGTGGACATGGACTGGGCTATTGCTAGTTGGATGTTGTTGTGCGCTGTTGTTGTTGATAGTAATTGGGGTAGTTGTTGATGTGTGGACGTTGTTGTGATGCTGTGGAGTGGTAGTATGTTGCTTCTTGTTGTTGGTGGAAGCACCAGCATGCGCCAGGGCGGACAGATGGAAACGCTCGGCCAGACTCTCGACGGTGAGGTGCTCGGCAGAGGATGGGGTGTAGACCTCGACGTCCTTGAACTCAAAGGTGTCATAATAGTCGTAGATGTGCTCGCTGACGTAGCCCAGACATCCACTTCCGCCCATGTTGAGGACGTGGGCATCGTGGTCCAGGACGACACGGAACTTGGCGTAGCTGTTGGCCTGGAGAGTCTTGATGAATCCGCGCAGATCATTCTTAATTCTCTCACAGCCTCTAATATTCAACTCTGAGCGCAGGTACTGGATCATCTCATTCAGCTCCTGACTACTCAGTCTGTTGTTGAAGTTCCTGTAGACGAGGACGGCAGTCTGTCTCTTCTTATCCAAGTTGGCAACGTATAATGAGTTCATTCTATAGTATGTATGTATGTTGGTATATGTCTGGAAGGTAGAAAGGGGAGAAGGGAGAAGGGGAATTGGTATTAGTTTAACATGGTTTTTGGAATATTTGAGGTCTCGACCTCTAAACGTACAAAGGAAGGAAGGGAATGGAAGGGAAGTGGATATATTATATGTTTGAACAAATGGACATCCAAAGGTACAGACAATGAATGAATTGGAATTGGAATGGGACTTATATCAGTGATGATGAAGAGGATGATGATGTTGATATTAAACTGAGTATTATATTATTATTGTGGCTGGATGACTTGAAAGTTGAAGCTAGCGCTGGTTGGATGGATGGTTGACTTGTTTATGTAACAATGTTCAATAACAACAACAGCAACTTGTCATACTCACTCACTCAAACAACCCAATACCATTCAATCTCGTAAGACACAAGTACTGAAGTAGGTGAAGGGTTATGCAAGCTACAACCATGAAGCATCCAGCGTCAACAACATCATTGGCATCAACAGCCAATAACATTTCGGGTGTGTGAGCTGAGCTCTCCTCTCTTACTAACTCTCACTCACCAATCGGCAATTCGATTACACATACATAAAGCAATGCTTGCCTATCATGTACTCTGACACACTGCATCGAACCGACACCACACACGTTGTCACACACACCTTTCAATCAGAGAGTGCTGACTGATGAATGGAGGAAATTTCAGGTCGGGGTGTGATGATGGGTAATGTTGCTGATGAGGTGTGTGTAAATTTGGCAATGATTGGGTAAGGCAACAGGCAATGTATACTGGAGGGTATGGCCCATAACATCAATAACAAATACATAATGATTGGTGTGGTAAGTGGTGTTGAAGGTGGTGATCATCAATCAAGTACACACCACATTCAATACATCGCCGGGATAGTGGGGCATTGAATACTCCCAAATTGAATTGAATTGAATGCATTACATTATTACAACACATTCAATTTCATTTAAATAAGCACATCGTCAACAGAGATGTCACATCGGGGATGGTTGGTTGTTGGTTGAGTGTATGTGTGTGGAGGAAGGGGTAGTAATAAATTGGTAAATCGATGATGTGAGACTGAGTGAATATTAATTCAAACTTACCTGTAATATGATTGGTTGGGAAATTGAATACGTGATGTGGTGCGAAAGTGTTGTAAGTAGTTTAAAGATTGATATATATTAATTATAATTATATGTATTAATGAATACTATTTGTGTTGAATGTACATGGAATAAGGAATTATTTTGAATGATAATGACTAATGATTCATCGTGTCTTGACATGATGGGTACATTGAGCATTGTTCAGGTCGAGCACAGCAATGCATTGTGCATTGAGCTCTTCATGATCACTCCATTTGGGACCTGTCCTCAGATGTTGAATTGAGTTTAGGTTTAATGATCAGCGGGAGGGGGATCGTGTCCCATTGATGGGGATGTTGATAAAGGCACTGACTCCAGAATCGATATGGTTCTACTAATGGAGTAATGAAATCCCACTATTCCGAGCAATGCAAACGTCAGGAGGAAATTTCATTTTGTCAATTTCACTATTCGACGTGGTCTACGCTGTACTGCTGAGTGATCATCCCTATGAACCTACACAATTCGTTCGTTGTCGGCTTCGGCTTGCAAAACACATCATTGCTTTACAAATTAGGACAGGTTCCCTGATTAAAGTCAGATGCATTTTGTGTTGAATGGTTTGTTGGGCCATTCGAGAGTGCAATGAGTGATTTCAATTGACTCGAAGCAGATACAAAGACCATGGACATGTTGTTCATATGTTCCCCCATTATTTGTGAACGAGGGAGGATATTTAAAACTAGGGTGACTTGTAATAATAAGTATAATAGTTAGTTATTATATTAAATATTGTTTTTTTATACTTGTATAATTGATTAGTGAATGAATGAATGAATTAATGAATAGTCTAGTAGATATGATTTCTTAGTATAGGCTCTAATATCTTCCTACTTTGGTAGTTCAACCCCCAGTCTTTAGAATTCACTTCACCATTCACTCCTGAACTAGATTTTTTTCATACACACAATGATAATCACATTAATTAACAAACTATATATTCATTCATATCCATACATACATTCATATATAATAAATACAATGGATTATAATACAAACTATCTACTACAGATACCAACAGAGACTTTACAGACTGTACTTGAATCACTTGGTTATGTAGAGGTGTGTCGTCTATCGGCAACATGCACTGCATTGTCACTTCAATGTTTGAGTAGATGGCCATCACTTCTACTTGAAGACTATGGAATGAATAGAGAACAGTTGTTGTTAAAATATACACCTGGTGTATTACATGCGACTGTTGCTCCACCACCAACAACAACAACAACTTCTACAACAACATCTACAACAACAACTACAACAATACCATCATCTACATCAGATGATATGTCGTCGGACATTCAGCCAACGACTCGGGCATTGTATATCTACCTACACAGACGATTGGCACCGGCTGCTTTTGACTATCTACCTATGCTGAGGATATGGACGCGCTTGGAACAGTGGTGTAAACAAAATGAACAGGAGGCACTCCTTATGTCCAGCTTCAACCCACCATGCTCCGATACCATCTTCAACGATCAATCACAGTCTGTCGTGGAGGTGGTACGACAGTCTGAGCCACGCAGAAAGCCACAAGTGATGAACAGATACGTCGGCACGCCTCTTGAGCCTCCCACCAAGGAGGTGCTTTCATTCCCACCCGACTACGTCGCATCTTGTCTAATCTACGATGGTCAACAACTAAACACGCAATACGGATTGTTTGGAACGCTCGAGGCGTACGACTTTCAATCAAACATCATTCTGCTCTCTTATGAAATTGCCAAGAAGATCTACATGCAACGTATCTTTTACAACACTGGCAAGATATACACCAAGCTGTGGCCAGTGGCCTGCTCAATGTCCACTGAGCGCTACTATTACCTCGTCATCAATGATGACCTAAACTATAACGACCTCAAGTTTGGCAATGTGATGCTGGATGGAGGCAGCAACGCCACAAACATCGCGGTCGCCAATACATTCCGCGAGTTTATGGACAGCCATGTCAAGAAGCTTGAGCAAAGAGTCTACACGTTGCGCGACGACGTCATCTCACGCTATCCAGAGTACTCGCCATACATCACGGAGGTCAAGACACATGGCGTTTGGGTCAAGGGCAGCGCACTATATGTGCCTGAGGACAGACATCGCTACAACACCTTTTACTACAGGATCACAATCTGGATGGATGAGGATGAGGATCAAACCAACTCTTGCCAACTTGTCGCAAGGCACTGGGACATCACCACATCACTTGGCACCAATACTGTCGATGGTGAAGGTGTCATTGGAATGTATCCAAAGATCACACCAGGTTCCAAGTTGTAAGTTGTATGATGAATGATCACACATTAGTTGAGTGACACTAACTCATTCAATCATTCAATCAATCAATCATTTGACATACTCTTCTCAGTGAGTATTGCAGCAAGTGTGAGTTGGAGACAACGACTGGAACCATGTCTGGATACTTCAAGATGTCACCAATGTTTCCTAAACCATTCAGTCCTGATATGATCCAAGTGATCGTTCCACCATTTACACTTACAATCCAACAACATTAAATCAGTAACAACATCAACAACAATCACTAAGTGTGATCAACATAACACTTACACTCAATACTTTTTTAACTTTTTGTTCAAGTTGGTCAAATTAAGTCAAGGTGACGTTCAAACTGGCTGCAATTTTAACTGGATGGGTCCGTGTCGCCCACAATGGCAAAAATCAACAGGTTCAGTAGCTCAGTGGTAGAGTAGAGGATTGCAAATCCTTTGGTCGACGGTTCAATCCCGCCCTGAACCTCTCTTCTTGTTGCCTTGGACACCCTGGAACTATCCCAACCTTTTTTCTACATCTTTGTTTGATAATAAACGCATCACTTTATGAATTTTGTCACTTTCCTGCAAATTTGATCAACTATTTTTCTCATTCCCAACCATACACAGGCAATAAATATGTTTCAACATCATTAACTAGAAGTGAATATGACCCTGTTGGTGAATCATTGAGCAAATTGAATTGTTGGTTCTTTGAGCCGAATTGGTGATTGGAAATGATCTTCAACATGAGGTGGACAATGATACCAATGAGGTGGCGGTATGGGGCGTTGGAGTTAACCCTACCGAGGGAGATATTGAGCGTGTTGTAGTTCCATGTAGGTTGGGATTTTTTTTTTTTTTTTTTTTGACTAGAGTGGAAGTTTATTATTATTGCAAATAAATTGGCGTCATTGAAGAGGCAGGATAATATATATAAGTTAGTCGATTTTCTTGATTTTTTTCTTTCTTTTCTTTTCTACTGTAGGCCTCTGAATTCGGCCACCAAGTATTTGTTGATAGTTGGCGGCAGAGGCGGAAGACGGATGTCGCTGTTGCGAGTGCTGAGGTGCCACTTGGTAGTGAACTCGTCCACTTGAAGGATGTGATGCACACCAAAGGTTGGGATACTCCAGGGCGAGAAGCGCGAGAGAAGCTCGAGGGAAAAAAAAAGCTAAAAAAAACCTCCCCGTTCGGGAATCGAACCCGAGGTATCAGTGTGAGAGACTGAGGTGTTACCAACTACACCAACGAGGATATTTTTGATTAAATCACTATTTTGTTTTTGAGGTGGGTAAAAAATTTCCAGGTCGGCCCACACAATGAACTACTCAGCAAGTGGCACCCACAGATACCTGACGACACTCTCACCAACTTGGACGCCCCCATCACATAGAACGAGATCATGGCCGTCATCCACCAAGTCCAAGCCAACAAGGCGCCTGGAGAGGACGGCATCACCGCCAACTTCTACAAGACCCATGCGCTGCAACTATGCCCCCTCCTCCTCCAACTGTTCAATCACTGGCTCGATTCTGGCATAAACCCCATCTGCAAACAGGGCATCCTGACCATGATCTACAAAGGAAAGGGCGACATCCTTGACATTGGCAACCGGCGACCAATCACTCTACTGAACGTCGACTACAAGCTATTCTCATCAATCATCAACAACCGACTACTAACCTTCCTTCCAAAAGTGGTTACAACATGCCAGACGGGATTCGTCCCAGGCAGGTTCATCCACGACAACATCATCTCTCTCTTGTTAGCTCGATACCAATGCTGACCACCCGCGTTTCCAACCTCCTGGCCAACTGGAGGACCAAGTCCAGCACCCTCAAAGGCCGAATGGCTATACTCAAGACCTACGCCCTCTCCAAGATCACCTACCATCTCTACCTCGACAGCTCCCACGCCAAAGGAATAGCCCACCTGGATGCACTTGCGCGTTGGTTCCTCTACTCTAGCAAAGACGTCTTCACTGTGATACACAGGAATAGGTTCTCGCGCCAAAGAGCAGTCAGAAGCGTAGAAGAAGGTGGCATTGGACTGTGGAACATGCAGGTGAGGGCCCAGAAGGCATACATCTACGAACGATCCCTACACACCCTCGACAGCTCATCCTACGACCTCCCCTCCTTCAGTGACTCATGGAAGGACCAGATCAAGGACACACATCACGTCCAAGACGCTCAGAAAAAGTCTGACAGCCTGGCTCAAGCTCTTTGAATCGCCGCCGTCTATCCTCTCATTCACCCCAGCACTCACCCGTGGCAAGCGACCGACACTCAAAGCACTCTACACCCGCCTCATGGACACGAAAGACCCAAAGTGGAATGTCTTCACACCCAATCCAGGCCAACTCATCCTAGAGAACAGTGGCGTACGAGTCCAAGCGGCCCTCGCCTCACCCAGCCGTATCATCCACCCCAAGGGCAAGGACCTCATATGGAGGTATCTCACCAAGAGCCTTCCCCTCATCAAGACTGGCCCCTGACTCCTACTGCAAGCGCTGCGGCGCCTACGAGTCCAGCGAGCACATCTTCTTCCTGTGCCCAAGATCGCTGGACGCCCTCAGCCACTTCAAGGAAGCAGCAGAAGAGGCTAGCATCACCATCAGAACCTGGACAGCCTTGAGATTCAACATCGACTCCTCCCCCATCCTCACCATGAACCTGTACGCAATCTTCATGGAAACCCTCTGGACACTCAGGAACAAGGAACGTCATCAGGAACAATTCCAGATCTCCAAACACCTCATCCTCTTCAAGACCAAGATTCTGATCGAGGCCGCGTGGACACGAGCCAAGAATACCTGCCAGAGACTGTACACCAAACTCACCAACACTACCAACCCAGAAGCGAAAGAAGCAATCCACCTACTCATCACCCAAACCACCATACAACTCAACGAACAATGGGGACACCAGACCCTATACAATCTGCCACCACTCAACTACACCCGTCTATAACTCAATCAAATGTATATAATCACGGAAGCCAACGCATGAGCAAGCGTCGGCAACAATCCAAACCAATGCTCATACCACCTGCCGACGACACAAAGGCCAGTGGACCCAACCAGAACAGTGTCCAAACAACCAAAACAATTGTATAGTTATCCCTCTGAATAAATAAACAGAACAACGCGACTCCCATCCAGATAGGACGAGAGTAGGCATTTAAACAAAATCCAGGTCGGAGAGCCAGTGGACTCATCCAGAACAGTGTCCAAACAACCAACAATGGTATAGTTACCCCTCGGGTAAATAAACAGTACATCGCGTCTCTCTTCCAGGTCGGACGGGAGGCGGCTATAAACAAAATTCGATTTTTTTCCTTCGAGGACCACAAGGGATATTTTGGAATATTAGATCCCTTTCTTTAAAATAAACCCTTATAGACTGAGAATACTTTGGGATTGCTAATGGAAATATAATATCTTCAAATTAATTCCACAGAGTATACATGGGAATTAAATTAATTCCCAAAATAGGTTACCAAAGAAATTACCAAATTATATAATATGCCTCACATTTAATTTCAATTATTGTTACACTGATTTATTAGTTTTGGGCTTAGAACAAGATTGCAACAACCACAAACAATATCATGGTGAAGCATGGGAGGAGTATTGCCGAGCTATTTGGCAATGGAGTGGCGGAAGTGATAGATGGACTGGCAGTAGTAGTGGAGGTGGTAGTAGTTGGAGCCTGGGTGGTGGTGGAGGGAGAGGATGTGGTAGTTGATGGAGCGTCGGTAGTTGTGGAGGTAGTTGATGAGGTGGTTGGTGAGTTGGTCGTAGTGGTAGTAGTTGGCTTGTTAGTGGTGGAAGAGGTGGTGGTAGGAGTGTTGGTTGTTGAAGAGGTAGTTGGCTTGGTAGTTGTGGTAGTTGGCTTGGTAGTTGTGGTAGAGGTTGATGTTGTGGTTGGGGAGCTGGTGGTAGTCGTTGGCTTGGTAGTGGTGGTGGATGTGGTAGTTGGAGAGCTAGTAGTGGTGGAGGTGGTAGTTGGAGAGCTAGTAGTGGTGGTAGTAGTTGGCTTGGTAGTTGTTGTCGATGTAGTGGAGGATGATGGATTCCTGTTGGCCACCATGTACGACTTGATAGAAGAACTGAAGGACTTTCCATTGGCAATGTTGTTGTCAGCAACCGGGCAATCCCAAACCATGACACCCTATAATGTGTAATCAATTAATAATGTTCATGTTAGTCAAAGTTGAATGAATATGAGTATATTCGGGATGATTAATGTGTTAGTACTTACACCAAAGGTTGGGTCATTGATGTAGTCTGCGAGGATGGTCTCGAGAGTGGCGGCAGTGACGTAACCACCAGCTGGCGCAGCATAAGTGTCACCTGCGGCACCTATGACAATCTTGGTGTTTGGACTGGAGTTAATAACCCAGGCCTTCCAAGCATTGTAGTTGAAGCTGGCCATATGATCAAGACCACAGTAGTTGTTGTAGAACTGGATGTTGATAAAATCAAACAGTCCAGTATCCAACATTGTTGATCCAGTACCTGGTCCCATAGCAGCATCACTATTGTTATTTGTTTGATTGATAGATGTTAGGATTAGATCAATTGAAATTGTGTATGGTTTTTGATGAATACATACGGCTTGGGGCATTGTGGGGCACCAGAGATGTAGTACCTCTTGGTGTTGTCAGTCTTGGCAAGGTTGGTAAAGGCAACAATCAGGTCGTAGTAGTAGGTGGTGGAACCTCCCTCAATGTCAAAGTCGAGACCATCAAGCTTAACGGCACCGAATGGACGGGGGTAGGCTGGGTCCGTACCACCAAAGAACATGTTCCAGAGTGTGTTGGCAAACTGTTGAGCCTGGGCAACGTTGGCGATTGGGTTGTTTCCAGTGGCACCTCCCAAAGACAACATGACAATCTTACCGGCGGCTTGGCATGTTTGAGTGCCAGTGCCTACCATTGGACACTTCATCACTCTGGGGTACTGGAGGAGGTTGGTTGGGTACCAGTTAGATATTTGGTTAATGAGAGGTGGGGACCATTCAAGATCAATGTTACTTACATCTGGAGCAAAGGTGTCACCACACATATTGGCAGTGTTGAGCTCTGGCAGTGGGATAGTGGTTCCCTTGAGGTTGTTGGTTCCAAAGAAGGTGTTAAGGAAAGCAATGTTAATGACATCATAGCCAGAACAGTAGTTGGCGAGCTCAAGTTGACCTGCATTATGGTTCCATCCAGAGTTTTGGCCCCAGTATCTAATGTGAGGTTTGTATTTGTTAGATTGAGTTTGATAAGATGGATGTAAATGTTGTGATGAGTATGTATACATACCCAATCAAGTTGTTTCCAGCATTGATATCAAAGGCTTGAGTGAAACTGATCACTGATAATATTACAAGTAGTGAGGTAATTGTTTTGTACATGTTGTAGATGTAGGTGTAGAGATAAATAGTTATGTTGTTTGATGATTGATTAGTTGCCATATGGGTCACTATATATATTGTTTGGAAGCCAGGCCCATTCCCTCTCCCCATCGATAGATGGATATTTAGGTCCAGGACCAGACTTTGGATTGGCCATCGAGGATGGGTCGAGGATGGTATCCAGAAACAGAATTACTTGCTTGCATTCTCTGACTCTGCTACCTTCCCGTTGATGGTCGGTGTAATCTTTCAAGCATTCATCCACACTCTTTCATTCTTTCATTCAACAAACGACGCGCTGCGCTCTATTTACGAGAGCGTAATATCCGGTGATGGGTTGTTATTTGAATGGAGCGGGAGGAACCCTATTGCTAAATCTCAGCGTAACGATGTGTAAGTTTTAAATGGGCATATATATAATCTAACTTGAGATTGTGAATCAATTGAACCTTGGTTGTTGCGCGATATTACAGAATGGTATGGTTTGTAGCTGTTAATAATTAACAAATTGTTTGGTAGTGGACACGGACACGGACACGCAGTCCAATGGGTAGGTGTGTGCCTCTGATTCCAAATGATCGACCCGAAACGAATCTTTTTTGTTCATCACCCACCATCAGTTTTTGCAGGACCCAAAAAAAGAACTGGCAATGCATAGGCCTCATTTGTGAGACAATGGTGGTATTAGCCCATTTGGTAGGTAGTGGCGCTGATTGGGTGGGTTCGCCCACAATGTCTGCTACTCAATAGTTAGAGACACACAGTTGTTCCTTCCAGGGTCGGGACGATCATGGGTACACCCATTCTTTAGAATGCTATCCACGTATCTCTATTTACTTGGTGTAGTTAACCATCAGACGGTCAATCTAATCGATAATATGATTGCCCAAGTGGTGTGTGCTTTAGACAATATTATAACATACCTTCCTACCATTACCAACATTCAACTTTCGACATTCAGACCTCATTATCGTACATGTTACTCGATTACTCGAGTATTCTGGTCAAGGTAGTTAGTCATTGTTATAGTATTACAATTTGTTTGAAGGAGAAGGTTGAGAGATAATAAGGAATAGAGATAACAAATATCTTTGGAATTTTGTTAATGTAAAGTGAATGAAATGAATGAAGGTCGTGTTGTTTGTCACTTAATCTTAAGTGTCTTTGTGTTCCAAGTATTGCTCACTCACAGATATACTCAACAACACACAATAGAGTGGGATGGATACTCTACCACTTCCTATTCTGGCGTCGATAGTGACACACATCTCATCAATCATTGATGTTCTGTCACTCGGCCTAACTTCTCGTCGTTTCCTATCATTTACACTTAAGAGGTTAAAGATACATATTGTACTCAATCATCCCAACAACATACAACTGCAACAACAACTACAACAACAGCAACAACTACTATTACAACAACAACAAATTGAGGAGGAGGAAAGAATACGCTCACCTACACACTTCTCGTGGGATAATGAACAACTACCTCCACATTCATTCCCCGAGTCGATCACCAACCTGTCGCTGGGCGATAAGTTTAATGGTGTTATTAAGCAAGGTTCTCTGCCGCCCGCACTCGTGGTATTGATGTGTGGATGGGTCTTCAATCATCCAATCACTGCAGGTTCGTTGCCAAGCACTCTACAAACTCTACACCTTGGATACCACTTTAACCAGGCAATCATTCCTCGATCGCTGCCGGCATCAATCACCAAGTTGACCTTTGGTAGATCGTATAACACTCCAATCCAGCCTGGTGTGTTGCCACTCTCTCTTATCTCTTTATCGTTTGGCCAGAGATTCGAACACTCTCTAAAAGATGTACTGCCACCTAAACTCCAATCACTGTTCTTTGCTCGCAGAATTTTCAGTTCGCAATATGATCATTCCTTTGGGCAAGGTGAGCTTCCTCAATCTCTAACGGAGCTGGAACTTGGTCATCAATACAACAGATCATTCGTAGTGCCACCTTTTCTCACAACATTGGCGTGTGGCCCGCAGATGTTTAGTTCTAGTCACCTTCTAAACTTCCCAAGTTCCCTCACCAGCCTCACCGTAGCGGCCTTTGGACTATATAGGGATGCCACTCCAGGTCCACTTCCAGACTCAGTCACCTTTCTAAAGTTAGACCATATCAACATACCACTTTCGACTGATTACTTACCCGCTGGACTCACTACTCTTAATCTTGGCAGCAAGTTCAACCAACCCATCACCAAACACTCATTACCATCAACATTAAGTACGTTAATATTTGGTATGGAGCATGACCAACCAATAGAGGTTGGTGCCCTACCTCATACACTCACCTACCTATTGTTTGGAAACAATTTCAATCAAGCATTGCCCGCTGGAACCCTACCAGACTCAATCACAACGTTATCCATTGATGGAAAGAAATTCCACCAACCTACGACCAGCGTTGTCTTGCCAATCTCTTCGTTGATCCATGTGATAGTGAGGTCTTGGGATCAGTTGGTGCATTGTAAGGGCGTCCCCAAGTTGACTATCACTCATGCAATATCGTATAAATATGTAAACAAGTTCAAATTTGACCACAATGTAGGAGAGCTGCTACTTGATGCCCCAGAGGGCTACGATCACAACACAAACGATGGTATCCAATACGCCCAGTCATTGATGGACATGTTCCCCAATGTGATCACTATCCTGATCAAATACTGGCGATTTCCCAAACGTATAATCACCATATCAATTCGCAAGCTTGACAAGGACCATGCTCTCCGGGTCCTAAACAAAAGGAACTTCCCGCCTTACAGCTACAAGCCAGACCATACAATTTTAAAGTGGACATCCGTCCAACGTCAACAACAACAACAACAATCAATTAATCAATCATTAACAACAGACTAATGACCAATGAGTACTCTTTAACCTTACATGACCTGGACATTCGATCGCAGGTGCGTCACTTTATGTTCACTCTTGGCTCGCTCACATGAAGGACAGTCATGACCCTGTCCACACATATGTTATTTCTTCTTGGAGGCTGCGGCTGCTGCTGCTGTTCTCTCTTTCTCCCTCAATCGCTCCTTTGCCTCCTTCTTGGCCAGCTTCTCTCGCTCGGTGGCGATCTTCTTGTCTCCGTGCTTCTTTTGTTTGATTCTCTTGCGCACCTCCTTGGGCAGCGCTTCGTAGCACTTGTAGCACAGAGGCTTTCCGTCCCAGTCCAGCACCTCCTTGCCGAGCAGTGTATCACAACCCTGGCAAGTGAAATGCTCGCGATGGTAGATCTTTCCAAAGGCTTCAACGCCCTTCTCCACAACCGGTATGTTACACTTGACACAAAGACGTCCAAAGTACTGATGATAATGAGTCTCACAGTATGGTTTGCCTTGATGCTCTCTGAATGAACTGCCTGCGAATGGTACTTGGCATGTTGTACACTAAAGTGTTTGATTGATCGAGATATTGAGTGAGTGATTGAATGATCCGGTGGTGTGATTGACGTGGCGACGTCGCCACATCAATGTCAGATGACTTACGGTGAAATGCTCTGGATGCCAGACCTTGCCCAAGGCTGTAACTGAACGTCCAACAATAGGCTTTGAACAGCCACCACAGATATTCTATTCAATGGTTGCCAGGTGATGGTTAGTAGATGATTGGATGTAAGGATGTCCTGAATACATACTCTAATTTGCTTCTGATAGTCATCGTAACAGTAGAGTCTACCTTCATACTCGTGACAGGTCTTGCCCTTGAACTCACAGCCACACTCCTCACAGCGGTAATGCTCAGAGTGGAGTGGCTGTCCGCCCAATGTAATGTACTCGCCAGTGATTGGCAGCTTGCACTTGGCACAGATCTCGTGCTTGGAGGCCAGACGCTTCTGGCGGGCCACCTTACAGGTGGTGCAGTAGCACTCGCCGTCCTCCTCCTTGTATGGCTTGCCCTTGAGCGATGTGCCACAGCCGCTGCAGCTGAAGCACTCGGGATGGTAGCGGTTGCCGACGGCTGTGATGCAGTTGTCCTCAATGGGCTTTTGGCAGCCCGAGCAGCGAGGACTGAACAGGTCGTTGTAGTCTTGGTCACAATAGAGCTTGCCCTCGTGCTCGATGAACGAGCCCTTGAATGGCTGGTGGCAGTAGGTGCAGACAAAGTGCTCTGGGTGGTAGGTCTTGCCGAGGGCGTTTGTGGAGATACCAATGATCATCTCGCCACAGTGTGCGCATGGTGGGCCTGTTGGCTTGACGAGACGGCCGTCGGGCGTGACCTGCGCCAGTGATATGGGGGTGGCGGCTGACACGCCGACCGAGGCCAAACCCGAGCTCTGTGTCATCTGAGGGCGCACGAGTCCCGGTCCAGACGACAAGAAGTTACCTCCCTTTGCCGATGTATTAAGGTTGCCTGAGCTTGTCTGCATCTGTGTGTTGGCCTGATCGCCCAAGATGCCCAACTCTGCCATCAGGTCATCCATCTGTGATAGTACACTAATAATATTGCGATTGTGTTGGTCAATGTCATGCTTCCATCATCCATTCCATCAATTCCATTCATCCATCCATCCAACCTCCTACTTCAATCAATCATTCATTCATTCAATGTCCTTCTTCCATCCACCCATCAATCCATCCATCCAATCCTACTTCTTCATTCATTCATTCATTCATTCGTTCATGAAACATGTTCATGGACTTTGTCGCGATGCATACTTTGCATTGTTATTCGACATCTTTGCTTTTCTTGATTGATTGCTATAATGTCAAACTGTAATAGTATATATTTATTTTATATGTATATATAAGTACAAAGAGATATGTATGAATGTATGAATGAATGAAGTACTAGTTGAGCGATCAATGATTTAAGAAGTGTTGTGTATGTTAGAGAGTGACAAGTTGTTGTTGGTGTGGTTGAAGTATCTTTAGATCCGTTCCATTCCCCCACTCAAACACACACACATACACACACAGACATGTTCCATCCTTTTGAAAGCCGACCCTCTGAATTTGGGTTTGGAAGAGAGTGATCGTTGAGAATCAATCACTTCCAAAGGTTATTTGAATTTTGGATGGATACCTATGAAGTTCAGTTTCGTTTTTTTCATCTCCTAGGTCCCATTAATTAACAATAATTAGTTTTGAATAACATTAGGGAATGTGAATTTAGAACAATTTAATAGTTGTAACAGTACTAAATATCCAACGGTCGTTGATTATTCTGATATGTATGCGTGGGAATGTACTGTGAGATTGAATTGCTTCTCATACCAAACGACTCCGACATACAAACAATGGGACCTGTCGTATGGAAAGAACCAGACATTCATCTAATTATCATTTCACAAACAAAACTAAAGATAAACAAACTAATGAAGAGAAGACGAGACTTACCCAGGGTTGTTTGAAAAAAGACGAGTCACCTTTCTCAACAACCTTGTGTGAACACCACCCCCCTTTGAAAGAATGAATGACTTCATTAAATTGTTCAACTTATTAATAATTAAAAGAAGAGATAGATAGATAGATAGTGACATCATCGAAAAGACTGGCTCAATGTTGTCACAACAGACACTTGATAATGACGATGAAGACCAACATGATGATGGTAATGAGGTCGAAGACTTGAGTATGACTCAGTCACATCTTCCTATTTTATCAACGACATCAACTACGAATGTAGAAGCCAATCATAATCACAATCTTTATGCTTATGACGATGATAATGACGATGATGGACCATCCCAAACGATACTTCACACTCCACAACAACATCAACAACAGGATGACACATCTAGACTTCATCTGTTGAGTCCAGAGTCACAACAGGACTCACTGTTATTGGGTCCCAACAAGCACTTGAAACAACATCAGACACCGCCATTGTCACCTCCAATGCATTCACATCGTATCGTGTTGCCAACGGCACAGCAAGAGATGCGTGAACTACTATCACCTCCACCCAAGAAGTCGTCCAAACTAGTCTCAAGCTCAGGCTCAAGTTCAAGTCCCAACGTTGCTGCGAGTGGTGATGACAATGATGAACTTATGGGCATATTCTCAATGCAAGGATATACGTTCAGTCTACAACGAGAGATACTATACTGGCTGCTGGTGGTGATGTCGTGCGGTGTCATCTTCTTGGCCTTCCATTGGTTCACTCTATTGGAGATCAATCTGCGGCGACGCAGGACTCCCACACTTCGCAACGCCAGCACAGTACTCGTCTATGGCCTCGACATGAGGTTTGAGATCTGTCCTGTACACGTGGGCAACATCTCGGTATGTCACATTCGCCGCCACATCCCTCGTCCACGAGACGAGACGATCTTTGACGCGCGCTAACACCTCTCCATTATCCAGGACTCAAGGATGGACCGATTCATCGTCTTTAGGTTCTCGAAATACTTTTACAAGGCAGACCTGGACTCGTTTGAACGACCGAGGATCAAGTCAAAGTACAAGTCATCGGATTTGTACAAGTTCATCGATCATGGTATGACTCGCGAGCGACACGACTCAATGCTGCTCAAGTTTGGTCGCAATGTGATCGAGTTCCCCATTCGCAGCATACCAAGACTGTTGCTCGAGGAGGTGCTGCACCCATTCTTCATCTTCCAGATATACAGCGTCATCTTGTGGATGTGCGAGGAGTACTATTACTACGCCGTGGCCATCTTTATCATTGCCACGATCAGCTCGGTGCTCAGTCTGAAGGAGATTAGGACAAATTTGCTGTCGCTCAAGCACATGTCGACGTACTCGTGCCAGGTGCAAGTGCTGCGCGATGGCAACTTTGACTGGATCTCGTCCAATGACCTGGTGCCCGGCGACATTGTCAACGTGCAGCAGGACACCATCCTGCCGTGCGACATGGCGCTGCTCGTGGGCCAGGTCATCTGCAATGAATCGATGCTCACAGGCGAGTCGGTGCCCGTCACCAAGCACCCACTCTTCACGCGCGAGCAGATTGCCCAGCGCTCGGACGACTCTATTGTCGACATCAACCAGGCACGCAGCTCACTGTTTGGTGGCACACTGCCCGTCAAGACCATTCCTCACTCACAGTCGGGTCGCGTGCTGGCCATGGTGCGCGAGATTGGCTTCCAGACGAGCAAGGGCAAGCTGATCCTATCGATCCTCTTCCCCAAGAAGTCGCACTTCCGCTTCACACAAGAGTCGTTCAAGTTCATTGGCGTGCTCTGCTGCATCGCGCTGGTCGGCTTCTCATTGACGGTGTGGCGTCTCAAGGCATTGGGCGAGGATTCCAAGACCATTGTCCTACGCGCAATGGATTTGATCACAATCGTCATACCACCGGCGCTGCCTCTGGCCATGAGTGTTGGCACTGGCTTTGCATTGGTGCGTCTAAAGAAACGCGGTATCTTTTGTATCTCGCCGCCACGTCTCAACATGGCGGGCAAGATCCAAGTGTTTTGTTTCGACAAGACAGGCACAATCACAGAGGATGGCTTGGACTTTTATGGTGTGTTGGCTCCATCTCGTGAACAAAGCGACAGGAACAAGTTTGGCGAGTTCATCACATCATCGTCAATGGCATCATTCAATGATCGTATCTTCAAGATGATCATGGCATCGTGTCACTCATTGTCCACAATCAACAACATGGTGTCTGGCGACCCATTGGAGTTGAAGATCTTCCAGGCCACCGCAGCCGATCTCAACGAGGAAACAGCGAGTAACACATCGATATCCTACGCTGGCACAGAGTTACTGGACAGTGAGCACATTGAATACGTAGAGCGATTCGACTTCCAGTCAAGTCTACAGCGCATGAGTGTCATTGTCACGACATCACAGGGCGAGCACTACTCATTCGTCAAGGGCGCACCCGAGATGATCAAGAAGCTTGCGCTGGCCAGCTCGCTGCCCGCTGACTATGATCACAGACTGCACGAGTATACTGAGCGAGGCTACCGTGTGCTGGCCTGCGCCTACAAGCAATGGGAGCACGGGGTGAGCGCCAGTACCAATCGGGATCTCATGCGCCAGATGGCTGAGGACCAGCTGATCTTTGTCGGCTTCATCGTCATGGAGAACAAGATGAAGCCTGAGTCCAAGGGCATCATAGCGACGCTGCAGCGCGCCAACATCAAGACGATCATGGTCACAGGCGACAACCCGCTGACCGCGGTCAGTGTGTCCCGCCAGAGTGGTATCCTACACGAGGACGCCATTCTGTTCACCCCCGAGATGTCCGATCGCGAGTGTCTCGATACGATGGTTTGGCGCAATATCTCAGCCAGCGAGCAGGATAGACGCTACCAGCTCGACCCCTATACACTGCAGCTTGAGGGCGACGATGATCGCCGCCCTCAATCATACTCATTGGTGATCACTGGCACTTTTTTCAAGCGACTGCACAACACCTATCTTCAGACTGGCTCGCTCAAGTTCCTGCAGATGCTTCGTCGCGGCATGGTCTATGCGCGAATGTCACCCGATGACAAACAAACTTTGGTCGAGGAACTACAGCGCATTGGTCTCTACGTGGGCATGTGTGGCGATGGCGCCAACGACTGTGGCGCGCTCAAGTCTGCGCATGTGGGCATCTCGCTGTCCGAGACCGAGGCGTCAATCGCCGCCCCATTCACATCGACGATCAACAACATCTCGTGCTGCCCAACCCTTATCAAAGAGGGCCGCGCGTCTCTTGCCGTCTCATTCAAGTTGTTCCAGTTCATGGGCATGTACTCACTGATTCAGTTCACGACAGTCATCTTCCTCTACTTCAAGGGCAGTGTGCTGGGAAACTGGATGTACCTCTACCAAGACCTCTGGGTGATCTTCCCATTGGTCATCTTCATGGGTATGACGCAGCCCTCTGACACGCTGTCGGTCAAGCGACCGTCGGGTCGTCTGATCTCTGGTGCTGTTGTTGGCTCCCTCATTGTACATATCCTCCTGTGTCTGGCGTTCCAAGCCATGATCTTCCTGACCGTTCAGCACCAGCCATGGTACAACGAACAACGTATCGATCCCCAAAACATCGTCACCTACGTCACCACCTCCCTATTCACCTATGGCAACTTCCAGTACCTCATCATCGCTCTCGCTCTATCCTTTGGCAAGCCATTCCTCAAGCCACTCTATACCAACAGTAAGTTATGCGTGGATGGATGATGGATAGACACAAGGTACATTGAACTAACACTCATACAACATTAGGACTACTGTTTATTGTTTACTTGGTCACACTTGGAACATCATTGTTGATATTGTTCGCACCGAGTGAGCGAGTTTGGAAGGTGGCACAACTACTTGTGTTGCCAGTATCATGGCGATTTGTAATGATTGGCTCCATCATTGCCAACCTATGTGTCAATCTAATAGCAGAGTTTGGATTCTATTATTACAAACAACGATCAAAGAAGAGGAAACAAACACATTATGATCAAATATTTACAAAAGGTATGTCTTGGACAGTGATTGATTGATCATGGTTGTCCATCCCATCAATTATTCATGTTGCTAACATCTTGGCGACCAACCTCCAACTTATATAGAAGCACCAAAGGATCTTAGGATTGCAGAAGAAGCAATTAGATTGTTGCCAATGAATAAATGAGCACTCCATCATTCCAATCAACCAACCAATCACTTTCTCGCAAGCATAAGCAACACACTCTCACACACGCAATCACACTCATCTTCATCATGAACTTGATCATTGAACATCATCACTCAATCATTATTTGATTGATACTTATCATACATATATATATATAATACACATGAGACATCATGGTAGCAATATCCAGACGACTGGACCACAGCCAATCAACCGAGAGAGGGTGTGTCCATTGTTGTTGAGAGTATTCCTCAAGATGAATGCATTCCACAGCGCATCAGAGTTCAAGTCTAGAACATCCCTACCAGAGAGTGATGAGATCAAGTTATATACATGGTATGATGAATGATGATATGATGTTGTTGTAGTTGTAGTTGGTAGTTGTAGTTGGCGAGAGTACTTACTCATTGAAACACATTTGCAACTCGACGGAAACAGGAGAAACGCAACATTGAAGGAGATATCAGAGTTGATTAAAGAGGTTAATGTACCTGCGAGACATAGGGATAGCAAGATGACATTCGCATTTGTCAGTCCTGACAGTCATGGTGTATACAAACTGTCTGCACCTTTGGGCTGTGTACATGCAATCAAGAAGGGCGATGACGATCAGAAGACATTGGACTCACTCAACTTTAACTTCCAATATTTGGCTGTCAACGTCGAGAGCAATGAACCAGTTGTACTGCAATCAGACTCTAATACAACAACTTCAATAACTGACTCAACAATGATTGATGATGGCGATGAGACTACATTGTCAACGACTACGACCACGACTACAACTTCGACTGCGACAACATCATCTGCTGATGTGGATGTGGACACAGACTCAATCAACTCATAAAGAAGAGAAGAACAATGCATTGTATCATACACAAAGATGGATGGGATGGATGGTTGAATGGAAGAGTTTCCGATTGATTGGTTTATAGTTTATCGATTATTTAACGTTGGCGGAGCTCGCAGGTGGCACAGCACTTGGATGGTGGGCTGGCTGGTGAGTAGAAGGTGGATGGGTCGGAGTTGCACTTCTTCTCGTCGATGACTGGGCACTGGACAGCCTTGCATGGGTCCTCCTTCTCACAGGTGTCACAGCACTTGGAGGGTGGGTTGGCAGCCACGAAGAAGAGTCCTTGCTCCTTGCACTTGTCGGCGTCGACGACTGGGCACCTGACGCCCTTGCATGGGTTCTCGTCACATGTTGGGCAGCACTTGGAGGGTGGGTTGGCTGGGGAGTAGATGAGACCAGAGTCGTTGCACTTTCTTGGGTCGACAAAGTCACAGCGGACCTCCTTGCATGGGTTCTCCTCGCAGGTGTCGCAGCACTTGCCGGCGGCTGGGTTGGCTGGGACAAAGATGTTGCCCTCGGCTCTGCACTTCTCTTGGTCGATTGGTGGGCAGAGGTTGTCCTGGGCATCACATGGGTTGGTTGGCTTCTCGCATGAGGCGCAGCACTTTGATGGTGGGTTGGCTGGCACGAAGATGTTGCCCTCGGCTCTGCATCTGTCCTGGTCTACGGCTGGGCAGAGGACGGCCTTGCATGGGTCCTCGCGTATCTCACATGATGGGCAGCACTTGGAAGGTGGGTTGGCTGGGGCGTAGATGTTGCCGGCAGCAGTGCAGTTCTTCTCATCGACGTAGTTGCACTTGACCATGGCACATGGGTTGTCACAGGAGGCACAGCACTTTGATGGTGGGTTGGCTGGGGAGAAGGTGAATCCTTGGTCCTTGCACTTTCTCTCGTCAACGACTGGRCACTCAATWCCCTTGCATGGGTCCTTGCATGGSTTGTCACATGATGGGCAGCACTTKSWTGGTGGGTTGGCTGGGGMGTAGATGTTGCCAGMGGCAGTGCAGTTYYTCTCRTCGACARAGSCRCAACGAACGGTGGCACATGGGTTGTCACATGATGGGCAGCACTTTGATGGTGGGTTGGCTGGGGMRAAGGTGAAGCCYTGGTCAATGCACTTCTTCTCGTCTACGATTGGACAGGCGATACCCTTGCATGGGTTGTCACATGATGCGCAGCACTTCTTTGGTGGGGCGGGTGGAGAGTAGAGGTTTCCAGCAAGAGTGCAGTTCCTCTCGTCAACAACTGGGCATGGGACTCCCTTGCATGGGTTGTAACAGATGGCGCAGCAAAGTGATGGTGGGTTGGCGGGCATGAAGGCCAGACCATGGTCGAGACACATCTTCTCGGTAATAAATGGACATTCGGTGCCGAAGCATGGGTCCTCACATGTTGGGCAGCACTTTGATGGTGGGTTGGCAGGCGAGTAGTTGAGGCCAGAGGCAGTGCAGTTTCTCTCGTCGACGTAGGCACAACGGACGGTGTCGCAGGGGTTGTCACATGTTGGGCAGCACTTCTTGGGTGGAGCGGCTGGGGCAAAGGTGAAGCCTTGGTCAATGCACTTCCTCTCGTCAACGAGTGGACAGGCGATGCCCTTGCATGGGTCGTCACAGGTTGGACAGCACTTCTTTGGTGGGTTGGCTGGGGAGAAGGTGAAGCCTTGGTCATTGCACTTCTTCTCGTCAACAATAGGACAGGCGATCTGCTTGCAGGGGTTGTCACACGATGGGCAGCACTTCTTTGGTGGGGCAGCTGGGGCGTAGATGTTACCGGCAGCAGTGCAGTTCTTCTCGTCAACGTAGAGGCACTTGATGCCCTTGCATGGGTTCTCGCAAGTGTCACAGCACTTGGTGGGTGGGTTGGCTGGGGAGAAGGTGAAGCCTTGGTCATTGCACTTCTTCTCGTCGACAATTGGACAGAGGATGCCCTTGCATGGGTTCACTGGCTTGTCACAGGTTGGGCAGCACTTGGTTGGTGGGTTGGCTGGCGAGTAGACGTTGCCAGAGTCAACACACTTCTTCTCGTCGACAAATGGGCAGAGGGCGTCAGCGCATGGCTTGACACAGGTGGCGCAGCACTTTGAGGGTGGGTTGGCGGGCACGTAGATGTTGCCAATGGCACTGCACTTCTTTGGATCGACGAATTGGCAGAGCACAGCCTTGCATGGGTTCTCCTCACAGGTGGCACAGCACTTGGTTGGTGGGTTGGCTGGAACGTAGATGGTGGATGGGTCAGCATTACACTTGTCGGCCTCAATGTATGGGCACAAGACTTTTGAGCAATCTACTGCAGCAGCATTGGTGCTGGCGGCCAACATGACCACAGCCAACAGTGCTACCAACATAAATTGTTTGTACATTATCTGGAGGAATGAGACATTATATTAGTCTCTGGTGTGGTGGGCCTTGGGCCAAAGAGGGTCCGGGGATAGTTCCAGAGTAGGGTATACATACTTTATGAAATTGAATTATATGTTTGAATATATATATATAACTCGACTGGTTGAATATAATGACACTTCCACGGTTTGGATATATTTATCCTTTACCCGTGCCGTTCACTTTCCACACCCATCTGCCCACACACAGCTGATGGTGGCCAAACCCCCTTTGTTGCGCAGTCGGTACGTCAGCAGACACCAAACAAATAGACAGACAGACAGTCAGCTAAAACCAAGCAAGTAAGCCAAGTACACATACCATACCAGCCATACTATCTCTCTGGGTAGACAAGGGGCAAATGAGTGATATGGTGTTGGGCAGGGCCATAGACAACGACCTAGTGCGCGGCCGCAAAGCAAATGATGAGGATGGATGGATTGAACAAGGTCCAATCATCTGTCATACCACTATCTATTTCGAGAGACACATCATATCCACACGCACCTGCTCCAGCAGTCACCATTTTGATTGAATATGTGGAGATAGTTTGGCAAGCTTTCAAGTATCGGGCAACCCGAATGGCGCATGATCCTCGCTATGTCTTATTGTTGTGTGGACGACATCCAAGTGGGTGTTGGTAACAAAGGTGAAGTGATCGACCGACTGACATTTTTGCGTGCTAAGGTTGTGGTGAGGTCAGCGAGTGTGTTTGGCTGTTGGGATCAATGTTGATGTGCTTGTTTGATTGAATGAACGAATTAATGATCGTGTGAGTGGGCTTGATCGAGTATGCATGACGGTGACAGAGTGTGTGAGTGTGGTTGTTTAAAAGCCACGTCAACTACATCATCAATCGATCATCCATCACGTGATGGATCCGATGGCGTCTGGACCTTATCCTAATGATCGTGAAACATGAACTTACACCAACAACAAAACTTAATATCTATCTATCTTTGATATCTATTTATAAATTTTATCAAACATCTAACATAACTTTACTTTACTTTACTTACGAGTACATTTGTAGGATGGGTAATGTTTGCAAAGGGACGGACTTGGGGCTATTAACAATTTAGGGACGGGATGGAGCCATCATCTAAAGCCGAGACCACCCAGGCAGGTAGGTTGGTTTCGTCTTCTTCGGATATTGGTATTTGTTGGTAACCTGTCACCAAAGTAACATGATGATGAATGATGGCTCATATCATGTTAGGACCACATTCAATCATTCAATCATTCAATCATTCAATCATCTAACTTAAAGTAATAATACTATCTATTCATTTATCCATGTATGATAAATATACAAATTGAGTATTATAAATAAACTAAACTTATGACACACATTGTTGTTGAATGGTGAAACACTAATCTTTTGATGATGACTGATCAGAAAGACGAGAGTGATGAACGAGGCTATCATTGATTATTCAAAGAAAGCGTGTGTAGTTGGGAGAATCCCATGACCAATCTTCAGACCACCACAAACCCCAGGTTGGTCTAAGACTCAACACAACACTCTTTTTCAAACACAAACACAAAACAGTTATTTCCTTCTCCTATTTGTGTTGTTGTTGAGTGATTGTAATCATTGCATTCAACATGATGATCTCAAGACAACGATCATTCAATCATTCAACCATTCATACATACATTTCATACAATCACATGAGTGATCATATAATTTATAATGTATGTAGAACATTGACTTGTCAGTTTGACACACAATCAATCGATCAATCAATCAATGTCATTGTGGACCCTTGTTTGCCCAACAAAGTGTTGATGATGTCTGGTGAGATCATCGACCAAATTCATTTTTTTTTAATTTATTTTATTGTTTGTTTGGTTGGTGTGTTGAGAGAGAATGAAGGTGAGTGTGTGGGTGGGAGTGGAAAACAAGAAGAAACAAGAGAGAGAGTGAATGAAGAGTGAGAGAGATAAAGAAAGAGATAGATAGAGTGTGTATGATTGATTGATTGATTGATAGTGTGTGTATGCGTGTTTAACAACTCAACACATCAACAACAACAACAACATCAACCATCAATACCAACATCAACAACATAAGACATAGTTTGTTAATTATCGTCAACATCATTATTATTATTATTAGTATTATTACATTATATATAAACCTATTACTCAAACAACTTTTAAACTGTAATTAGCAAACAGAGAGCGATTGATTGATCGAATCGATTGATTGATTGATTGATTGATGTGAAGATAGCGCCGAGTACACTTTATACTAATACAATACTATTCCTTTGAATGAATGAATGAACAGAGTATTTAAACATCGATTATTACTTTATATATATAAACAGAGAAGGATACGATATATATTATATTATATTTATTACAACAATAACAACAACAGATACAGAAACAGGTACAATATACTATATACATATACATCATATATAACAAAGGCTCAATAGCAAAACAAGAAGATTATAATTAGGAGCATTCTGATTGAACAGAGAATTACCCCCGACTGTGTAGTGCTCCGCAGTTAACAATTATAGACATACTGGATCCGACACATACACCTTCATCATTAATATTGCCACCACCACCGTCGTCAGCATCGCCATACGTTCGCAGACATACTAGACAGCACTCCAGGTCCAATTCGACCAACAGTACACCATCAAGCTCACAGCAGCAGCAGGCGCAGGTGCCGCAGCAGCAACAGCAGGCCCAGTCGACCCTCCAGCCGCTATCGTTCTCTGCCCCGCCTGTGCCTCCTCCTCCCCCTCCCCCCTCGCTCACCAACTCCAAGTCGGCCTCAAGCATTGGCAATCCAAATCTAAACTTTGTCAGGCCGCCACCGGTGCAGCAACAGCAACAACAACAACAGCACTACTTCAAGCCTGCACCACAACAGCAGACATTCAAACCACTTCCGCAACAACAACAGCAGCAACAACAGTACTCAAGGGTCAATGTTGGAAAGAACAATAGTGCAGATGGTTTACTGAGTAGCAATACGCTGATCAACCTTTCTTCACCACCTCGCAACCCAAAGAACAATCACAACATTGGCAACAACGTCCATCTCCAACAACAACACCCACACCAACAGCAACAGACCAGCTCAGGACACGACCTCTTTAATGAAGTGCTAACACCAATACCCGTCGTACGCAACATCAGCAACTCGTCGTCATCGCTATTCAACAGCGCCGACTTTGACTTTGACTTCTTTGCTGTCGACAGCAGCGGTCGAAACTTCAAGAACGCCAGTGCCGGCAGCATCAACAACAGCAGCAATAACAGCGGCGGCAGCAGTGTGAGCAGCAGTGTGAACAGCAGTGCAGGCGTGCCGAGCACCAACAGCAGCAGCAACAGCATTCCAAACGACAACATTGGAGGCAGTGGTGGCGCGCCCCGATACAACCTCAACGGCAGCAATCAAAGCTTTGTATCGACGCCGCTGCAACATTCTCAGTCTCAGCCCTCGCGACAATACTCGCTGGCGCTCGACCAATCCACCGACTTGTTGACACCTCCTCCAACACAAGCTGTACAATCACATTCATCGACTTCACCAAAGCAACCTGTAATACAACAACAACAACATCAACATCAACAGCAACAGCAGCAACAATCACCAACTGTACCATTGTTGTTACTGCCCAAATCACCGACATCCAGATCGCCAAGACCAGCTTCGGCACCTGTTCCAACAGCCCCTTCGATTGTTAACAACACAACTGGTGGTGTTGTAGACAACAGGCAGCAACAGACACAACCATCACAGCAACATCTACAACCACAACAACAGCTACAGCTGCAACAACAACAACAACTACATCAACAGCAATCAGGCTACAGCCAATTTAAACAGCAACAACAACAACAACAAACAGATTCAGCCTCTCCGTCTGTATCCTCACCGGCAACTTCATCGCCATCATTCGCCAGGCCACACTCGCAGTCGCTGTCGGGTCAGTCTGCTTCGCCAAACTTCAAGGGTCGATCGCCAATCAATATATCGCCGCCAATCTCGCCAGCCAATACATCACCCGCTGGTGGATCACCCTCAAAGAGTACGATCTACGGACAACAACTTCATCAGCAACAGCAGCAACAACAACAGTCACAGACACAGGCACCGAGTAAGCCACCCAACAGACCACCACCACCTCCTCCAATCCCAACACCAGCTCAGCCACAACAACAGCAAACGACAACATCACAGCCACCTGCTGCGCCAGCACCACCCGCGCCCGCACTCCCAGTCTCTTCGTCGGCAAACACAACACCGACGACAACAAAGAAACAGGATCAGCAATCAGTCGACTCATCGTCGTCGTTCCTCGGCATGGGCTTCAAATTTATCAAGAAGAGGTTCACCTCTGGTGCCGTCGACTTCAAGGACGCCAAGTGGGACCCAAGGAAGACCAACTCGATGGTCGTCAAGGTGGAGGATCGTCTCAAAGTGTCGTATCTCTTACAACAAAGTGGTACTAGAGGTGTAAGTCTTTTCCCATCACATCACATCCTTAACTTCAATCTCAAGATGACTCACACTATCCTCCTTCTCATTGTGCACTATCAAACAGATATCCCGAGCATCGATCCCATTCTCAAGCTCATTCACCTACTTTGAACTGTTCATCACAGGCAAGGAGGGCAAGATATGCATTGGATTGTCGAGCGCAGAGCATCCCCAAGACACATTCCCAGGATTTGCTCAAGGGTATGTTCATACTCATTCAATCGATCATTCAATTAGATCTGATTACTAACTCATCAACTCGTATAGATCATATGGATACAATGGCGATGGCAAACTATATCTTGGCGTCAGCAACGCATCACAGACTTATGGACCTGGCTTTGCCAGTGGAGACATTGTCGGTTGTGGATGGGATGCCAACAAGAATCTGTACTTCACCAAGAATGGATCATACTTGGGCATTGCCGCCAAGAAGGTCAACCTCTCGGGCTTGTTCCCAACGGTGGGACTGCAATCCGCTGGCGACTATGTCATCATCAACTTCATGCCACCGTTCCAGTTCCATCCCACCGACAAGCAGACCACTCAGACGCCCTTATCTGAGGACCTCATCCCCAAGGACGAGCTGGAGAACTGCCGCTGGGACACCACGCGCAGTGGCCGTATCATCACATTCAAGGACCGTGCTGCCACCATCCCCAGTGAGGTGCCACCCAGCATTGGTGTCGTTCAGAGCACTCACCCTTTCCAGGAGGGCTTCTGTTACTTTGAGGTGCTGATCAAGACCCTCGAGAAGGGCCACGTGTCTGTGGGTCTGGCCTCCAAGGAGTACCCTCTCAACCTGCACATTGGATGGGTCAAGCGATCCTATGGCTATCACAGCGACGACGGACGTAAATTCAAGTGGAAGGAGAAGGACGTCACGGCCGTTATCAACGAGGGCGAGCCATATGGTCCGGGCTTCAAGAAGGGCGACGTCATTGGCTGTGGACTAATCTTTGACACCAGAGAGATCTTCTTCACGAGGAACGGAACATATCTGGGCACAGCCTTTGCCAATGTCTACGGAATACTCTACCCATCCGTAGCCATTGAGCCGGGCAGCTCGATCATCGCGTCATTCTCTCCGCCATTCGTATTCAGGTCATCGCAGTTGGCATTGTTACTGCGAGACAACTCTATCCTCACTCAGCATGCGCAGACACAGCCACAACAGCAGTCACAGCAGCAACAGCATCCACAGATCGTGTCAAGCACGACGACCACCACGACAACATCGGCTACACTCAACAACAACTTGATTGGAGCTGCCTTCACGAACGTCTCAGCACCCTCGTCGCAACCAAACTCGACAACATCATCGAATGGAGATGTGTCTCAGTTCACATTCTCCTCTCTCGAGCAATCAAGCGTCAATCCTAGCGCGTCCCTGGGATCGTTCTCGTCGGGCTCCCTGTCCAACTCGTCATCGTCTTCCATTCCACCTCCACCAGGCTACTTCAACAACAGCGCACTCACCAGTGCCAACCACCGACAATGTGTTTCGTTGCCTGCGGCCAACACCACCAACAACATTTCGTCAACGATGGCCTCGCTGTCGTTTGGCTCAATGTCCCCACCTGCATCGCCAAAGACATCGCCACGCAAGATTCTCAGCTCCTCTGATGACATCAACTTTGTCCAAAACCAATACCAGGATGTCGATGGCCAACCACCCTCGGCGTGGCGTCGCTGCGGCAAGTCGCTCAAGATGAAGGACGACATATCCATCACCATGATCAAGAAGAAGACCGCCGTTGCCATTGCCAACCGCCCATTCCCCTCGTCGTCTCAGACCATTTGCTACTTTGAGGTGTACATCGAGGGCTTTGACAAGAAGACCGACATCACAGTGGGACTCTCACATGCCACTCATCCACTGAACAAGCACATTGGCCGCGAGTCCAAGTCCTACGGATACAGCAGCAACGGCGAGAAGTTTGGAGGCTTCGAGATTGGCGAGCCATACGGCCCACAGTTCACTACTGATACCAAGGAGCCAACGGTGATTGGATGTGGCATCAACAACACAACGCGCGAGATCTTCTTTACACGAAACGGTGACTACCTTGGTGTGGCATTCTGGGGCGTGCCTACGATTCCCCTGTACCCAGCCATCTCGTTGCGCCACCTCATGATCAGCGGCATTGCAGTTGCCACATTCAGTTCGCCATTCAAGCTCAACTTTGACACACTGCCAGGCATCTCGCCATCGATCTGGACCGAGAGTCTGGGCCCCACGCGTGCCAAGGGCTTCCTCACCTGGCCGCCCAACGATGTGGCGGTGTGGCTCGAATCAATCGGCTATGGACAGTACCGAAAGAACTTCTGCGACAACACCATCAGTGGAAGACATCTGCCGCTGTTCACCAATCGCAACTTGAAGAACGAGCTTGGCATAGAGTCAATGGGACATCGTGCCGACATACTGAATCGCGTCAAGCGAATGATAGATATATACAACGAGAAGGGAGGCTCGATGGAGTCGTTTGGATCGTCAAATGAGAATTTGATCGACCGCATCGACTCGGACGATGACCAGCAACAGCAACAGCAGCAGCAACAGCAACAGCAGCAATCATACAACAAGAAGGCGTTAAGATGGCCAGACGACGACAATGGGTCACTTGACAATGGCAACAGCCAACTTAGGTCTCAGATGCGGCCGACCAAGTCCTACACCAGCCAGGAGATTGAGGAGCGAAACAAACGAAGCACGATCAGCGGCAGGAGCATTGGCTCCAGCACGGATGAGCTCAGCTTCATCGACGACAAACAGTCCTCCAAGACCCTGTCTGGCGAACATCTCAAGTACCTCATGCGCAACGACCTCTTCCATGTAAATAACAACAACAGCAACCCTCCCTTTCACACGTTCTCGCCCAGGACGCAGCAGCAATACCCCCACCAGCAGCAGGTGGGCCACAGCGTCCAGCAGAACAGGACCAGCAACAACAGTAGCGCCAGTGGCTCGGCCGGTAGCACCAAGGGCCAAGGCAACAACAACAACAACAGCAGCACGCATCCACCACAGAACACCAAGCAAGCAACACTCTACAACCTGCCACCAATCGTCACCCAGCCGAACCAGATCCACGTGTCGGCGCCACACCCCTCTTTCCTCATGCCACACCAAGTTGACCAACCCACAGCGCCAGCCAACCAGCGCCCGGTCATCACCAGCACCACCACCATATCGAACAACAGGTGGGATGACTCGTCCTTCACGAATTGGGAGAGCAGCAAGGGCACCATCGTGCCGCACCAGCAACAGCAACAACAGCACCAGCAACAACAACGTCGTGAATACGAGATCGGCTACAACGAGCTGGAGTTTGGATCATTGTTGGGCAAAGGATTCTTTGGCGAGGTCAAGCGTGGCTACTGGAGAGAAACAGATGTTGCCATCAAGATCATCTATCGAGACCAATTCAAGACCAAGTCATCGTTCGAGATGTTCCAAAACGAGGTCTCAATCCTAAGGTATGTTTGTTGTCACTCACAAGCCATCAGTAGTATCTGACTAACACTTCATACAACAGCAAATTGAGACATCCCAATGTTGTGCAGTTCCTTGGAGCCTGTACCACTGGTAGCGAGGAACACCATTGTATAGTTATCGAATGGATGGGAGGTGGAAGCTTGAGGAGATTCCTGGTCGATCATTTTGAGATCCTGCAACAGAACCCGCACATGCGTCTCAAGATCGCGTTGGACATTGCCAAGGGAATGACCTATCTGCATGGCTGGACCCCGCCCATCCTTCACAGGGATCTCTCGTCTGGAAACGTCCTGCTCGACAACCCAGTGGACATTCGTGGCTCATACAAGGTCAGCGACTTTAAGTGCAAGATCTCTGACTTTGGACTGTCTCGTCTAAAGATGGAGAACAGCGCCATGATGACAGCCTCTGTCGGCTGCATACCCTACATGGCGCCAGAAGTGTTCAAGGGCGACTGCAACAGTGAGAAGAGTGATGTCTACTCATTCGCCATGATCCTATGGGAGTTGTTGACGTCAGAGGAGCCACAACAAGATATGAAGCCTCAGAAGATGGCTCATCTGGCAGCGCACGAGAACTACCGTCCACCAATCCCACTGACAGCCGCGCCAAAGTGGAAGGAACTGATCACAAAGTGCTGGGACTCTGATCCCGACAAGAGGCCCACGTTCAGACAAGTCATTGCACACCTCAAGGAGATGGAAGATCAAGGAGTGACATCATTTGCCCCAGTTGCCGTGACCAACATCGATGCAGGATTCTATGGATAAGCAAGCGAGCTAGATTATATAGAAGTGAGAGAGAAGAGATAGAGAGGTGGTCATTGTTTCATGATAGCCATGCCATCGTCCATCTATCCAGCATTATAAATGTATAATAAATAACATTAACCAAACAAACAACCAGCCTCTCTCATTTTACAAAGATGTAATCTTTGCGACCTATCACTACCTAAACAGGCTCTGTTGTTTGTTTGCTTGTTAACGAGGGTGAATGGGCACTTGCGAGCCCCCACAATCACAACTTTTTGGGAACTTTTCAAACTTTTAATGTGTGCCCTCTTTCCTGTTCCCTCTCTTTTTTGGTGTATGTGACCTTCAAATAATAGTGGGTGATTGATTGTTTGATTGATTGGTTTGTCACGATAGATAGACTGACAGGAGGATCACTGTCTGACTGGTTGATAGATTGATTGATGAATAGTTATTTGATTCATCATTGTTAGTAGTATATAGTAAACCATAGAGATAAAGATACTTATATTAACCTTTATTTATTTCTATTAATTAGTGTACTTACTTTTATATTATATGTACTACCATTGTGATTCTTCATTGTAGTTAATGACAGTCTAAGAGAATAGGATGGGAATGAATTTCATAGAAGGTATATATAAATACATTATCTCTATACACATAATTAATGCATGAATGGATGAATGAGTGAATGAATGAAAGGACAGAGACAACTAACCACATCTTTGCTCTCTCTACACCTTCACTACACTTTATCTTTATAACCATATATAGAGTTGACTTCCGTAATAGGTTCTACAGATTGTGGGGTGGACAAAGACACTACAACATCATCAACAACAGCAACAACATCAACAAACAAACATGGAACAATATACAATATTGCTCATTCACTCAATTTGCCACACCTCAAACTTGATAATATAAATAATAATGATGATTATGACGATGGCGATGTTGGTAATAGTAAAAGACTATCAACAACAAAGAAAGAGTTGAAACGATTGGAAAAGGCTGAGAAGGATGAACGTGACCGCGCAAAGAAGGATGACAAGGAACGCCAAAAGATCATCCGTGCCATGTTGAATAGTGGAGGAGGAGGAAGCGGCACGAACAAACAGAGAAGCCTTAATCCATCTCCAAGAGGCTCGACTCTGATGCAACCTCTACCTGGTCTAACATCAATGGATCTTTCGGCGATCGACACAGCCGACGACAATGACCTACCAGCGCCCATCACATTGACCAAGTCATTCGAACGAAAGGTGCATCAGAATATCGTGAGCGAGGATGGCGATACCAAGATGCGCAACAAGGTCATCAACGAGTTGATCAACACAGAGAAGGACTATGTCGATGACCTGGATCTCATCATCAACGTAATAATGATGCCCCTGAGGGACAACAAGATACTGTCGGACAAGGACATCAACATCATCTTTTCCAACATCCAAGTGCTACTCGGTGTCAACCAGGCCATGCTGGAAAACCTAGTCAAGACCGCCAAGGTCAACGATGGAATCTCCATGGGCCCCTGCTTCAACCTGCTGGCCGACTTCCTAAAGGTCTACTCGACATACTGCTCCAATCACCAGAACTCCACCCAGCATCTGGCCGCGTGTATCAAGAAGCACGCGCACTTTAAGCAGTATCTCGAGGAGAAGCAGGCGCTGCCCGAGTGTCGCATGATCCACCTGGAGAGCATGCTCATCAAACCCATCCAACGTCTGTGTAAATACCCACTGCTACTACGCGAGTTGATCAAGAACAGCGACAAAAGCCATCCGGACATACCTTCGCTCAATGATGCCTATGCAAAGATCGAGGCGGTCGTAGCCTCTATCAATGAGGACAAACGACGAGCTGATGCACAGCAGAAGATGTTCCAAATACATGAGCAACTAGAGTCCACGGAGGTAAGTAGACACTTGTGTCTGTCAGTGTCGCGGACATCCTGGAAGGTCTCACTGACGCCACGCTCATACATACATGTAGAAGTTCGAACTCCTATCACCAACCAGATACTTTATACGAGAGGATACGATCAAAGAGTTGACCGATGAGAGGGACAAGATCTCTGGCAAGTGCACCTACTACCTGTTCAACGACATTATCATGCGAACAAAGAAAGAGAAGAAGTCCATCAAACTAGAGACTCTCTTTGTTATTGGCTGCATTACGATTGTGGACAATGAGCAAAAGACTGGAGGCACATTCTGCAACACATGCGAGCTGGGACAGATTGGTCGCGATGGACGCAAACTCACACTGCTCTTTGACACTTACGAGCAAAAGATGGAGTGGATGAATGAGATTGAACAACTGTCCAAGCCGTTCAAAGAGGAGTCGGCAAGAGAGTACGAGAAGATGCTGGACCATGATGTTGATCCAACGATCAAGAGGAACACCATTGCCACTGGTAATCCATCCTCCCCAAGTGATCCAATGGCAAAGTCATTGGCACGATCGGCCACCTCCACTGCAGCTCTGACCACCAGCAAGAGCTTCACAATCCCATCCAAGCCACTGCCTCCTGCTCCATCACACACAACATCCAAATCACTGTCCAACTTGTCATCAATGCTGAACGATGCCGCCGCCAAGACATCATCGGCCCCAACTTCCACATCCTCCAGCCCAAGAGCATCACTTACATTGACAAGTTCTTCACCTGGAAGGATGCCACCTCCCACCACCACCAATGACTTTACTACTCCTCCAGCCAGTCCAAGAAGGACATCTGGTACATTCAAGGTACCACTGCCTCCTGTGCGGACAATGACGACACCTCCACACATCAGTCCGAGGACAATGACACCACAGCCAACGGCCTGCATCCAGGAACCACCATCAATCCAGCTGACAAATGTATCACCTAATCTTCCATTCATCACCAAATCCAAGCCACCAACTGCTCAAAGAAAGTCGACACCAATACCAATATCGAACAACAGTCCCTCACAAGTCAATCAAATGCCCCCACCTGTTGTACCTCGCAAGTTGTCACAACCAATACCAATGATGATGGACACTTCGAATCGTCCAGTTTTACTACCAAGGCCTTCCTCTCGACCACCATCAGTCGAACTTGCTCAATCTCCCACTGTCAGCGACATATCATTATCAGCATCAGTCAAGAAACAAGCACCACCAGTTGCACCAAGGAAATCAATTCAATCAGCAACAGACTACAACAACAACAACAATAATCACAGCAACATTGATCAACCATCATTATCATCATCATCATCTAGACCATTGCCAATTCCAGTATCAACAAACCAAATCAAACAATCAACAACTTCACAAGTGGTCGTCCAACACCACACGTCTCCGTCCATATCAACAGCCAAACCATTATCCAATGCTCCACCACCAACGATGAAACCAGTTCCACCACCCAGACGCTAATCACTTACATACTACTACTTATTATTATTATTATCACCAATCAATCACTCCATCTCGATCAATCGCTCCATACTTTTTTTCCACTCCACCTCAGTTACCACAACAAGTGTAATCTTGGATCAAACATAACATTGTTTATTCAATTACATACATAACTTTATATATATATTTATATTACATAATAAACATACCTATCTATTTATTTATTTAATCAATCAACCAATCATCCAGTTTCTATCAAATCGGGCATAAATTCCAGTGATTTCTCATCAAAAATTAAATTGAAACAAATACAAAGGGCATCAAGTCTGTGTGTGTGTGTCAGTGAGGGTCAAGGGTTGGTGCTCAGCATCAAGCTCATCCTTTTCGCTTCTTACACGATCACGATACAACCATGGGGTAGTGTATCCTCTCACAATCAGTCGACAGAATAGATGGATGGACCATATACAGGATACACATCGGGATTGCGATATCCTCAATGATCTTTGAGGGATTGATGACTCGACTTCTTGAGTGATGAATGAATGAACAGCGCAGTGTGTGTCGATGGATACCTTGACTTGATCTAGATTGGATAGATTGGTGATAGGGATTACAGATGTATTAATACAATCGAAATGATGATCAATCTCACAATGTAGTAAACCACAGGGATTGAGAACGGCTAGAAAGCTCAGAAACCATCGTCGCGTTCAGAGATGGCACGACAAGACCTACAAGAAGGCACATTTTGGAACTGCCTTGAAGGCTAACCCATTCGGAGGTGCCTCCCACGCCTCTGGTATCGTTGTTCAGCGTTTGGGTATTGAGTCCAAGCAGCCAAACTCTGCCATTCGTAAGTGTGTTAGAGTGCAGCTCAAGAAGAACGGTAAGAAGGTCACTGCCTTTGTTCCCAACGACGGTTGTCTCAACTACATTCAGGAGAACGACAAGGTCTTGGTCGCTGGTTTCGGTCGTTCTGGCCATGCCGTCGGAGATATTCCAGGTGTCAGATTCAAGATTGTCAAGGTCTCATCTGTTGCTCTGCTTGCCATCTATCGTGGAAAGAAGGACAAGCCCAACGTGTAAATCCCCTCCTGCTTCGTTGTGTTCTTCAATAAACCCCCCAGATTGTTTATATCCAACCTTCATGGAGTGCTCACACTTTCAAATCGCCGTTTATTATCCTTGATCGACACATGTTTTAAATATTAAAATTAAAGATTGTAATTGTTCTATTCAATTGCAATTCGCTTGCTAATCATATATATATATTCAATGGCTATTCACTTATCCGAAAGGATAATCAATGGCAATTGTCTGGCATGCCAGACATTAAGGGAAAAAATGCAAAAAATTTTGACTCAAAAGCAAAATAGTGTTTTAATCAAAAATATCCTCGTTGGTGTAGTTGGTAACACCTCAGTCTCTCACACTGATACCTCGGGTTCGATTCCCGAACGGGGAGGCCTTTTTTATTGTTTTTTTTTGCGACCTTTTGAGAGAAACAGATTTTTTAAGTGAGGCAAAAGGTTTCCTCCCCTTCCGGGAATTGAACCCGGGCCTTTCGCGTGACAGGCGAAAATCCTCACCACTAGACCAAAGGGGAATTGATGTCTGGACATCTGGAATCACTAGTTTTATAGTTTTCAAAATTTGGGAACCCAAATTTTCAAAAACCAACATTTCCCCCTATCGGGATAGGAAATTTCATTTCTGTTTGTTAGAATTACAACAAGTTTCAACAATGAATAATGAATAGCCGCTATTATAACAAAGTAGACTCTGTCGATATATATGGTATGCATTTGCATTAACAGATCAATCATAAGAGATCAGAAGAACTAATAATCAATGTGCACTCCAATTCTTCCGTCTATCAATCAATCAATCGATTAAACAGATATCATAAGATCGATCAAAGGTAGGTAGATAATGAGAGAGATTAATATACATATATAAAAGGTTCATATCTAACATAACTGACCATTTCAATCAGATCCCGAACTCCCCAACACATTGGAAGAGTTGAATGTAGTTCAGGAGGACAACATCGAGGTTGAAGATGATACGTCATGCGATCACTGTTCGATTACTATACTGTTCAAGCCAACAGTGCCACATTGCCACCTTGCTCCAACCATTGCCCTATGTCTACGGCAAAAGATTGAAAAGCAACTTCCCAAGCCCTCAAAGGTTACCATCTACATTAAGCCAGGCACTCATCAAACTGAAGATGAGAGTATGTTGATGACATAGACGACATAGTCGCTCACTCACTAACACTCACTCAGTCAACAAGCAGATCAATGATAAAGAACGATACATGGCTGCGTTGGAGACACCAGAGATATCAGAACTTGTAGATAGATGTATACAGGAGGACGAATAAGGGAATTATTGTATAGTAATAGTAATATATATAGTAGGACGAACTGCAACGATTGGCAGTGTTACATTGACAACGATTGTATATTGAGACGTATCGATTCGGGAAATGAAAGAAGTTGGGAGTCGACTGCAGAAACGGCGATGACAATATGCTTGAAGTATTGTTTGATTGTATCGCGAACAGATGGATCCAGTGATAGATTGTGAATGAGATAGATTAGCTCTACCTTTACCTTGGGAGCAGTGAGAGGATCGAGCTGATAGAGACAAGAGTCAAACATTGGAAGACATCCAGCTTGTACCAATATCATTGATATGTTGTTGGAATGGCCATCGACAGGTGTTGGATCAATCGCTGATATGTTGCTTAGGAGATATATTATCTCTTTGATGATCCTCGGTGGTTGACCAGTGGTAGTAGTATTACTCAACCTGGCAATGAGCTTGGCGAGCAATGACTTCAACGAAGTATTGTTATTGTGCATGATGTATGATGCACATCTGGTGTCGGTGAACAGTAGACCAAGTGTACGAATGATTGGAAGTACAATGTGTGCAGGTGTATCATCGAGTAGTACACCTTCCAATGTTATAAAGTAGCCTTGATTGACTACACTATGCAATGTTAACATTGTAGTGTCCATTGATACAATGTCATTGAGTAGCCATAACAACTCGCATAGTGTGTCAATGCTTGATGCGCTTTGGAACCTTGTTATCCTCTCCTTTAGACATGCTATCAGTCCCATGCCAACTAGTTGTTGTTGGTGTTGGGATGTTGTGATCAGTGACACAATCAGACAACAACAGTTGAATGTTGTCACACTTGACGACGTGCTGGAGAAGAGTCTGATGAGTGGATGGACGATGCCCTGTGCGATTAACATCTCTTTGTATTCGGGGCAATCGATGGCAATGTTGAGTAGTGCCCATGTACATTGTTCTTGAAGTACTGTGTTCTCAATTGATAGATAGGAGATCAGCAATGGTGTACAATGAATGATTGTTGCAGTCTGCTCGTGTGTACCCGCTGCAATGTTTGTAATACACCATGCTGCCTCTGATTGATTGGTATCATTGGATGAGTCTGACAACGTATCATTGATCAATGTCATCATATCCACACTAGAAATCACATGATCAATTATATAATCTACACTCGTCATGTTATGATTAGACAGTAGGCATCTTAGCTTTGTAATAGCATTGCTCTTTGTACCATTCTTGTGATTGATCAATGAGTGAGTGAGTCAGCTGATAGTGATAGTGATCATGTGCTTGATCTTGTCGCAATCATACATACCTTGATTGTATCTTGTATCTTGGCAATGTCATCTAGGACCCAAGCAAAGGTTCGCAGTTCTGCAAGTGATTGGTGTAACAGAGTTGATCTCTGACGAGATTGTCGTTCGATCCTTCTTGATGTGTAGTGTCCAAGTGATGGGATGGACTTATGTTGAGTCCTTCTATCCATGGATATATTGTTCGTTCGGCCAATCACATATTATATATATCTATACATGTAAGATTGAATGAATGAGAACAAATGATCAAATGAGGGCGGAAACTTGTAATTTTATTTCCATGTTCGTGATTGGCGAGCGAGTGTCATATGATAATCAAGTTAAAGATCTTGTTCATCCATTTCGAGATTGAGACCAACATCCAGGTTGACAGCATCATCAACGTTGAGATTGATATCAACATCACGTGACTTTGATATGGTCATACGTGGATTGATGACCTTGTTGTTATACTTTCCAATGCTGAAACCAACTTGATTGCTCTCGTTATCGAATATAATATGTAGACCACGCATAAAGACATCACCGAGGATTGTCATATCCGAGTCACCATTATCAATCATCCAACAATAACCAACCTCATCCGATGTCAATGGCACACGGATAAGATAGTTAATCGGGTAAACTGGTACCACGACACCTCCTGCAAATGTGAAGTACAATATAGGGAATGAGTTGATCAATGTATCCTCCCTAAAACAGATGGACTATGTTTGTGATTGAATGATTAGTATTGGTACAAGGAGTCGCTGAGTGATATACATACACCATCGAAAATGTTTGGATATCCACAGACACCTGGGATATTGCAGAGGTTGGTCATGAAGTATTTGATGAGGGCGTCGTAGGCTCCACTGGCGAGGGTCAATGCAGTGCTTCCACTATCAACAATAACATTTCCAAATAATCTTGGGTCGATTGAGGTCTTGCCAATCTTGAATGATGTTAAACCAATTGTGTAGAATGGTCCAAATGCACGGATTGGTGTATAAAGTACTGGTCCAGAATAGAAATGTGGATTGATATCGCCCATTGACATTGCTCCACTACCTTCATTGTTCAATACCATTGAGAATATATCTATTGTGTTCCATGGACATTATGTTAGTTTGATTGATTTGATTGATTGATTGGAATGATTCCAGTCACCCATACTCTTAACACCAGTATTCTTGACAATTGATTCGAATACAGTTTGAACACATGTCTTGCATGATCGACCAAGTCCCAAGATACCATCGGCGTCAGGATATTCGAAATGATCACTCTCATACTCGTTGGCTCCAAAGTGTGCGATGGATGAAAGTCCAGCCAATGTGACCATATCTTCGTAGAGTTGTCCAGACACTGATGATCCATCACCGTATGAGATACGGAAGTCACATGTTTCCTTGAGTTGCATGCTGCATCTTGGTCTTGACGAACCAGAGCTCAAACAATTCTCACTGTTACACTTGACCAACTTTGAGAACCTTGACGCGGATGGATCGTAAATCATACGATCTGCAGGGCGATCCTCGCATGAACTACAGTTTACCAATGGAATAGCCATCAAAGTTGAACCAGTATCCACTTGAACAATAAATGATCTATTGGCCACCGTCACCAAAGTATTCACTTGAAATAAATTACCATTTAAATGGTCATCAACATTGGTATCCTTGCGTCTATGTCCTGGAAATAATAAGATTAATATTAATATTTTGATTGATTGAGTGATTGATGTGGATGAATGAACATACTATTTCTGGACCGAGTGGATCTATTCAATTTATAGAAGTGATCACCAACTGGAGTGGCTCCAAAGTTACCTCTGGATAATAATAATATTAATATTTTCTTTCCAAAGTTGGATTTGATTGAGAAAAACTTACCCTCTTGGTGTAACAGTCAATGTCATCTCTTGATAAGAGTGTACAACACTCATCAATAGCAATGCAATCGCTATAATATATCCAACTCTAATCATTTTTGATTGTTACTGGATTGATATGTTGATGGGAATATTAATATCTTTATGAATCTGGAAGTTGGTAACTTGGTTATGTAGAAAGGTGGAAGGAAGGCTGCACTACAACTATCTACTACTGTGGATATTTTAAGTAATGAGTTGTATCTTTAAATAGACATACTACCAGGCTGGGTATTGACACTCATGAAGTAGTGTGGGGATTGTCGCTGTGCTCTTCCCCCATTATTCATGCCCGACATTCGCGAGCCGGATAGCCCTTTCGCTCGGGGTTTACCTTTAAGGAGAATGGATTGGATTGATAAGTCGCAGTTCATGGTAGCACACATCGGCACAACCCTTTAAACATGGAGAACCATTGGAGCGCTGTTCCACTTACTCTCTAACTCTCTCTTTGGCGCTCACGCCAGAGTGAGTGAGTGAGTTAGAACACGATCGATACAGGATGAGTACCAAGGACATGCTGTTGGAGTACCTACCACTCCCAATATATGTAGAGGGAGTAGGACATGGCCATGTTGTTCGTCAGCCTCGTTGTGTGTGTGAGGGTGTGTGTGAGTATCGGAATAATGGAAGTGGAGGACAATCGATCACACACCCACACACATCCACAATCTGACTCCAACTCGTGTGAGTGTGTGATGAGACTGGATTGGACTGGATTGGACTGGATTGGACTGGACTTCCAGAATGAATGAATGAATGAATGAATGACCAAACCTTTATTCTTAGATTCAGCTGCTGTCAATTTCCTGATTGATGTGATGTGATGTGTTAATACAATAATTCATGCATGCCAAGCAAGACATGTCTTATAACTTAACTTACAGAGATGAATTGATTGATCACTTCAGATGGTAGATATACTGTGTTGGAATTGAGTGAATTAAGGAATATCCTTCTGTTCTCATCTTCGTGCTCTTCGATTGCCTTGGGATCCAGCTTGACCATGGCAACGATCATACCAACCACCTCATTGTCAAAGTTGACAGCGGGTCCTCCTCTTATACTTGGTGCCATCACAGACTTTGTTTGAACAAAGTGATTGGCTGGCTCTGCCACATTGAATCTATACTCGCTCTCAACAGGTGTCATAATATCATCCTTATCACTAATCATTTGATATCCAAATAGTTTACCAGTCTATCATTCATTGATCATGATTGATTGATTGATTGATTGAGTGATTGAGTGAGTGAGTGTTAGTCACGTGCCAGGTCCATCGTGATGAATCACATACATGTCCTTTGCGTGGCTCTTCATATTTCTCCAACTCTAGTATCGATGGCTTGAAGGGTAGGTTACTCTTCAACAAGTCATCAATGTTCATCTTGAAGCAGACTAGATCTAGTGTTGGATGAAGGTAGAATGGTCGATGTAATGGTACTGTCTGTAGTACCCTACCTGTCTTTTGCTGTTCATTGATTGAATGAGTGAGTGAGCGATTGATTGATCGAATGATTGATGTCGGCCACTTGTAACATACATCTCTATACTCTAACTGTGTCTTTATGTTTGATTCACCTAGTGCGAGCAATAGTTGATGTCGATCTTCACTGTAAAGATAGGGATAGAGGAATGGATGTGTGACATGTGCACAACCAACACCATATACTGCTTTGGTTGTTGAGTTGAATAGACTATCACTTGGCTTCTTCACCATCAACACAGTCTCCCTAGTCAAGTTAACATAGTTGTTGACTCCAAACTCTGGATATCTGATGTGTATCATTCATACATAATGATGTAAGTACAGCATTCTTGTCGCGTCGTCATCTAACTAGCATAGGTACATACCTATAGTATGAACTTATGGTCAACAATGATGGAGTCTCGATGACCTCTTGTTTGCCAAAGGTGTCTTTGTTTGGCTTCTTGGAGGCAAAGGTTGCAGCTCTCAAGTGTGATGAAGATGATATCGATGTGAGGAAGTGTGAAGTGGAGGTTGCTCGTGCAATACCTCTACAACTACTACCATGCTGAACAATGAATGATTGAATCTTGAGCATGTCTATCTATCTATCTGTATGTTATTATGATGTGACTTGACTAAGTGCGCAGGTCGATTCATTCAATCAAAACACAAAGGTGCGCACTTCCGGAAGTTGGGAGGAAGGCGTTCAGACACAATGGAGAGAAGTAGGTAGGGGATAGATGATGACTCTAATTTATTAAACAATGCATCATCACGCTTAACGTGAAACCAATGCTGTAGACAAGATGAATCTTTGACAGTACTGGGTGGGAGAGTGTGGACGCCGCTTATTGCTTGCCGGCAATGTAGCAGATGAGGTCAACAACACGGTTGGAGTAACCCATCTCGTTGTCGTACTAATGATTGATTGATTGGAAGAAGAGAGGAGAGTAGATAGGAGAGGACATGTTAGTAATGATGGATGGTTCTTTGACAGGAAAGATGACTTGACTTACCCAGGCAACCAGCTTAACAAAGTTGTCGTTCAAGGAGATACCAGCCTTGGCGTCAAAGATGCAGGAGTGGGTGTCACCAATGAAGTCTGAGGAGACGACCTCATCCTCGGTGTAGCCAAAGAATCTCTTGTACTTGTCGGACTGGGAGGCAGCCTTGAGGACCTGCTTGATCTGATCGTAGGTGGCACCCTTCTCCAATCTGACGGTGAGATCGACGACAGAGACGTCGGCGTTTGGAACACGGAAAGCCATACCAGTGAGCTTTCCGTTGAGGGCTGGGATGACCTTACCGACGGCCTTAGCGGCACCGGTGGAGGCGGGGATAATGTTGCAGTTGGCGGCTCTGCCGGCTCTCCAGTCCTTTCCAGATGGACCATCGACGGTCTTTTGGGTGGCGGTGACGGCGTGGACGGTGGTCATGAGACCCTCAGCAATGCCAAAGTTCTCGTGGATGATCTTGGCCAATGGGGCGAGACAGTTGGTGGTGCATGAGGCGTTGGACAGCACATCGACAGAGTTTACGTAGGTCTCCTCGTTGACACCCATGACGTACATTGGGGCATCAGCAGATGGGGCAGAGATAATAACCTTCTTGGCACCTCCCTTCAAATGAGCACCAGCCTTCTCGGTGGTCAAGAAGATACCAGTGGACTCAACAATGTAGTGAGCACCAACAGATCCCCACTTAATGTTAGCTGGGTCCTTCCTATAATAGTTGATTGATAATGAGTAAGATTGTCGTTAGTGATCAAGTATCGATTGAATGATTGAATTGTATGTTTACATACTCGGCAAAGACGTGGATCTTCTTTCCGTTAACAACGAGGTGTCCCTCGGCATCCTTGTCGACGGTACCCTTGAAACGTCCGTGGACAGAGTCGTAGTGGAACATGTAGATCATGTAGTCAACATCCATGAATGGCTCGTTGACAGCGACGACTTGACAAGCAGGGTTCTCAATTGAAGCACGGAGGACCAAACGACCGATACGACCAAAACCATTAATTCCAACTGGGACGACCATTTTATATGTATATGTATATGTTTATGTAAGTAAGTAATAGAAATATATAACTTATTAATATTATTGATATCTTATTATGTGTATGTATGATTGATTGGTTGGACCAAAAACATTGAATGAGATAGTGGCGTGAGTGAGAGGAAGCATGTTCACTTCAGATCCTCACTCACACAACACACGAATGTATGTGTTGTTCACACCAGACAGGTGAAGCTCATCTTCCTTCCCTTGAGTTCCCACACCCCTCTTATCAAATTAAACCATATTTAATATCGGAATTCAAATTTCCTCACACACAAAACCGAGAGAAGAAGACACAAACAAAGCAATTGTTTATGCTCAAAGCTGCAAAGAATAAGGATTATTCATTACCTAATCAAGCAAGCATGTTGATGATAGGAAGGAAGTAATTCTAATTCTCACAGACACATGTCGGGGCTGAATGTTGTCTGTCTTTGGTTCATTGCAGTCCAAGAACATATATATTCATTCATTTCATATTATATGTTATAATTTTCACTATACTTACTTATTTGTTTGATCGAGTCTTCTTACGAAATAATAATAATTATCTCTCTTCATCGATATTTTAGACTTGAGTGGGCGATAAGAACAACAACAACCCTGACTCAACCCACCACGAACAAGCAAACAAACAATGTGTTGCCAACAACAACAACCTTCACCAAACTAACAACACACCACCATGGTGTGTTTCTTGCCTGATTTAGTGGGGGGGGGGTGGGGGCTAAAGAGTCGACCAATCAAAATTGACATTGACCATAAACGATCACATACCCTTACAAGTAGAGACAACACCGGTATAGTCCATATCATCCATCCACCTCAGCTACCCACCCCATCAATGGTATCAATGTAGTTGTAGTGATAGTAGTTCAAGCATGCAAGGCACCAACATGTCCATTCGTACACCAAACGATCATGATGATTAAGATGATGGATTTTCCCAACCCATTTGTTGTTGGTTGTAGCAATGGTGGTGCTGCAATGAATGAATAATATATGATTGAAGACACTACCAGTGATCACATGTTGGTGGTGGGTTTGGTCCCAAAATGTAGAGAGGGCTGAACCAAACAAAACAATAACTGCTCGCTCTACTACATCATCCTGCTTAACACAAACCTGCCCTGACAAGTCTTTCTTTCTTCCCATCCTATCATCCTTTCATCCATCCTTTCATCCCCTCGTCCCACCAACCCAACCCAACCAACTACAACAACAACAAGTGCACCAACTAACTTCCTCGATCCTTTGGTTTATTTATAAATACAGGACACAGTAGATATCTACCAACTTACTTCCTTGGACCTTGTTGTTTAATCTAACTGGACAGATATTATATAATATTTATTAATTATCAACCATCATCAACCTACAATAGGGAACATACTATCTTTAGAGTTTTTAACCATCATCCTTACCTAACCTATGTCAACAAATCATCATAATAGTTCGTACAATAATAATAACAATACATCATCATCATCAACAATGACATTGTCAACCGCCTCTACTTCTATTGGACATGTCCACGGACCAGGGACATCATCTGACAAATCAATACCAAGCAACTACCAAATTGCCTCTGGTTACCCCATTGGGTCATCTGGTTCCTCCGCCTCTTCCGTGTCTACATCAATGCCTGAGCACAATCACAATGAAATGATGAACAATAATCATCATCATCATCAACATCATAATCCTAACATCGACATTGATAAACAAACAATACCATTCTCTAAATATGTAAGTAAATATATAAATACTATTGATTAAAATGTAACTTACTGATACTTCATCATTGACATAAGTTACCTCCAATTGTTCGACATCAACAACAACTCCAACATCAACAACAACAACAACAACAACAACAACAACAACAATTATTATTACAACAGCAACAACAACAACAACAAATGATTGAAGAACAACCATTATATGTTAATGCTAAACAATATGCAAGGATATTGAAGAGGAGGATTGCAAGAGCAAAGATTGAATCAGAGAGCAAATTGTTAAAGGTTCGCAAGCCCTACCAACATGAGAGTAGACACCAACATGCTTTGAGAAGACTTCGTGGAAATGGTGGCCGATTCCTCACTGCCAAGGAGAAGGAAGAGTTACTAAAGAATGGCTTTGGCAACAATATTAGTGCTGGCAGTAGTATGGAAGATGTTCGTGGTTCATCCTCATCTCCACCTGGCAACTCCTCACCTCCATTCATCGACTCTGCCAACTCAAATGTACTCAAACAACATCAACAACAACATGAACATCATCAACAACACCAGCATCAACAACATCATCAACAACAATATATATCGACTTCATCTAGTGTAAGCGAACTACTTATGAACCCATACCATGTAGGTGGGACGGGTACCATCTCCACAAGGAGTAACAAGTAAAGAACTTGAATAATGTTATGTGTTTATTACGTTCAAGGTAGTAACCTGTCAATGTTACAATAGTATACAAGATGCTCTTGATGACACATACCTGTTGCAGCTGTGAATCCAACATATGCCTCATCGTTATTCTCCAGATTGAGTAGCTCTGCTAGGTTCACCTTGCACTTGATAATGTCAATTCCATCAAAGCCCACTGTCATCTGATGTTCATTTTCAGGAACATAAGGATTGTAGGTGACCACAACATGATGCAACTGATAGTCGTTTAACCTAGCCAGTGGCGTTGCCTGGCCGAGTGAGTACTTATGATCGGCAGAATTGGGCTTGGTTCCATTGGACTGTACTGAGATGTGATTGCTATTGACTTCGCCAAAGTGTCCATGTTGGTATGTGTCAAACTCGATGGCTATGCTATTATCGATGCCATGATAGCCAAGATAACATCCAGCACTTTCGGGTCGGAATGCCTTTGGTCCTTGCTCTGAGTTCTGGATGACAAAGGCCATGCCATCGGCACCGCCGCCCCAACCCCCAGAAGTGCCCAACTTGATGCCAAATCGAGCAATGAAACCAGTTGAGAGAWTGTTTGATCCTTCGGTAGCTCCAGCAGGTTGCATTTGCGCCACCTCTATTCTCGGTGAGCACAAGTATACTCTTTTCACGCCATCCAACAGTCTTGCCAGGAGTCATCTGTCTAGGTATCAATGTGAACATTGGCCAATACTTAGATATTTGTTTGACAAGGTATTTGTTCTTCAAGACTGATAATATGGCTGATGTGTTCCTATTGCCTTCAACATTTGTCCTAGTTGTTGTTGTTGTTGTTGATGTAGTTGATGTTGTTGTTGGAGTCGACTCGACAAGTTGTGAGGTATTATTTAGTATTAGATTGATCATACTATCTTTGGTACCTTTGGCTTTTATTCCAAGACCAACACAAATTTGTCTAATACGATTGATCGACTCTGCTTCCAGACTTTGCTTAGTGTATTTAATCTTCTCCATGTATCTTATCTATTCATGTGACCTTAATCAATGAATATAATACGATCTTTGGTTCAACCCGAACTTTTTCCCTCATTTCGTTTGAGGGAAAAAGTGACATTCGTTTCCAAGTGGGGGGAACACAAAACAGGACCAAGTAAAATGGAACTATTCCAAAGTCTTGGTCTTTAAATTAAAAATAATATTTATGTCAGCCTATGCATGATACAATAGTGTACAAGATGCTCTTGATGATAGTATCCAGTGGCAGCGGTGAATCCAACATAGGCCTCATCGTTGTTTTCCAGTCTGAGTAATTCGGCAATGTTGACTTTGACTTTGAGTAGGTCTGCACCATCAAAGTTCACAGACATCTCTCCTCCTCCTTCTACGTGTGGATTATATGTTAGTATCACATGATGTAATCTATAATCATTCATCTGGACTGATGGTGTAGCGTGACCCAGTGAGTAATCGTGATGGGCAGAGTTGGGCTGAGTTCCATTGGTGTGTAAAGATATATGGTTGCCATTGGGATCGTTACAATCCTGGTTGTAGTATGTGTTGAACTCGATGGCGATACTGTTATCGATGCCTCCATAACCACAATGAGCACCACCACTCTCGGTTTGATATGCGCCTGGTCCATACTTTGAGTTCTGGATGACAAAGGCCATACCATCGGCACTAACACTATAGTTGGGCGTAGATGTGTTCTTTCCCATTCTGATTCCAAATCGAGCGATGAAACCTGTCGAAAGATGCTTGATCCTTGTGAAACTCCAGCAAGTGCCCTGTCTACTACCCGAGTCCGCCGTGAGCATGAGTATGAAAGCATCACGCCATCCAACGCCCCAGCCAGTGGTCAGCTTTGACCCTTTCAAACTAAAGATTGGCATATGTTTGAGAATCAGTTTGAAGAGGTATTTGTTCTTGAAGACTTTGGTGGCAACCTCTGATGCAGGGCCCTCAACAACAACCATTGATGTGTTTGATGATGCAGTTGATGTTGATGATTGTGTGGTTGATGTAGATGACTCCTCTTGAAGAGTGTCTTTTGTGTATTGTGTCCTCTCCATGTATGTTTATATGTAGTGTTTAATGTTTATGATTGAAATCAAACTGAAGTAACACTTTAGGAGAGACTACAGAAATGAGGGAGGAGTCGGAGTGAGGTCAGGGCTTGCCCCCAGGTTTCCAAAACAAATATCCTTTTTTGGTAATGTTCAAACATATGTTTGAAATGATGTAATATACTCCTTGATCACATTGGATTGTAATGTGGAACTCTCTTGATCTACTATGAATCGACCTGGAAATAATACACGCTCAAACAAAGTCTTTGGATGTGTATGGCACTGATCAGTAACATATCAATCAATCAAATCCAGTGAGTGCACCTCTGGAATTGTACTTACATAGTCTGCTTCATCATCAATAAGATCGAGTAGTGGAAGGAAACTGGATGTTTGATCACCATCAATCTTGCTCATTAGTAGTCTTTTCCATTCAGGGACTGGGACAAGTGGATGTCGAGGCGCAATCATTTTGAATAGTGTTGGTAATGAGATGGACTCGTTGTGATACAGGTAGTAGCTTGGTGATGTTCTTGAACCAGGTGCCATCACAGTTTGAATGAATGGTTTGATGAATTGATCGATCGAAGTGATATCCGTGTGTATCCTCTCGTGGACATCTGGGAAGCAACCCAATGCCAGTGATGAACGTATCAGTGAGTCGAGGTAGTTGTGAGCCGTTGATGATCGTGCCATTGAGCATATCATTGCCGGTCTGTGAATGTGTTGGGTTATACCAGACAGTTGCAATTCGGTGTACTTCTGGAGAAGGATGTACTCACACATCCATTTGGTCTGTGCATAAGACCCATAAACCAATGCATCCTCGTCCATTAAATTGATTGTTTCATCAATCTTGATAGATACATGATTGTTGGCTGAGGTTGTTGAACTCCACTTTGATGAGGTCGATAGTAACACTGACAATGTGGATATGTAGTGAAGTGTCACTTGTTTGCGATGGTTGCATAGTTTGAGTACGTTGATCATGCCAACTACATTGTCCAACTCCATCTCGTTGAAGGTCATGCTCATATTTACACGCGCAGCAGCATGAATGATCGATGTGACTTGTGTTGCCAATGCTGTCCAATCGTCATGTGACAAGCCAAGTCGATCAAGTGTGATGTCTCCTTTAACAAATATAACTCTTTCCTTTATCCTATTGAGTGTACTCATCTGATGACTTGGTTCCAACCCAGTGCCAGACAATTGATCATTGATTGATGCCATTGCAGAGTCTGGATTCCTCACAAGTAACACTATCTTTTGATTATGATCATTGTCAATATCATCAATTTGAATGAGTGCATTCAATATGTGTGAGCCAAGGAATCCTGTTCCTCCAGTGATGAGTATAGTCTTGCCAATAGGGAAATGGACGACCCCATCTGGTATGGACCCAGATCCAGTGTGAGCCATTTGTGTGTCAATCAGATGGTCCGCGCGCTCTTTCAACTTCCGAACAGTCTTGCTCCTCTCCTCCTCGATGATTGATGACTCTGTGCCCGGCTGGACTGTCCTTAGCTCATTGGCAATGCGTGTGATTGTTCTGGCAGAGTACACGACCTTTGGTGTGATGTTGCCAATGCCATGTGTTCGACAGAGTTGTATGAATCTGATTGATCCAATTGAGTTTAGACCGCACTGTCCAATGAGATCATCATCCGTTGATACATGACGTAGTAATACGGTTGATATGATTGATTGTAACTTCTTCTCCAACTCTAGCGTGTAGGACAGTGTGGACCATGCTGGCTCGGGCACCGACTCTGGAAGTGGCAGACGACTACGATCAATCTTCTCATTGCTATTCAATGGGAACAGACCATTGGCCATCACAACATAATGTCTTGGTATCATGAATGCTGGAAGTTTGGTCGACAAGTAGTTTGTGATGAGATGCGCCACATATGTTGTGATGTTGTTGGCTGATTCATCGCGATCACCATTGTCGTGACGTGGTTGAACAATGCACGGTGATACCATGATGCTTGGTGTAGCCTGTCTGAGTGCAACGTATCCAACCAGTGTCTTGACATCATGTATTAACTTTGCATCGACCACTGCCTGTTGAACGAGTGGATGCTTTTCGATCACCTTGGATATTTCGTCCAACTCTATTCGCTGTCCATTGATCTTCACCTGGTTGTCAATCCTTCCTCTGAACTCTATGCATCCATCATCCAACATTCGACCCCAGTCGCCTGTCTTAAACATTTTGGGCGATGTGGCGCTGTCCTCCGAGTTGATAAATGGGTCGGGGACAAACGCGGCAATGGTGAGATCATCACGCATGTGGTATCCAAGTGCGACACCTACTCCCCCAATGTATATCTCACCTTCGGTCCCTGGTTGAGTCAATGGGACCAAGGTGGCTGAGTCCAAGAGGTGTAGTTGCATGTGGGGTACTGGACGCCCAATGCTGATGAGGGGTGGTGTTGCTGTTCGCTTGGGGAATGGCAGGAGCGAGGTGCACACAGTAGCCTCGGTAGGGCCATATACGCTCACAAGTCTGATGTGTTGGGTCCATGCATCAATGACATGCTGTGGACATACCTCGCCACCAATGACCACGGTCTCCAATGATGGAACATTGTACTCGACGAGTGATAGCTGAGCCAGGAATGAAGGTGCCAACATCGCCGCCGTGATATTGTTCACACAAAGATAGTTGAAGAATGTTGAAGATGATCCACGTGCGATTGCAGCTTGCTCACTACTCTCTGGAACAACTAGTGTGCAGCCACCAAGTAGTGATGTACCAATCTCACTCAAACATGCATCAAAGCATACCGGAAGTGATTGAAGCAGTCTGCTATGTGACGTCTTGAATCCAAACGATTCAATCTGGGCCTTTAAGAAGTTTGTAATGCCCCTATGCGCGACCAACACGCCCTTTGGCTCGCCAGTGCTTCCAGAAGTGTATATAAGGTATCTAAGATTTCGTGTATGAGTATGCTGTGGTGGGATGGGAGGGAGTCGCTGTACTTACGCGGTGTCATTGGGTTGAGGCGAGTGAGCGATTGGCGCTGGGACATAGTCATCTCTGGATCGGAGACAGCAATCAACACATAGTATGTTGGTTGATGGTGCATTTTTGGTGAGGTGAGTGAGGAGGGGATGATTATGATGTGAATGTTGAATGAGTAGTGTGTTGCAAGATGCATGGTTGAGCATGTAGTTCAATCGTTCGATAGGGAATGATGCATCCAGTGGCAGATAGACATGACCAGACTTTAGTGTAGCAATCAATGATATGACCAATTGGAAAGAGTGTTGTGCAAGTACACCAACAACCATCTCATTATCATTCTTCTTATGATGTGTAGTAACATTAACTACATCATTGATACTATTGGCAATACAATTTGATATAGTATCAAGTTGTGAGAATGTTAAATAATCTCTTTTGAACAAACTATTATCAAAGCATTGTACTACTTGTTGTTGTTGATCTGTCTTCGTTGTCGTCGATGTTGTTGTTGTTGTTGTTGTTATTACACCTTTTGCCAACTCAAGTGCATGAGTATTTGGCACCTGTTTGACTACTTTATCAAAGGCATCAATGAATGATTCATATTGATATATACTACTACTACTAGTACAGTCCATAGTACTACATATAAATGTATAACTTCACCTACCAAGATGCGTGTCAATATCTCAAGATGACTCTTGATTCTACGAGTGTGCCGAATGATTCGAAAATTCAAAGATTGGTGGTGTGGGTGTCCAAGTCATGGGTTTGTTTGGCTTTGGCAACCATTGTGTGTCTTTGGATTCAATTCCAACTCAATTACATGTTGATCAATAGACCAACTACAACTTTGATCATTATTCAAAAGTTATAAATACATCAATAATGTCCAACCTAATATCATCATCAACAAATACAACAAATAATACTAATACAAATATATTATCTAATCAACTTTATCAATTTATTATATAAATCAAACCAGAAATTTAACAATGGTATGTGAAATAAATTTATGAACGAATAATAATAATAATAATAATAATACTAATGATAATTGAAATTTAGTCAACTGGAGTCAAACTTGCAAACAATTGTATGGAGATTTTCGATCAGATGAAGATTCGTCGTCAATATGGAATAGTCTTTTATAAGTTGAACGATGACAATACTCAGATTGTGGTCGAGAAGACTTTACCATATGGATCACCATTCACTACTTTCCTCACCGAGCTACCTCCCACTGAATGTAGATACGTCTTAGTTGACTTTGCCTACACCGAAGAGTCAACCTCCAAGAAGAGATTGGTGTTCGTCTCATGGTAAGTGCTTTATATATTATTAATTAATTAATTATATTAATATTAATTATTTTATTATTACAACATATTTCTAGGTGTCCAGGTACATCAAGTATTAGAAGTAGAATGATATATACTGCTTCAAAGGATGCACTTCGCAAGGCATTGGTTGGTATCCAAACTGAGGTCCAAGGTTGTGATATATCTGAGGTCCAAGAGGAACAATTCCTTGAGAAGATCACGAGGTTGTAGGACTATCCCATCCAATTAAATTCATCTTCATCAACACTTTAGTGTTGTTGATTATTATCCATATTGATTATATTCTGATTGTGGACGTGTATATTCTTCTGATCCAGCTGATGTATGAGTTTGATCATTAACTTTATCAATTTGAACTGAGTACTCTGGTGATGAATATTGAGAATCCATTCCAGGTGTTGAGTTTACAAATTGATCATCCATGACATTTCCAGATGATGATGATATTGGGTCCAAAAATACTGTAGGTTGGGTCTGATGTTGTCTTCTTTTCTTTATACACATTACTACTGTTACAAATATAACTAGTACAAAAGGTAATAATACTGCCACTAATATTATCGCCCATAATGGGAATGTACTATCTTCATTGTAGTTTGGTGAATTATTATTATCGCATTTATCACAGATTTTAACAAATGGAATATAATCATATGTTATTCCATGGTATCCTACACATGTTATAATTGGACCACCTGTTGTCTCATAAATTGGAGGTGATGTACAATTATAATTATTGCCTACACAACATCCATATTCAAAACCTTGAACTACTGATGTTGATATCATCATTATCATCATCGTCATCAACATTATTGTGATCTTCATTATTATCTATTACTATTAATATATATATTAATCTATTTACAAGGTTGTTATAAATGACTTCTTGAAGTGTTTGTGATTGGTGATCACTAAACAAAAGTATGTCGTTCATAAACCAAAGGTTGTTATTTATATTTCAATGGGCACCTGGTCAAAGGTGGAATGATTACATCTATATTTATTTTAGAAAAGTATCTGGTGGTCGCTTGWGATGGTCATTTGCCACCAAATGACCATCAAGCGACCAATAACATTCCCCATCATTCACCACACAATTCCGCACAGCCTCCAATCTGCGCGCCAGATACACAAACACTCCGACACAACACGACCTTGTCCATTGTCCTTGTTTGTCAAGAAGCTGGAGAATGAGGTGTCTAAGGTTGGGCTGGGCTGGAGGACATGATCATGTCAATTCAATTCAAATGGGTGATAATATCAGGGAGAAGAAGATGACATGATGAAGATAGTTTGATTGATTGATTGATTGATTAGATAAGTGACATGATGAAAGGGCAGATTGATTGATTTGGAGGTGTATTTGTATTGTAATTTAGGAAGACAGAGACACATTTATTAGATGATCCTCTAACATGCATGCGCGCTAGATAATTCTAATTATGTAAACGATTTAGAATCTCAATCTCGAGAAGAACCACTTGGACTTGCCGGCCTTGTACCTATTGTGATTTGAAGTTGAGTTGTTTGAGTTGTGATGGTTAGTAAGTGTGGCGACAACAACATGTCTAGAGTCGAGGGGAGTTGAAGTATACATACTTGTCTTGGAAAATCTTCTTTACAGCGTGCTTGGTGGAGACGCGCTTGGCTGGCTTGGCAGACTCCATGGTGACAGAGTCCTTGATACCGTTGAAGGCGCTTTCCTCACGAGTCTCGAAGTTGTAACTGTAATATTGTGAATATGATCATATATACTTGTTAGTCGCTCTGTTGAATGATCTCCTGTATCGCACATATATCCTGTATATCCTGTATCCTAGAGAGAGAGAGAGACTTACCGAGTTGGCATGATGTGGTTGTAGTTGACGACCTTGACGAATGGGGTGATGGAGATTCTCTTCAAGATGGTCTTCCTGTTCATTCTTCTGATGACTCTGCGTGGGTACTTCTCGATACCGGCAACCAGACAGTGGCCATATGGACGCTCCTTGTTTGGCTCATCGAAGGTCTTTACAACAACAGCCTTGCGGCCGGCGTACTTTCCGTTCAAGAGGATGACCAATCTGCCTTGCTTAATGAACTTTTGCATCGTTTGTGTCTGTCTTTCTAACTAACGTGTAAATGGGAAGAGAGGGGCGTAAGAACTTAAAAGATACAGGATGCGTCAATCAAACGAGCTCATGCATCCCAGTCGCGAGTGCATCCTCCACTCCCACACACCTCGCTCCAACATTGTGTGTTTGTTTTTCATCACAAAGATAATTTAAATTAAAAAAATACATTTCATACAAACTTGACGAAGTCCGACTTCTTCAAAACCAATGAAGTTGGGGTCAAGGGCAAGGGTTGATCTTGGTTCATTCATTTGATACATTCATGCAATCACAACAGAAGAAGGAACAGCAACAGCAGCAACGACAGAGACAACCAGAGTTGTTCAGGGATGGTGTAAAAGTCATTGGTGATGGTGCTATTGCTGCACTTAGATCATCTGTGTTGGCAACAGCATCTGTTCATTCTCTGTTGCGATCATCTCTTGGTCCTCGTAGTATGAGTAAACTTATAATAAGTATGATTGATTTGGGAATGAATATATCATTGAGTTGGTACATTGATTGATTGACACCATTTGATGGCCATCGCCAGTTAAGCAACAGCCTCAACAGTTACTGCCGCCCCAGTCCTCCCCACAGACACATACACAAAAGTGTATTTTAACAAATGATGGAGCATCAATATTGAAGAATATACAAGTGGCTCATCCTGCCGCTTCATTACTAGTCGATGTAGCACTATCACAAGATAGGGATGGTATGTTTGATTGATTGATTGGCTACATCACTCACTCACTCATTCACTCACTTAATCAATCAATCACTCTATTCATACATTGGTAGTTGGTGATGGTACTACATCTGTTGTGTTGCTATCATGTGCATTGTTATCTAATTTAGCGATATTGATTGGTAACAACCCATCTATACATTTAACTACATTGGCATCTATGTTGTATGAAGTTGGTCAACTTTGTTTGACAATATTGGATTCGATAGCCATACCCTATGTGGCTGCGGACGACCAAGTCCTATGTAAGATAGCCGGTGTATCATTGGGCACCAAGCACTACTCATATTGGACAAAGAGTTTGATCAATATTGCAATGGCAGCAGTCAGGAACTCAACATCCACTGTTACCGTGGACCTACAATATCAACATGGACACCAAGTCATGGTCGACGTTCACAGTCATATATCCATTGTCAAGCTACAGGCCACAACTGATAGCACGCAAGCCATTGAACAGAGCGAGTACCTCAAGGGCATTGTTGTAATTACAAGCAATCAACCTCATATTCCTCAATCCGGACAGGCCTCAACGGCACCAATATCATGCTGCATCGTCTCTATTGATCTTATGTCCAACAACTCATCAAAGTCGTCCAGGTCAAGGTCAACACTGACACTTACAAGTGAGGCGGACATTGAACGATATGATGCCCGCAAGGATAACATGGTTAGACAACTCTTTCAAAAGATACAACATTTGGGTGTCAACTTGGTATTCTTTAGCAAGGTATGTCTTTGGATCAGTTTGGCTTGATCCAAACATCTCCAGCGTCTTTCTTCCTCAACTTACACATCCTCCATCCCCAGCCCATTCCAGATTACCTCCAACAACTATTAATAATGTCCAACATTGGATTCATTCACAACCTGGACACCAAAGACATTGATAGGATATCCACAATCACCAACTCAATGGTGTTCCAAAGTGTAGGTCAACCAAATCAACCAATCACATTGCATTCCACTTACTCTCACTCACTCAATCAATCAAAGATTGAAGAAATGGACAAGTCATTGCAAGGAAGTGTCCAATCAATATCCTTGCTAGCAAGACATGAGCCATCATATTATGTACATTTGAGGTATGTTGATGGATTGTCCTAAAGAGTGTCAACCGTTCATTACTAACTCGTCTCCCTTTGAATAGCACTGACGATACAATCTACTCAACAATTGTACTTAGAGGACCATCTTTGGATATTGTTGACGATTTGGAGATTGGAATGATCGATGCTTTGTTCTTGCTAAAGTCATCGGTGGAAGCTCCACCACGGGTTGTGTATGGAGGTGGAGCTTGTGAGATGGCCCTGTCAACACGGCTCACAAGACATGCCACGTCCAACAACCTTGTTGGTTGGAAGCGTGATGTTTGTCTCGCACTTGCCGAGACACTCACATCCATACCCTCGATACTTGTTGCCAACTGTCAAGGACTGGATCCACTCGAGGTCATTGCTCAGCTCACATTCCTACATTCAGCCAACGACTATGCTGTCGAGTCTACCAAATGGGGCGTGAATGGATGGACTGGAAAGCCCGCTGACATGGAGCTCATGGGCATAGTTGAGCCAGTAGTTCTCAAGAGGTCGATCATCAACACTGTCATCGAGTCATGCATAACTTTACTGCGAATAGATACGATTGTAGCATCGTAGTTTACTTTACTTTAGTTTAGTTTAGTTGGATTCGGAGAGCACGCCACTGATCTTTGGATAGAGATGTGGATGCTCGACGATGAAGTTGCGATAGTAGAGTAGGACGATCAAGGGCTGACCCAACACGATGCTGAACCAAAAGACGACGTTGCCAATGGTCTTGCCATTCATCAAGTTCTTGGTCAACACGATAAGGATCATCTGGCTGGCAATGCCCAGGAAGCCCCACAACTTGATCGTCTGGAAGGGCACACTGATGACCAGCTCATGGAAGACGGCCGACACAAAGAAGCACATGAAGTAGCCCCAGTGCTTGGACCAGCCCCTTCTGCGCATTGGTGTGTAGATGATCACCACCATCCAGTGATGCACTGGCATGTTCCAAGTGCGCCAGAAGTAGTCCAAACCAGTGCTGTTCCACCAGTCCCTGTAGAACTCGCGGTCTCCAAACCTCGTCAACTCTGCGCAAATGTTAAGATAGAGATGGAAGAACACGTAGAAGCCCAGCAGCCATACGTATAAATTGGGAAGCTAATGTAGTGGATGTGATTGATTGAGTCAGCAGTTGGTCGACCAATCAGTAGGACGGGCTTCAACAACATACCGAGAGTTTCATAACTCGCTCGACAATTCGGACAAAGTCATACTGCTCCATTGGCTTGACACTGTTCTCCACCAGTGGCACCATGTACTGCTCGACCATCCAGAAGATTAGTGCAGACAAGAATACAGCCTCAATGATTCTCCTCAACATAAACAGCTTTCTGATGCGTGGCGATCTTGGGTAGCTTAGCTGATAGACCAATGTTGGTACGAACATGTACCAGTAGATGTCTGCGTAAAGGAGGTAGTTTGTTAGTGTTTGGTGCCAGACATACACATCGATCAAGTCTCGACAACTTACTTGTTAGAGTGATGTTGTTTGGGTATTGCTCGGGATCGGTGACACCATCGAACTTCTTGTTGTCTGGATGCAAATGTCGTTGTTTGTTGTTCTCATAGTGATAGGATACTATCTTCATGCTTAGTATGCAGACGGTAATCATCACAATGATGCCAGACACTGGATTTGGTGTCAGGTATACTATTGATGCAGTTGGAATAGTGATCAATCCGGTGCAATTGATGATCCTCATCATCACAAAGAAGGAAGGTGGTAGCATCTTATTGGCTGCGCCCTTCTCCACAAAGTATGCCAACAGTATATAGATGTTCATACCTGTGTATATGCGTGTGTGCCTCATGTTAGCGGGTATCCTGGACACTAATCACAACTCAATCATCACTTACTTAGTGCAATGACTAAGCCTGGCCATCTATGCCATTCCGATATCTGTAGCAATCCAAGGTCTATCCTGATGCCATATGTCAGATGATTGAGTATCACCAGTCTGAAGCTTGTAAGTATCTAGGTTGGGATGAATGTTAGTTGGTTTGTTAATGGGTCGAGTGGATGATGGATTAACATACTAGGAGAAGAACCATCAAGTTGAAGAATCCTCTATAGCTGGCACCAGTAGATTCACTGCTCAGGAGGGATGGCCTAAGAGCGTAAAGTCCAGCCTCTCTGGGAAGGGATGCTGTAGTACCCCTGCCAGTGGCAACTGGTGTGGCAACGACAGGCTTGGTCACTTGAGCTTGTAGTTGAGGTTGAGCAACCTGAGTGGTTCCAATCTTGGTATTGTTGTTGTCAGATACTCGAACAGTTGGTCTTATATGGTAGTGTGTTGTTGTGGTCGAGTTCGTTGGCTTCTTCAAGAAGAACTCAGAGTCAGACTCGGACTCGGTATCCGAGGTTGAACGCTGTGGCGCATTGATTCTTGATTGATTGCGATCCATCTTTTTAACCTCGTGCGAGATGAATCTATTCCTAACACGCTCTATTTCCAGCTCCTTAGCCAACACTCCATTGTTCATCTTTGGCTTGGCTTGGTTGGTAACAGGTGTGGCACCAGCATGACCACTTGAAGGTGTCTCAACAACTTGTTGGTTGGCTGTTGTTATAGGTTCCATATTCTATCTGATTGTTTGATTATCTCTATGTTTGGTTGAAGAGATAGTGGTGATGGAGTGAATGAATGCAGCTACACATGAATGTGGCTCATAAGTATAAAACAAGGCTAACCAAGACATTGGTCAATCAAGTGTGACACTCAACCCAATATGGAGCAAAGTATTGGGATAATAGAACGCCAAATCAAGCAAAGAAGTATGATTAGTCAATCAAAATCAACTCGGGTTTAAATCGATGATCAGAACTGAGTGGAGTGTGTGGAAGGGTCGCATGCCCATAAAAGTAGATTGATGTTGTTGTGTTGCCCAACAAAAGGACAATCGGGGGGTTTTTTGATCATCACAAACTAGCACCTCTTGGCGGTACCCACCTTGCAGGGCCTGTTGTTGTGATAATGTTATGTAATGTATGTAGTGTATTATGTGTGTGTTTGGGTTACGCCTTTAGTTTCTTCGATGGGTCGATGAGAAGCGGAAGGTTGCTGGACTCGGCTTGTTGTTTCCATACGTAGCCGTTCATTGCTTTCTGCAGCTGCGAAGGCAGGGGGTCGGGAGACAAGTCGTCTGGCTCGAACGACTCGAGCAACTTCTTGATCTGTGCCAGGTTGAGGCGTTGGAAGATAGGCTTGATGGCCTCAATGTCCACAAACACGGCCTTGTCAATGACAAACAGGTTGGACACCTCCAATGAAGAGTCTAGCTGTTCACTGACAGTCTTGAAGCTGGTCTGCGAGCACCACTCCTTTAGACGTGACACGCCCATCTTAACCTTGAATCCCATCGTCGCTCTACAAACACTTTGTGTCTGCAAGAAGTGATTGGTGATCTGTGCGTTGATAAAGTAGAATGTTTGGCTGAGGTGTCATCGGAGTTAGGTCAGTCATTCAGTCATTCGGGCTCGAGCCAGCAATGGTTGGGTCGTTAAATTGTACACATACTTTAGGAGTTGGTTGGAGAGCTTCTGGCATACCTTGCCCTCATCCAAGAAGAAGAGAATTGAATCCAGGATCATAAACAGGTTGTTGATGGTGATGGCGTTGGATTTGGTTGTTCCCATTGTTGTCTTGTGCAATGACTTCTGATCCAAGATGATGCTGTCTGGACTAAAGATCGATGGTATCAATATCTTCTCGATTTTCTGGAAGTAGTAGAAGTGATTAGTAATTGTTTGGAACGACAGGCCAGGCCATCGATCAATGCATATACATACAGACTCGATAATTGATATCAGCTTGCCATAGATGTTGAGTACAAGCGATTGAAGATCCCTGACGAATGAGCCTCCTGACTCTGTGGAGGGAGCTGCGAATGATGATACATAGATCTCAATGCCAGAGATGGTTGGATCGGCTGATTGTGGACACAACGCATTCTGGTGTAGCTTTTGAAGTATGTGCACTACTGTTGAGAACCAATAACAGATGACCTTGCAATCGCTGCCTGACCTCAGGAATGACTTCTCCAGTGCATGGACAATCTTAGAGAGCATCTTATGATTGTCAACGTTGGACACGCCACCGATCGAGTCGATCATTTGCCAGACACTGGCACCACAGTATGGTACATTGTTGCGATCAAAGTCCAGCTCGGGCCAGTAGATGCAACTCTCAATGTTCCTCAAATCCTCCAAATCCTTGCGAGTGCTGTCGTCGACGCCATTGAGCTTGGGTGATGATGGTGTCACTGTGGCGGCCACAGCAACCGAAGACGCTGCTGCCACAGCCTCTGCGGCCTCTGCCTTGGCCTGCTGCAGTTGCTGCTTCAACTGGTCAGAGTCCTTGATCAACTCGCTGTACTTATGGCCAACAGTGTCGATCTGCTCCTTCAAATCGATGTTGCTCTTGCGCTCGCTGTCTCTCTCATTCTTTAGTATCTTGACTTGCTCCTTAAGGTTGTCCAACTCGCCCGTGTTGATCACTGGTGATGTTGGCGCGACTACAGCGGCAGCAGCAGCAGCAGCAGCCGTGGCCGTTGCAGCAGCGGCAGTTGCAGCTTGTAGCTTCTCACTGAGATCCTTGTTTTCTTGCTCAAGTGATTGAACAGACTCCTCCAGTTTGACCTTTTCCTCGATATGCTCGTCATCCTTGGACTCGAGCTCCTCCTTCAGATCTCTGATCTTCTCCTTGTACTTGTCGATCTTGGCCTTGAGCTCCTCGACGTCCTCCTCATCGCTGTCGCTGTCGTGATGCTTCTCGCTCTTGTCGTTGGCGGCCTCCAACTGCTCCTCCAGACTGGCGATGGTGTCGGTGGCTTGGCTTAACTTCTCCTCGGTGGCATCCCTCTCGATGGTGAGTGCATCCACATTCTTTTGCAGTTGCTCCATCAATGATTGATAGTCATGCACGACCTCCTCCTTCTTTGACGTGTCCTTCTTGTAGTCCTCGATCTGCTCCTTGAATCCATCAATCTCCTCCTTGTAGATGACGGTCTCTTGCTGCAGCAGCTCCACCTTCTTCTTGAGCTCCTGGATCCTGGCTGCCTGGTCCTCGATGGTCTGGTCCTTGTCACTCTGGAGATCCTGCTGCTTCCTGCGCTCCAGGTCCTCCTTGAGCGTGGCATAGTCGACCTCGAGCTCGTCGTTCTTGTCCTTGATGGTGTTGAGCTCCTCAAAGTACTTGTCCTTTTGTCGCTTGGAGGTCTCGAGCTCCTCGGTCAGGACCTCAATCCTCTCGTTGAGCTCACTCAACTCGCCAGTCTGCTCGCTTGACGCATTGTTCAGCTTCATGTTGAGGGTCTCGATTGACTTCTCCATCTCCTCATTCTCATTCTTTAGCTTCCTGTTCTGTTCGCTCATCTCAGTAAGCTCCTCCTTGTGCCTGCTCTCTGCCTCGCTTTGTTCGTTAGCCGACTTGGTGCTGAGCTCGTCGATCTGGCTCTGCAGCTCCTTCTCGCGGTTGGCATGTTCGGTGGCCAACTTGGCGATCTCATCCTTCTGCACCTCCAGCCTTTGATTGAGCAACTCGACCTCATCCTCAGCGGCGTTGGTCTCTGTTTGTCGTCGGGCCTGTGTATCGTTGAGCTCGCTGAGCTTCTCGGTGAGGTCGTTCACCTCCTTCTTGAGCGACTCGCATTGGTCCACTGACTGCTGGCGCTCGACCTCAATGTCCTTGACCTTGTCGCGCAATGCCAGGTAGTCAGCCTCCTGCGAGTTGAACTTGCCGACCTCCTCAGCATTGACGAGAAGCTGTTTCTCCAGATGCTTGATCTGCTCCTCAAAGTTGCTGATGTCCTGGTTCTGACGGGTGACCTCGCCAGAGAGCGCGTTGGACTTGAGTCTCTCCTCTTCCAGTAGCAAGAAAGTGCTCCTGCCCTCATCTTGCAGACGATCGGCGCTCTGTTTGGCGGCGGTGAGTTCCTCCTCGAGTTTTGAAATGGCAGCCTTGGCCTCGTCATCATGCTGTTGCTTGGCCGCATCGTGTTGTGCTGTGGCTTGCTCCGCGGCAGTCTCCAGCTCATGTACACGTGACTCGAGTGTCTTCTTCTCGCCCTGCTCGCGTTCAACATTAGACTTGAGGGTGAGAATCTGTTCCTGCAGCATGGTCAGATCGTTCATGCCCTTGGCATTCTGATTCTTCTCCATCTCCAAGTTATCTTCGACGGCCTTCTTGTCCTTCTCGAGCCTGTCGATCTGCATGTGGAGCTGCTCTATCTCCTTGCTGTTGTCTGGTTGCTGCTGTTGTGGCTGAGGTTTGACTGCAGCGGCCTTCTTGAGCTCCTCCACCTTGTCATCGCGTTCCTTGGTCACCTTTGCGAGGTCACCCTTTAGTGACTTGACCTTCTTCTTGTACTTCTTGAGTTTGGCGTCAGCAGAGACGTCGCCCTTTGACTCCTTGGTTGGTGTGGCAATTGGTGTTATTGTTGTTGTTGTGATTATTGGTATTGGTGATGGTGATGGTGCGGTCGCAGCTGTGGTCGTGGTGGTTGTGCTGGTGGCTGGAGTTGCTGGAATGGATTGTCTGGGCGTCAATGAACCAGCACTATCCGACGAAGACAGATTGCTCTCCCTCCTGCTCAGAGTAGCAGCATCTGATGGCTTAAGCGTCGATACTCCTGATGTGGATGTAACAGTGTCCTCTTCAAAGCTGACCTCCTCCTCTCCCTACATTATATTAATGGTTAGTCGTGTTACCTAGCTAGTACCTGTCGATAACATTGGAGCACATACATCAGAGTCATGTTCACTTGTTGGATTGAGGTCGGTCTCATCGGGATCACTGTGATCAGTCTCTGTTTGGAGGAAGTACTCCTGTCCATCCAATTGTACAGCCTTCTTGCCAAGTTGTTCAAGGATCTCCTTATGGTTTGGATCGTTGGCCTTGACAACAGTCTTGCCATTCATCTTAAGTAATGTAGCTTGGAATGATATCTAAAGTTCATGATTGAGTGAGTGAGTTGTTGGACCTGCCTGGTATCAAGTCATCACTCTCTGGTACTTACAGTCAACATTGGTGATGACTTTGACTTCTCATTGATGGGGAAAGGCTTTGATCGCTCAGTCTTGGCTTCAGCATAATGAGCCAAGTCCACCTCGAATGAGCTTATGCTAGACACATGCTTCTTTCCCTTCTTCTCTTCCTTCTCCTATAATTCATTTGATTGATTGATTGAGCATTAGTGAGTGATTGAAAGTACTCATCAATCAATCAATCAAACATACCTCAGACACAGTGAACTTGATCTTCTTTGATTGATAGACTCCCTTCTTGTCTTTGACTAGCGAGGCATCCAATGTGAAGCTTTGATCAAAGACTGCCGAACCGTTGCTCACTGGGATCTTGTTTGAATCGCCATGGTTCTCACTCTTCTTGCCTCTCTTCCATGATACAAATACACTTCCTGTTGTTGTCTTTGGCAAACCTTCAAGTTTACCAATCTTTATCTGATACTGTATCTTTATAGTATCTTTATTAGCGGCCTTGAATAGGCCTGATGCTCCCCTTTGCATCTCTCTCTCTCTCTCTTACAATATATATATATAACTTATATGTATATATCAATATGAAGTAATAAACTAAAACTAAACTAATTCAAATAATGCATCGATCATGGTGAACCCTGGTGAAGTCGTGTGCGATCGTGGGTTGATTAATTTGAAGGGAAGTTCAACTTTTTAAATTGACAACAATGGGCTGGTCGCGAGAGTGGAGACGAGGGAGGAGAGGCGAGTGGACATGGATTGATCATCCAAGTCAAGTCTTGGGTATGTGGTCGATGATCGTCATAAAAGTCATTCTGAGATAGAACCATTCCACTCCATTCCAATCTTGCAATGAATGAATGAATGAATGAACTATGAATCCTCTTGCTCAATGAACTCATTGAGGTTCATGAATACAGCAGGTGGGCCAGCATTGTTCACAATGACTTCGTTGACGACAACCTTTACCTGTCTGACTATCTTCTCCAAGACAGGTGTTGAGGGCTTATTACAATGGACTGATGGGTTGGGGAGAGCATTGTTAGTACGAGGCCAAGGGTAAGGTCCATCATCACAATCACGATCCACACTTACCTAGTAGGGCACAGTTTAGATCGTTTACAATTGGTTCTCTTCGTTCGATGTGCAGCAGATGCGACACGGGACTGGTGTAGGGATCCTGGTAGGCGATGAGAGAGAACACTTCCCTCAGACTGCTTTCATACTCCTCCGACTCCTGAGCGAACCTGTACAACTCCTTCTGGCCGAATGCCATCGTGTCCTCGATTGGCTCCGACTTGATCATCTCTATAAACTTCTGGCAATGTAGTTTAAAGAGTATATCCCGCCTCTTATTCAAAAAGTCTGGATACAATCTATTCAACTCTGCCGTCACCTTGTCAATATCGCCTTTGAGTAATAGTTCTGATATCCCTATATGTTCATTGATTGATTGATTGTCATTGAGGGTAAGTACATGTTTGATTGATTGATCGGATGATTGAATGATCCTTACTCTGCCTGTTCTTTATATCATCTAGTTGTAGGTCAAGGTTGTTGTCGTTGGTACCTGTGGCCTTGGCAAAGAGCTTGACGGTCTCGGGATAGCCATGATGCATGAGATAGCCTAGTACGAGCTGAGATGAGGTCATCTCCTCGTTGATGGTGGGCGTCGCCTGAAGGCTCTTGAATATCTTTAGCTTCTCCTCTTTGAACACTTGGCTAATCTCAAAGACGAAGGGCTTCTGACCAAAGTTGACCTCGATTGATTCGCCCGATGTGCGCAGTCCAACGCACGGATATAATGTCAGGCCCTTGATATCGTTTGCTGCCTCTGCCAGAGGCACTCCATTCTTTGTAAAGAATATAGTGTTGTTGATAAAGTTGACGCAGCATCCAACTATATCGTTGGTCGTGTATGTTGGTCCATATGCCTTGCCTGCGCCTGCGCCCTTGAATAAGTTGCCATCGTCCCCATGATATCTAAGTCATCGGGTCAGTGCGTGCGTCTGTTAGTGAGTGTGTCGTGTCGCGCCAATGTCCATCTTGGCTCATCTTACCCATAAGAGTTCTTCTCCCAACCTGGAAGCCTTGATAGTAACATGTTCTGTGGACATACTCCAATGCCTATGTATCCATCTTTGCCCTTGCTAATGACTTTGGTCTCGAAATAGAAGATGCCACATGCAGAGGGGATGGGCCGGTTCGATCGCACAAGTCCCGCTTCATTGCCATCCTTGCTCGTGGGACGATAGGTGACGCGCAGTAGACTGCTGTTCAGCTCGAGATGTGTAGACTTCTCCTTCTCCTTTGGACTCCAACTTGTGGGCAGTTCAAGTAAGTGCATAAAAGGACCATAGTAAGCGGCACATGTATTACGCTGTTGATCATCATCATCGGTCATCAATGAATCGACCATTGACACATCCTTTGAATGTGTTGACATTATGTATTGCTTCTTCTTCTGCGCTCTTTCTAAAGTGTTTGTTTGATATTGATGTTCTTTGTTGTCTGTTATTGTTGTTATTGTTGTTGTTGATGCTAGATAGATGATGACTGATTGACTGATTGACTGATTGCTTGAGTGTAATGGATGTTGTTCTTAATTATAGTGTGAATAATAATGTCAAGTATATCTTGGTATTTACAATGAGAAGGAGTATCTGATCTTCTCTCTTTTCCTTAACAATATCTATCTATCTCACACTCTATATATGTATATATTATCTGTACAGGTACAACAATGTTATGAACTAACACACAATCATTCACTTTATTGACTTTCTGCTTCAAATTCAAAGTTGATCATCAAACAACTCAAGTAAGAGACACATCCTGTGTACTACTATAACAGATAATAATAATTAATAATCATAACAATAATAAGGATCATTAATATCAAAGATATCAATCAATGATGGTGGATAGAGATTCTCTCAATTCAAATTGAATCCATCATACATTGATTACTATTAACTTGATATTGATTCATTTGTATCTCTCTTATCATCATCCATTCCATCTATATTTATCTTGAGCATTGTCGACAAAACAAGTAAAGAGATTGATAGAGCCAGAGTAAGTAAGTAAGTGGCTTTGAGGATATATGTGATGGTGGTAAAAAGACAACTTGTAAGTTGTGGACAAGTATCCATCTTCACACTCACCCTCTACCCACTACCACCATCATCAATTGCAAACCATTGTTATCAATTAGATGATGGAGTGTTGTTGGATCTCTCTCATCAAGTAAGTTACTGGTTATTAATAGGCTATGAATGTATGAATGAATGAATGAATGAATCAATGCGTACATCATCATCATCATCATCCTCATCCTTGATTGTTCTATTAATCAATCAATATATTCATTCTTCCTCTTCATAATATCAATTTCCAATTCCATTTCAAATTCCATATTCCTAATTAATCCATATAACCAATGACATTGATCAGTAAGTATATACGACTGGGACAAGAATGAATATTAATACTAACATGGAACTTAGACTCTTTAAGTAATATTGGTAATCCATTTGGAAGTATTATATTATCAAATTCTAGTGGACAATCGAGTTCCAACTACAATTCAATATCATCATCTCAATCATCAAATCATTTATCAGGTGTTGGTGATATCACTGGACCATTCTTTGGCAATTCAAAAGCGGCAAGACAACATGGAAGTCAGTTCTACAGTCAGAACACATTAATATCATATCCACTATACAATCCAATTTATTACTAGCAATATCTATCTATTCGTCGTTACTACTACCTTATAATTAAAAATAATAATAATATTAATACAATTATCCAGTTGAATTACTCATCATCTGACCTGTTGTCCAACAGTTTGATGATGCTCGTGGCGAATTGTTCTGGTGCCTCCACTGTGAAGGCATGTCCACAGTCCACCGATATCATTCTAGATCGTGGCAGATGATGTGTGATCAAAGACTTGGCCAACTCATATGGTACAACTACATCACGTTTACCCTATGATTGATTGATTGAATGATTGAATTAGTGAATGAGGTTGAGGATGATGGGTAGGTTGGCCTGGGGATACATACAAGTACTACACCAACAGGTATATCATCTTGGATTAGAGGCAGAAGATGGAGTAGACCGTAAGCGAATGGTATGTTATAAATTGTACTGTAGAAGGCTGGGAGGAATGATGGCTTGAGCAATATCTGCCATTTAACCTTGGCAATAAGGTCATCAATGAGTAAAGGATCAACATTCTCTGGCTGTGCAATATCAAACTTGAATCGTTCAGTGCTAGATTGATTGGGTGATTGAATGAATGAGCGAATGAACTAGCGAATGAATGAGGTGATGGAACACTCACTCTAACTTGGCAACCATTGCTCTTGCTCCAAATAGATTGAATAGGAATCGACCAATGTACGGGAGAACCATTAGCTTGGCAACTAGGGGCATGGGTACGGGTACGATGGCAGGTCCAACAAGACAGAGTTGAGCCACTCTTGCAGAGTGCACCACTGTGAAGCGTGTGGCTACTGCGCCACCCATCGAGTATCCAACCAAATGTACCCTGTCCACATTCAAATAGTTCAACAACTCATACGCTTGATTGCAAAAGTACTCCAAGTTGCATACTGCGTCCACGTCATTCATCTGGCTCCTTCCTCTTCCGTAGAAGTCTTTGGGGATGGTCGCGGTCGCGGGAGTGAGTGGGAGGCGAGTGTGAGTGTCAATGCTCACTGCGTGCATGCACGAGGCCGGACATTACATACCGAACAGGATGACGGTGTAGCCTTGTTGAACGAGTGGCTGTACTGATCTGTGATAGGAGAAGGACCACCATGAGATGCCATGCATGCATAGTACTATCTTGTCACGATTGAGACGTCGACCGTGGTCTAGATGCTGTATGAGTCGAGGTTGTACTGCTGTGTTATCATTCTCTGATGTCTGTGGTTCGAATATCTGATAGAATGTTGAGCCACTGTCCAGTTCAGCGTGATATCCATTGCGATACAACTCGATTGAATGACCCTCGTCGCAAGGTGGGTCGCACATCCATTCGAATCTTCTGCCTCCACTATTATCATCACTATTTATATCTAAGTCACTCATTATTATTATGTAGTATTATATATATATGTATATTATATGTATCTTTATCTATTTATCTCTATCTATAAATGATGAGTCACAAAGCAAGAACACACCTTTGCTTTGTGTGAGTTTGTTCGGCAATTGAAGTTGACCTGCGGGCAACTCACTTCCGTTGCTTTTGCCGAATCAAGGACGAGGTCACCACACTCGTGATCAACATTGACCATGGTCAACAAGTGATCAAGGATGAATGAATGAATGGATGGAAGGGTTTATATATGGGTTGTTATAATACATATTGGCGGCCAATCATCTGTCAATCAAGCAACCTAATGGATTACTTGCTCTTGCTTGAGGAGGATGAGAACAAGGACATGGCAGTCTCTTTGATCTGCTTGGTCTTGAGTCGTAGACTGGATGGTGTTGATGTTGATTGCTTGTCGATCGCTGGTGATGATGATGTGCTTGATAGTGAGCGACTGGATGGACTGCGAGTAATGTTGGTCTTTGTTGATGGTGTGGACGATGATGATGATGAGGATGAAGAGGATGTTGGAGTAGTTGGGTTGATGGCTGGCGGTTGCATTGAACCAGGTGTTCGTGTCACTGTGACTGATCTTCGGTTGGGCTGTGTGGTGGACTTTGGCTGAGGAGGAATGTAGGGTGATGATGGTGAACCTGATGATGGTGCTACTCGGTTGGATGGTGTCATTGGTGATGTCGTGGGTGTTGGAGGAAGGTTCCTGTTGGGTGGATGTGGCAATGGTGGACGAGGTGACAACGGCCTCCTATTAACAGGTGATGGTACATTCTTTGTCGTTGACAGGAGCTTAGGTGGAGGTGGTGTAGGCCGACTTGGAGGCCTTGGATATGATCTTGGTGGGTCAACTGATGTTGTTGTCGTGGTTGTAGTCGTCGTTGATGATGTTGATGTTGGGTCATTCTGTGCTGATGGTGTTGATGTTGTTGTTGTGGAAGTTGTTGGTTGTGGAGATGTTGGTCTGACCTTGTTGGCCGATGATATCTGGGTTGATAGTCTATTTGTGTTCTTGTTTGATGATGGTGTTTGTGGTCTGTTGCTTGATGGTGTTTGTGGTCTATTGAGTTGTTGTGATAGCCTGTTGTTGTTACTGCTTCCAACTCCAACATTACTGCTCCTTGGTGTGATCATGGGCTTTGAGGACGACGATCCAGTTGATGGTGATGATGATGATCCAACACCAAGACCTGACGAATGTGGAGTCTTCTTTAGATTGATACCAAATGTTGATGCCACCTTGCTTGATGATGATGGTGTCGATGTCTTTGGTGTCATTGATGTGGTTGGTGGAGTTGGCAGGTCATTGATCGACCTCTCTGTCATGATGTTGCCAATCTGTGTCAACAGTTCTTTGCGCATCAATGCCATCTCGCTTGATATCCTCTCCAACAATGTCTCTTGCATCCCTGATATGTCCCTCTTGAGCTGGGTCACAGTGTCCTCCAAAGAATGAATGGTGCTCTTGAGCTCATCGACATCATTGTGATTGACACCACTACCAACACCGTTTGTCTTGATTTTGTTGGTGGCTGTGGAGGTGGTTGTGGCCTGAGGTTGTTGTTGTTCTTTCGTCGAGGTCATTGATCGAGTGAGTGCCGCGATGAAGTCTGGTATGATTGTGGAGGTGGAGGAGTCGTGGCTACGGACCAACATGGTGCCGCCTGCATTGTACTCATCATCGTCTGAGGAGTCGTGCACGATGATGGTAGAACCAAAGCCACTGCCACTTGACGACCGCAGCTCATCGTCCTCTTTGATAATGATGGTGCCCATGTCTCCACCACTTCCCGATGTCTCGCTCTTTGAGTCTCGCGACTTCCTCAACAAATTCTCATTCTTGTCCGCTGTTGCCTTGCGCTTCTTCAACACCGAAGCACGCTTCTTCAAACACTCCTCAATGAGTGGCTTCAAAGCGTCTTGCTGTCCTGCAGAGCTCTGAATGAATGGGTGCTGGTGTTTTGGTTGTTTGTTAGTCGAGGGATGGGATGCCATGTGATCAATCAATCAATCAAACATACAGCAAGCAATTCAATTGCTGGTGGACGCTTCTCTGGGTCCTTCTGGCAACACAGTGCGATAAAGTCATTCAGCTCCTTGCTAAAGTGATGTTGCTTTGAGAGTGTTGGAGGGTTCTTGTTTGGTATCATGAGCATGGCACGTGTTGGAGGCATATTACAATAAGGTGGCTCGCCCTCAGCCATCTCAATCAATGTGATTCCCAAGCTCCATATATCGCACTTGTTGTCATATGGCTTCTTCTGAATGATCTCTGGAGGCATCCACAATGCTGATCGAGTTGGCGGAATATGAATGATTGATTGAGTGAGTGAAAGAGCTTGTGTGATCAAAGATGTCGCGTGGTAGACTTACGTGTTCCAATGAATTCTGTGGACTTGAGCAACTCGTCTTCGAGTTGTGCACTCACACCAAAGTCGGCAAGCTTGACGACAGAGTCCTCGTTGAGTAGGATGTTGGCAGCCTTGATATCTCGATGAATGATGTTGTTTGAGTGTAGGTAGTGTAGACCTTTCAAAGCTTGACACACTATGACTGCGATCTGCTTCTCGCTCAGGGTTCTCTCGGTGAGCTCCAGCATATCGCGTATCGAACCCAGGCTGCAGTAGTCCATCAAGATCCAGAGGTTGTCACCAGAGTTGCAGCAGCCATAGTAGCTGACAATGTTGTTGTTTTTGCACTTCTTGAGAATGGCGATCTCCTTGGCAATCTCAGACGAGTCCTGCAGGGGGATGACCTTGACGGCCATCATGGCGCTGTGATTGTCGCGATGGATGGCCCGATGCACAGTGCCGTAGGAGCCCGTGCCCAGCAGCTCCTGGAACACAAAGTCCTTGTCCACCTCCTCGCCCGTCCATTTGTAGTCCAGGTCGACGTGCACCTTGTGCTTGACGTTGAACGGAGTGCCGACCACGACGGCCGGACCATCTGCGTCCGATCGGTGATCGGGCACCTGATGATGGTTCGATTGTTGTACGCCACTGCCACTCTGATGCAACTTCCTCTCCTTCTCACGACCTTTATCCTTCTCGCGCTGTAACTTCTCGGCCTTCTTCAGTGCCTTTGTCACATTCTTGCCAATGTTTGAGCTGCCTGATCCTACACACTTTGCCAACGAATCAAAGATGATCTTCCGCTCCTCTTCGAATCTCTCCTTCTCTCTTTCGAATCTTTCTCTATCCTCCTTTAATGATTGTATCATACTATCCATATCATTATTATTACTATTGTTATTGTCGTTATTAAGATGTAGTTGCTTTCTTGATAAAGGTGTGATGGGAACAGCAGATGATGAGTGACCAATCAGTGATTGATGGTTATGGTCCTCTATCATGATACTAATGTACAAGTTATATATATAAGTATATGTATGTTATGTATCTCTTGAGAGATAAGCAAGTGATTGATTGTGTTTTATTATTAGAATGCAGACGCACCTTTTGTTTTGCGTCTGGCGCAATCAAACCCCAAAAGTTGTCGCTTCTGGACCCCACGATCAATCAAATTGGCCCATCCTATATCAGGGTTGGGCTACAAGTCCAACGACTGACATGTGATTGGTATTGTATGCCAGATATATAGGCACCATTGACAGAGTTTGAGTTTATTGATATTGAATGAATGATTGAATGTATGAATAAATGAAGGGGAATATCGCTTACTTGATTTGCAATTTCAGTGCAATGTTGACAGAGGCCAGCTCAGCAATGAGATAGGTGAATACGTATGGAACGGCAATGTTGACGAGATGACTGTCAGTCTTGCAGGTTGTGCAGCTCCTGGCGACACTGTTGTCATATTTGGACTTTTGTGAAGCGATCGATGTGGTGCTGCCACACTGCTTGCACACCATCAGTTTGCAGTAGTCGGACGACTTCATCAAACGATCGTTGAGACAGAACGACGTGCCGTGCGCCAGCATCGAGTCACGCTCCATCTCTCCGAAACGAATACCTCCTCCCACCTTACGACCCTTGATGGGCTGGTGCGTGATGTTGTTGACGCGACCCGTGGCACGCACCTGGTACTTGTCCTTGACCATGTGACGCAGACGTTGGTAGTAGCACACGCCAAAGAAGATGTTGGCGTGGAACTCCTCGCCTGTCGTGCCACTGTACATTGGCTCGTTGCCGTAGTAGTTGTAGCCAGCCTTCTTGAGCTGCTCGCCAAAGTACTCGACGGCTGTGCTCTTGTCGTTGAAGCGGAACGCCGTGGCGTCCTGGAATTTGCCGTGGATGGCACCGGCCTTGGCTGCCATGATCTCAACCAACATACCAATGGTCATACGTGAGGGGAAGGCGTTGGGGTTGATAATGACGTCGGGCTTCATACCCGACTCGGTGAATGGCATGTTGACCTCTGGCCACAGCTGACTCAGTACTCCCTTCTGACCGTGACGCGATGCGAACTTGTCTCCAATGACTGGGTTACGGTTGTAACGGTAGCGAATGACGAACTTGCTAATCATCGTCATGGGCTTGGTCTGTGTGTGTGGCGTCGTGCCAATGATTGTGATCTCCTCAATGTAGGCATCCTCCTTGCCCTTGTACTTGACGAGGAATTGCTTGTTGTCGATGGTCGACAGTGTAGTGTAGAGGGGCTCACCAAACTTGACCAGACGGCCGACATAGGGGAAGCCGTCCGTGTCGATGTACTCGTCCAGGCCGTCCGAGAGGGCGTTGGGACGGGACACGCTGCTCTTACCCATCTCCAGACGGGGCTTGCCCTCGTCAATGTCGACGTACTCATTCTTGTACACTGATCCATGACCAAATCCACGCTCGTATGCCGACTTGTTGATAATCATAGCGTCCTCCATGTCGTAGCCAGTGTTGGAAATGACGGCGATAACTGCGTTACATCCGTGAGGGTAGTCGTTGATGCGGTACTTGGTCTGGTTCTCTGTGCGCACGATTGGCTGCTGGATGTTCTGGATCTTGTAGAGCTTGTTATCAGCGCGGTACTTGTAGGAGTGCAGTGGTGTACCCATTGTCTGCTTGGCCATCTGACATTGATACATGTTTCTGGGTGATTGGTTGTAGTCAGAGAATGGTGTGAGGTTGGCCTCGACTGAGAGCATTGCCGTTGGGGAGATCTCGCAATGAGTGGTGTGCTCGCGCACGTCCTCGGGCAGAATTGAGATGTCCATGTACAGCTGCTCCTGTGGTCCGATAAGCTCGCGCTTGCCAGTCTTGAGGTTGATGACTGTACGCATGAATCTGGCACCGGTCGAGAAAAGGTAGATGCCTGGGTACTGGCCACCCTTGGCCGTGTCGACTGGCACGTATGCCACCTCCATGGACAATGGGATGGCGGGCTCGTCGCCCGTAGACTTGAGATATCTCAACAGAGTGACCAACTCTGGTGCCAATCCACTCTCAATGCGACCCAGCACTCTACCATTGAACACCACAGGTATAGAGTTGGCCATGAATGTTGATGAAGTCTCTACACTTGTGACTCCATGTGTTACCAAGAATGGTGCCAACAGCTTGTTAGCTGCAGCAGTCTGATCATCTTGCAATGGGTCCTTTGTGATCTGTTTGGTTTGGTTGATGTATGAGTACGTTTGTGTGCGCGAGTTGAACGGGAGGAGTGGATGAGACTTACGACACAGTTGGCTGACAAATGGTTCAATAGACCACATGGTGCTCCATCAGGAGTGTGAACTGGACACAGGAATCCAAATGACTCTGGCATCAGCTTACGAATGCTAGTTGTCTTCATCGTGGCGAAGAAAGCTCCTCTGTGAATAGATCTGAAATGAGAGATATAACGAATGTAGTTAAGCTTATCAGCAATGATAGCAAATCCAGTTCTCTGTTATGATTGATTGATTGATGGGTAGGGTATGGTTGGGTTAGGATGAGTCGTATCCCAGGACCAGGACCATGACCAGGACATACCTGCTGCAGATCAAGTCCTGTGCTTGACACCAGGTTACCGGTGGCCAGGAAGTAGTTAAACTTGTCTCCAATGTTTATCGATCGGTCTAGGGCCTTCTTGAAAGAGTTCTCCTCCGAGACATTCTTGCCTAGCTGTAGCTTCTTGAAGAGTGAACCAGCAATCTCCAAGTACTCTGTCAGACGCTCCCTCATAATAGTGGCGAACAGATGACCTGGCAGCAACACCTCATGGAATGAAGTGGCATCAATGCTGTCTGTACCATGATTACCCTGAACGACAGAGTACAACTTCTGGATCATCAGACTGTACGAGTATGATTGATTGAGTGAGTTAGTGAGTGATTGATTGATTGAGTGCACTGAATGATCGTGATCGATACATACATCAACATGTTAAACTTGTCACGATAGTTTGGAAGATGGACGAGGAAGTAGTTCTCGATGAAGTACTTGGCGATATCGATGTTGGTGAAGAAGTTGGGCAGTCTGCTCTTGACGCGATAACGTGCGCCAATGTAGTCCAATATCTCATTCTGATGGTTGAGTCCGGCGATCTTCTGCTCGCGCAGTGTAAGCTCGACACGATCGGTGAGGAAGGTGTTCTCGGTGTTGCCCTGGACGATCAGCGAGAAGATCTCCTTGTCGGTGGTCTCGATCAGCGCCTTGAGCAGCAGCGTCACTGGGATGAAGTACTCCTGGCGGCCAAAGTAGAAACGGAAGGTGATCTGGCCGTCTGAGATGTAGTGCAGGTTGTTGGTCATCGACGAGCGGTCGGAGCGCACGCAACGGATGGTCACACCGTACTTGGTGTAGCCGGGGCCACGGCTGGTCCAGCCCATACGCGTGAGGGCGATCGGGTGGTTGCCCTTGGTGGCGACGAGCATACGCATCACCTTTTCATTGCCATTGACGATGAAGTAGCCGCCGACCTCGAGAGCCTCCTCGTGGCGCTCGACCAGCTGCTCGGGGTTGAGGCCGCGCAGATGGCAACGCAGTGAGTTGACGATGATTGGGATGTGACCCAGCTCGACGGGGAACTCGTGGGCCTCGTTCGACAGGGGGTCCTTGTAGAGCTGCACGGTGCCGACCAATGCGGCGTTGTATGTAGTGCCTGCCTGACGCGTCTCGAAGGGGTACAGTGGCAGGCCCTCCTGCTTGGTGGGCTGGTTCACTCTAACATTCTTGAACTTGAGCATCCATGTGTGTTCTGCGTCCTTTATAAAGTAGACTGGTGGCAAGTTCTTGACGATCAAGTCCAATGATTGCTCCGTAAAGAAATCGAACGAGTCGATATGTGGTGCAACCAATCTTCTAAGTTCTTCACTTGGTAGAGTTGTTGTCATTGTTTGTTTATCTGTTTATCTGTGTATCTATCTATCTCTGTTTATCTGTATGTTGTTGATGTTGTTCTTGTTGTCACAATGAATGTGATTACATATATATATATATATATTATATGTATGTGATACAGATAAACACTTAAACAAGTACAATGAGTAATAATAAGTTGAAATGCATCAAAGTGAAAAATGTTTCGTTCGTTTCGTTCAATTCGAAAAACAATGAAAAAAACAAAATAAATAACAAGTTTTGATTTGATAGCTCAAACATCACAAGTGATGAATGAAGTTGAGCACTCAATTGAGATAATTACTTTGGTAGTGTCTTAATAATAAATAAATACAATGTATCTAATACTTAAATTATAAAATATGATTGTATTTATTGGAATTGAGTTGTTTGATCAATTGGATGACGAATCCCGAATAGTGAGATACATCTTGTGAAAATTTCGAAAGTGGCGCAAAATCAATGATAAAATGAAGTATTGTTGTTCAATCTGAACCCAAACCAAAATAGATACAAGATAGATAACAGATACTCAACTTATAAATATAAATATATACACACATGAAGCTATGTCTAGAGTAGTATCAAAGTCATTTGAGTCATTCATCAATCTATTCGAAACAAATAATACACCATCTTCTTCATCATCATCGTCATCATCAACATCTACAACAACAACACAATCAAATACACTGAAACGAAAGAGTAGTTCAATAAATAGTATAGATAGTAGTAATAACAACAATAACAACAATAACAATAACAACAATAGTACAATCATCAACAGTGTCACTGATAACAACAACAACAACACAAACACTGAGCATCCATCAAAGAGGAAGCGTAACAAGTATTACTATCAACCAGTCCAAAGAACATTCTTCTCTAATCCAATAGGTATGTGATCCAGTCATTCATTCATTCAATCGATCAATCAATCAATTGCTAACAAACAAACAATCAAACAGAGTACATAACACAGACTAAACATACTCTTCGCAACTACCTGAGTAAGAGTCTGTTGTCTATTCCATCAGTCTTCTCATCACAGTCATCAACTTCATCATCATCACCATCATCACAGTCAACCTCCAACAACAACAACAGCAATAACAACAATCAAATAGGATATCACTCAATATCATCAAGTGATAGCAATAACACAACAACAGCAACATTTAACGTTGGAACCAACAACAGACGTCAAGTAGCAACAAACAACTACAAGTACAAGAAACAAGACAATCCATTTAAGAAGTTCCAATACACATCAACAACACATACGACACAGTTGCCTCAGCATCATCAACAACAACATCAATATCAGCAGCAACAACAGCAGTATCAGTTTGAGCAACAACAACAACAGAATAGTCTTTATCAAAGTGCACTTGAGCGCATGAACAACGACGCCAGCTCGGCCAATCAATACCTTCTATCAAGCAACAACAGTAATATGGAGCGTTCAGATGCTGACATTTGTCGTGATGACGATGATGATCAGATGTCATCATTCCCATCGTCTGCAGAAGATCCACAGACACAACACATAATCAATCAATCAGATGATGCAAGCAGTGGTGATGCATCACCATCAATCTCACCTTCAACTTCAACAACAACGACTACAACTACTGCATCAAACAACAACAATAACAACAACAATATTACTCAATCCACATACAGACCAAAGTCAAAGCTTTCCTTTATGGACTCACTGGTAAGAGATGATTGAGAGACTGATGCATGCCTGATGATATACTAACGAATGATTGATCGACTGATAGAGACACAACCAAGAGATAAGAGAGACAAGAGAGGACATACAACAACTTATACAACAGACCCAAGATGGTCTCTCGATCGATGTTGTTGATCAACAACAACAGCACCAACAGCAATCATTGACAATGGGCATGGATCATCCAGTTGACACAAGACCATTAAGCATGATGGCAACACATTCACCTGTTCATCATCAATCGATGACAACGACACGTCATGGTCTGTCCACATCAATATCTCGACCATCATCCAGTCTGATGTCACCGCCAAAGACAACAACAACAAACACATACACGACAATGCCAATGCTACCAAATCACTCTCTCATGTCATCAACATATGTTGAGCAAACTGGTGGCCCTCGCACAAGAGAGGATGAATCACATCAAAAGTCAATATTACACATTGATGACCTTGACTCCTCTTCCTCATTGCCCTACAAGCCATCATCATCATCATCACTCTCACTCTATAACAATGATCAAGGTACACTGAGCACCACCAACAACAACAGTCTCTCAGCATCTACAAAGGCCAGAAGTCTCATATCAAGGTAAGTACAGGGACTATCCCATTCTTCAGACACACAAGTTGAACTAACAACCTACATTATGTATATAGTCTCCGACCCAAGTACGTCGATTCATTCGTCGAGACCAACGCCAATGAGAATGATAACTTCCATGATCGGCTCAGTGCATCGAGACAGGAGTCCCGCTCAGAGGACATCAGCTCCCTGCTGGCTAAACTGCAGTCCATCTCCCAGACACACAGCTGGAGCTTGATCAAACAGTTGGAGAGCAGGATAAAGGAGCAAAAGGCAAAGAAGCCAGTGCTGCGCAAGGTCACCGAGGAGGAGGACGAGTTCATTCGCACCATGCTCTCAAGGGGCGCAGACCGCGAACTACTATCCGAGTTGAACTCGGTGCCACTCACCAGATACGACCTGCGAAAGCTGGCGCCGGGCCAGTGGCTCAACGACGAGATCATCAACTTCTACATGGAGGTGCTCAAGAAGCGACAGGAGGGCGCCCTCCCCAACCAATACCTCAAGTGTCACTTCTTCAACTCGTTCTTCTATCAAATGCTGTGCAACAACAATGGCACATACTCTTATCAGCGCGTCAAGAAGTGGACCAACAAGTTTGACATCTTTGCCCTGGACAAGGTAGTGATCCCCGTGCATCTTGGCAATCATTGGTGTTGTGCAGTCATCAACTTTATCGACAAACGATTCGAATACTATGACTCTTTGTCTGGTGACAATCCAGCATGTTTGAAGGTATGTGACATTGATTGATTGATTGGTTGATTGGTTAGTGATCATGGACTAATCCCATCCTCATCCCTACCCCCCTTTAGAAACTGAGACAGTATATCGAGGATGAGATGAAGGATAAGTCAAAGTTGGGCGCAGTTAAGTTGTCAGAGTTCAAGGATTACACGCCAAAGGATACACCCGTGCAGAACAATGGCTATGATTGTGGAGTGTTTATGTGCAAGTTTGCCGATTTTGTGTCCAGAGGTGTGCCACTAGACTTTACTCAAAAGGACATCACGTTGGCAAGGAGATTGATGATACTGGAGTGTTATAATAAAACACTGATCAGCTGAGCAGTTGATCAGTCGTGGGGGAGTATGCTTGTGCGTGGACGTCCATGGATGGATCACTCACAATCAAGTTACTCGGCAGCTACGTCGACGGCGGGTGCCTCTACACGTTTCTTCAACTCTTCGTTCATCTTGTTGAAGTCTCCTTCGGTCTTGGTGATGAGCGATCCGAGGAGTGGCACGAGGATGCCAGAGAAGTTCTCGCCATGGACAAACTTGGTGGAGCCATCATTGTTGTTGACGGCTTGGAAGAAGTGCTCTCCATCGAATAGTCCAGTGAACCATAGCTTGCCACGCCATCTAAGTTGATGATTGGGTTCAACTACTGCCACTACAGGTTTGATCACCATCTTATTATTGAACGTCACTGATACCGTATCACCTGGTTTGGTCTGATCATTGAGACCCTCCATATTGATCATGAATGGGTTCCATTGATTATATTGTTGACCATCAATCAACACTCTCCAAACATCCTCTGGATTCTTATTAATTGTTATCTCTGTTGTTATTGACCTACCCATTATTATTAATATTATTATTATTACTATGACTTGACTTGGTACTATAATGTCTCAATCTATTTATAAACTAAACTATTAAAGTGGATGGATGAGGTCGCGATGGACTCTCATCAATCAGATATTATTTCATCGACAACTCCGGACATTGACGAAATAAAGTTGTAGAAGTCAACTCACTTGTCCAGGGCCATGCTGTCTGAAAAGGGGGGTCACATGAGAGTGACCCTTCAAACATCCACTCTAGAATACTATGTACATGTGGTTATTGTAGTTGTTATTCAAGAAGGAAGGTCTTTCTCCAATATTGTAACTATTCTGTTCTCTTCTGTTCTCTTCTGTAGCAAGAAACATTGAACATTTACTCACTGACTCATTCAACCAATCGTTCAATCAATCGATCAATCAACCCAGTCAACCAACTAACCAATCAACCAATCAATTGAATGTTGTAATGTTGAACAAATACTAATATAACTAACAACTAAGATGTTGTCTTGTGTTCAACACGTGAACCAAGGACATTGAGGGGCGAAAACAAAGATCCAAACAATGTGTGTGTTTGAATGTGTTTGTCGAGTCATTATTGGAAGCGACTCGTGTATCTCTGGGTGAATCATTCGTACGAATTCTCGAAATATATAATATAATATATATAGTTATAGTAACATGTTCAACTGTTGTTGAGAATGGATAATAGCAATAGTAATAGTAGTATTGATGATGATGAATCAACGACGACCACAACATTGTTGACAAGTGATATGAATGAAAATCAACGTCTGGTGGTCGATAGACCTCTGAATGACGACCAGCATGAAGAGGATAATGGCATCAAAGACGACGTCGTCAACTACACAACAGATTCAAACGAACAGAGTACACTACTGTTAAAGAACAATCACAACAACAATGCAATATTAACAACAATAGATGCTGATAATGGACACAATGACGACGATGGTGGTCAGTCACCATCATACAAGCCACTACTAAGTAATGGCATTGACAATGACGATCACAACATCGACAACAACAACAATATACATATCAAGGAGAAGAAGACATCACCTGCTGTGACTGCTGCTGTGACAACAACAGAGAAAGTGGCATCGGAGGAGACAGAGGAAGAGGCACATGTTCACTTCAATGACACAGTGATCCAATATACCGATAGCAACATTGGTCAATACTATGAGGCGGACGACGAGCAATCAGACTCGAGTAGTAGCAGTCTGAATGAAGATGACTTTGTCAGCGACGAGGCCTACAAGTTCAGAACGCCAAACAATATATACGAGCGAATCTTAACAACTGCGGCAACACTAAAGTATGTTTGAGTGAGTGAGTGTGATGGCAATGGCTGGCTGACGACTGACTTGCTCTCATTTTGTAGATTCAAGGCATCGATACATACAAAGGAACTCAAACTGACGGCGGCATACCTGGCGGTGTTCATCTCACTTGGTATCAACTCTGGAAGTCTTGGACCAACCCTACCCGCACTGGCCGCCAACACATATACTACAACAGCCAACGTTGGTCTATTCTTCACAACAAGAGGTCTAGGCTACTTCATTGGCTCATTCTCTGGCAGAGTATGTTGTTCCTCCAGGACTCCTGGATCTTGTCAAGTGATTGATTGACTGACACACCACTCTACCATCTCTAGTTCTATGACAAGATAAACAATGGCAACCATGTAATAGCAGCAGCCATACTTCTCATGACAGTCACTCTGATTGTCATCCCTCTAATACATAATGTAAGTTGTTGGAGTCCAATCAAATCCAGTCCAATCCAATGATTCAATCATAGACTGACACTCGATGATCGATCACAACATATAGCTTTGGGGAGCAGGCGTTGTATTCTTCTTCAATGGAATCGGATCTGGCTTAATTGACTCGGGTCTGAACACAATGATCGTCTGGGTCTGGAAGGAAGCTGTCAATCCATTCATGCAGCTGTTACATTGTAGGTCATCACCGGCCCAAATGGACCCGCGGATCACGTGACTAACTGACCTGACATAACTTTAGTTACATTTGGACTTGGAGCACTACTTGCACCATTCGTCGTCTCTATGATGGGAGGCTCATCATTGTTTGACAAGTATGTGGTGTTGGCTATTATCATGGCATTGTCATTCATCCCCATGATGCTGGTCAAGCCTGTGCCTCCATACAAGGAGGACGAGAGTGTAACAGACAGCTTGACAAAGAATGAGAAGCGACTTAGAATAGAGGTGATCTTTGCCGTGGCACTATTCCTCTTTGTCTACGTTGGTGCAGAGGCTGGATATGGAGGATGGATCTTCACCTATGCACAGACAAACCTTCACCTGGACGACCTCAACGCTGGCCTACTCAACTCATTATTCTGGACGACATTTACACTGGCCAGGCTTGCTGGTGTTGTAATATCATTGTATTTAACTCCAAATGTATGTTCCAAGGACAACATCCAGGACCTCGCGGCATGCATGGCCCTTTGACTAACTCAATCAATCAATCAAAATAGCAAATGATCATTCTAGATATGATTGGATGTTTCTTCTTCTCATCATTGCTGATTGCAGTGCCGCACTCAAAGGCCATGCTTTGGATTGCCACGGGTGGACTGGGCATCAGTTTGGCAAGCATCTTCCCAACGTGTATATCGTTGCCGGCGAATTTGAACATGCCAATCACAGGCGAAGCAACATCATACATGGTGATTGGTGCGACGGCTGGCGAGATCACCATTCCTTGGTTGATAGGTGTTGCTCAGCATCACCTGTCCCAAAAGATACTGCCATGGGTCGTACTATTCAGCTGTGCCATAGCGCTCGCCATCTACCTAACAATCATCATTCGAGCAAAGATAATACGATCAAGGGATCGTGGTGACTCCTTTGAGCTACAAGGTATCAATCACTTCATTACGACCATACAACAGAAGCAATAAACTATTATGTCCATGTCGATGTCGATTGACAACGTTCAAGTTAAGATGGCCTTTGGGGGCCGAATGATCGTTTCGAAGATTCTTCGAGAATTTGATATATCTTGAAGTTTCACATTATGCTATCTCATTTCTTCAAACTCATACAGATAACTAATTACACATATACAAATACATAGAGATACAATGAGTGGAACAACAAAGGAATTGGTACAACCTCCTCCTGAACATTGCCCAGGAACAGAGTCGGCATCAGCTGGCAAATCAGATGCTTGCAAGGGTTGCCCAAACCAACAGATATGTGCAGATGGCCCAAAGGGTCCAGACCCTGACATTGTCGCGATAGAGGAGAGGATGGCATCGGTCAAGCACAAGGTGTTGGTACTCTCGGGAAAGGGTGGCGTCGGCAAGAGCACATTCTCATCGCAGCTCAGCTTTGCATTGGCTGCGCAACAGGATACGCAGGTCGGCCTGCTCGACATTGACATATGCGGCCCATCCATACCCAAGATCATGGGACTCGAGGGCGAGCAGATACACACAAGCAACCAGGGTTGGGACCCAGTCTACGTCGAGGACAACCTCGCCGTCATGTCCGTGGGCTTCCTGCTGGACAGCGAGGAGGAGGCAGTCATCTGGCGTGGACCAAAGAAGAATGGTCTGATCAAACAGTTCTTGAAGGATGTGTTCTGGGGCGAGCTTGACTACCTGGTTGTGGACACACCGCCTGGCACCTCAGACGAGCATCTCTCCATCGTACAATACCTCAAGACTTCCAACATTGATGGAGCAGTCATCATCACCTCACCTCAAGACGTCTCACTCATCGATGTAAGAAAGGAGATCAACTTCTGCAAGAAGGTTGGTGTCAACATCATCGGTGTCGTTGAGAACATGTCTGGCTTTGTCTGTCCCAAGTGCACTGTAAGTTCATTCATTCATTCATTCATATATTCGATCAATGGTACTTACTCACGCATTCAACTCAACTATGAACAGAAAGAATCACAGATATTCATACCAACAAGTGGTGGCGCAGAGGTGATGGCAAGAGAGATGAATGTTCCATTCCTTGGAAGAATACCAATTGATCCACTCATTGCCAGATCATGCGACGAAGGCAAGAGTTACCTGACCACCTATCCAGACTCTGAAGCGACCAAGCAATATCGAATCATTTTCGAAAGTATGTAACCTTAATCACTGCATCTTCATTATCATGATCTTACCATCCTAACAACCAATGTCATTCATTACATTTAGAGATCAAGCAGACTATCAGCAACAACTACAACAACAATAACAATAACAACAAGAGTTAAGTCCTTGCTTTGTAAATAAAGAGTGTCTCTGAGGTCGCAACTATGAGTCATCAAACTATCAAACTATCTCTCTTGATATGACACGACTTGTCTTCTCCTTGAGGGAAGAGCTATGATGATGTCCAGCGCAACACAATGCACTAGTCCCGTGAATCGAGGAATGCACTAAACCCAGGCTTTAGTGTGTTGAAAGTGAGTGAAATTGGTGTTGGTGGTGGAGATGAGGGAGTAATAATGAAGATTGAAAGTGAAGTGTGTTGGTTGGTGGAACACACTCAATAATTCAATCATTCAATCAATCAATCATCTCTCTAGCTCTCACTTCACTTCACTTATTCATTCAATCATTCATTCAATCAATCAATCAATCAAATATATTTATACATACATATAGATAAGTCATAATAATAATACCAAAAAAAGAATGTATCCTCCACATTATTCACAGCAGCCACAACAGCAGTCACATCAGCCACCTCAGCCACAACAACAACAGCAACAAGGAGGTGATGATGATGTAGGATTCACATTTGAACATGTCTCTGCAACTCAACTCAATCAACAACAACTACAACAACAACAGAATATTGATTTCGATTCACTTGTAAATAACAATAGTAGAAATAACACCAATAATAATAATAATAGCAACCTATACAACAACAGTGGAATACATGCTCCAACAACTTACCATGCCTCCTCAATCAAGGCACCGTCACCACCAGCAGTGTCACCAGTCATATCACACAATATTAAATCATCAATATCCAATGTCGACTATCTGTTGCCTTCCAATAATGTACCAACAGCAGCAACAACAACATCATCCCCACCAGCAAGTGTAGCCTCACCTGTTTTGGATCAACAACAACATTCTTCACCTCAATACATGCCACCTACCCAGGTGCAGCAGCAACCACCACAGCCACAGCAACAGCCACAAGCCCAACCCCAAGCTCAACCTCAGGCACCCAGCTTCATGCAGACTCTACAGATGAAGCAACAACAGCAACAACAACAGGCCTCACAGCAGCAGTCTATTAATGATCTGTTGGCTCAAATAATGAAGACAATGGTATGTGTCTTGTACATGTGCCCAATGGTCAAGCCCGGCAACTACTAACATCGCGATGACACAAACAGGAATCAAAGTTTGAGCTGGTGATGGACGTTGTTAACAAGACCAACGAGAAGGTGATCGCAATGGAACAACAGATAAAGGATCTCGATCAGAAGTGTGAACAGATTAAGACACATCAGAGCACAGCAGCGTCTCAGCCACCACCTTGGTTGCAACCAATGACCCCTCAACAACAGATCCAGCAACAGTTCCCTGGCGCCGTGCTGATCGCTCAGCCAAACATGCCACCTGCCATCCCCATGCCAGACGCCACTCCAATGTACACGATGAAGTCGACTCTACCATATCCTCCACATGGCACCATCGCACTTCCAGCCACCGCTGGCACAGCCGGTGGTAAAGACGCCAACTCGACAGCTCCACTCAGCTTCCAACAAAAGATGTTGCAGCAGCAGCAGATGTACCAGCCACCTGCCGTGCCCACCACCGCCGCAGCGCCACCCAAGTACACACCAGGCGTCGTCGCCGCCCCAGGCAACGCATATGGATTCTATCCTCCAATTGTCTCTGCTGCTCAGCCACCTCCCGCCCAATCACCCTCGCCAGCTCAGCCACAGACAGCACAGAACAAACAAGCTGCCGCCGCTTCTTCTGGAAACAGTGCTACTACCACTGCCGATTGTCCATTCTGTACAAAGAAGTTCCCTATGAACGAGATCGAGGCGCATGTCTATGGACACATGGATGGAAAATACTGAGTAGCCAAATCATTCATTCAATCGTTCGATCAATCATTCAATCATTCAATCAATCACGTTGGCATTCATTGATGCTGTCGTCCCTGCTACCTACCTACCAACCAAACCTTTGTACTCTTCTAAACATAACAACAATATCTTATTAAACCATTCATCCTTTGGTTAGTTACCTGTGCTGTGTCCATGTTGATCAATGATATGAATGAATGAGTTGACTGATGCCAAGAGAGAGGCGACGAAGGTAGAGGGGATATCAATGACATCTTTTACTATGACATTTAAATAACGTGAACAAACTTGAGGATACCAATGGTAATCAGTGCTAATATGATCTATAATATGATGGTTGGTCGATGTCAGTACTTCATCCATAATCCACCATTATAATGACTCGCCAAACTTACAAATACAACGACGAGGATGATGAGCAACATCTTCTTGTTCTCCCACCATAGCTTCCTCTTGAGCTGAGTGGAGTTTGATTTGAAATGGAAGGACTCTGCCTGTAACTTCTCTGTCTTATCTACAATGATCTCAATCTTCTCTCCTCTGTTCAATGTCTTCTCCAATGTTGTGGACAACTCATCCTTCACCACTGACACCTGTTCCTTGATCATGTTTATCTTGTTTGATTGTGGATTCGAGTAATATTTCTTTTGATTGAATGATTGATTGGATGGAGGTTAGGTTGATGTGATTGGATTGTGATTGAATGATTGGGATTGGAAACACATACCATCCTATCCTCTAGAACTCTTCCAAATGGATCATAGGTTGCTGGTGGTGCGTTGAATGGTAGGTTATGTCCGTAGGCGGCAATGAATCGAGACTGCACGTCCATTAGGAAGTCGAATGGTGTGGAGAATCCAAGCTTCTCATGACAGAAGCACAGGAACACCAGTTCATTCTCTGATATGTAGTGGAAGTTATGTCCATTCACTGAGTAACTCTATAAATTTTGCCGATGAGTCGTGTCAGTAAGTAAGTAAAAAGTTATCGTGTCAATCATCATTCGATCGATCAATCAATCAATCAATCAATCAAAGGTACTACCTACCTTCTTTGCATATGGTGGTATCTTTGTAAGCAGTCTAAGTAAGTGTGATCATCATTGTTAGTATTCATTCATTCGTTCAATCATTCACTTCTACTTGTCTTTTAGTTTGATTGATTCATACGTTCTAGCAGTCTCTACAAAGTTTCCATTATCAACAGCGTATTCAACTAGTACGCTTCCTTTATATCCAACTGAAGCATATAATATAGTCATATTTATCTATGTCTTTATGTTATGTGAGTGTGTCTGTCTGACTGATCTTTTGGTATTAACAACAACCTGGAATAGCGCTATTCTTATTAATACACCTTTATAATAAATATAATATTAATAATGATGTTTATGATTTAGAGATATAAATAATAATAATAATTAGTATTAGTATTAGTACTATCTATCTATCTGTCTATCTTTGTATCTTGTTTGAAATGAATGAATGAGTGAGAATGAACACGTGGATTGTGAATGAACTGTTGTTGTTGCTTGACCCGGGTGGGGGAATGAATGGTGGACACCCCAGAGATGAGTTGTGTTTTTGAGTCGAGCAGATACTACATTCCTAGCAGTCTGAGTGCTTTTGTTTCAGAAGGACCACTCAAGCATCATTCCTGACCTACATCATCCAAGAATCCATTTCAAAGTATCATGATAAATGATATAATAAGAAGTTCAAGTTCAGAAATCGAGTATCGAGATAGAGATAAAGAGATATAGATGAATGATTGTTTATTCAAACAAGTATTCAATGATAGATGGTTGTCACATTATTTGTTCAAATGTGTAACAGACTTGAACAAACGACCAACAGAGACAAAGACAACTATAAAGACAAACAGCAATGTTACAATACAAGCATTAAAATGGGATGATGTAGTTGCTAAATGGTTGTTAAAGGTCTGCATTTATTATAATAACAATAGTGGACCATTATTAGTTGCATTACATAATCGAGCATTCATAGACTCTACATCATTTGCCAACTTCCATGCTCATCAATATGTACTCAAATACCTTTTAACGATGTATCCTGATGTATTTAGAGCAATGCCTATCATTGATATAATGTCAAGAATTAATAGATTGGACATGGTCACATATCTACATCAAAATGGATCATCGGCCACTAAGCTTGCCATGAACTATGCTGCATCATTGCCCCTCGTGGAGTTCCTTCATCAACATCGCACCGAGGGCTGTAAAATCATTGCATTGTCAGAGGCAGCGGCACGTGGGGATCTGCCCACCGTCCAGTTCCTTCACCAACATCGAACCGAGGGCTGCACCGTGAGGGCGATGAATAAAGCCGCTGGCAACGGACACCTGGATGTCGTCAAGTTTCTCAATGAGCACCGCACTGAGGGCTTCACGACCAAGGCAATGGATTGCGCCGCTGGTAATGGCCACCTCTCAATCATTCAATATCTGAGAGAACACTGCAATGCCGAATGCACCACCGATGCCATGGACCATGCAGCACAACAAGGGCACCTCTCAATTATTGATTACCTGCAATCCCATTGCGGTGCAAAGTGCACGACCAATGCGATAGACGACGCAGCAGGAAATGGCCACTATAACATTGTTCTACATCTGGACCGGCACATGGACAAGGTTGGCTGCACTATCAATGCGATGGACTATGCCGCGAGTAATGGCCATTTGTTGATGTTAAAGTATCTTCATGAGAATCGAACTGAGGGATGCTCATACCGCGCGATGAACATGGCTGCGGAGAATGGCCATCTCGAGGTCGTTCAGTACCTTCATGAGCATCGCACTGAGGGATGCACAATACGCGCGATGGACATGGCAGCTGAGAACGGCCATCTCGAAATAGTGATATATCTTAACGAGCACCGCACAGAGGGCTGCTCGATCGAGGCCATGGACAAAGCCGCCCTGTGTGGCCACCTCTCTGTCGTTCAGTATCTTGACGAGCACCGTACTGAGGGTTGCACGACCGAGGCCATGGACAGGGCTGCTCTGTGTGGCCACCTCTCCGTTGCCAAGTATCTCAATGACCACCGCACTGAAGGCTGCACCATGGCTGCCATGGACTATGCCTGCGAGGATGGCCATTTGGACGTAGTCCAGTACCTTCATAGCATTCGAACAGAGGGCTGCTCCGAGGCTGCGATGAACATGGCTGCATCGATAGGCAGCCTTCCAATCGTTCAGTTCTTGCATTACAATCGTACCGAGGGCTGCACGACCGAAGCCATGGACCTGGCAGCAGGCAATGGATTCTTGGACGTCGTTCAGTTCTTACATTACAATCGAACAGAGGGCTGCACCGCCAGTGCCATTGATACGGCAGCACTCAATGGACACACACCAATTGTAAAGTTCCTCCTGGACAATCGAGTCTTGGAGGAAGCGTCCTGGACTGATCTAGCAATATCCAGAGCGGCATCACGTGGCAACCTATCAATCATCAAACTACTACACCGACAACATCCTGAACGTTGTGATAAAGTCCTCACACACGTCCAGCAAGCAGGCAAGTGTCTACCAGAGTACATCATATTCATCAAAGGTCAACTTAAGTTGAATGATTGATCGATTGAATGAATGAGAGATATGTGTCAGTGCCATGGCATCCAACAACAACGCATTGAGTCAGAATTGGGTTCGGAACAACATCAACAACCTATGGTGTAGCGATAGCAACATCACTTCGAAAAATTTGGTACCCAAACCCGGACATTCCAACGATCGGTCGTGACGAGGGGTGAGGCCCTGGCCTTGCACCCGATTTTTTTGATTAAATAAACGACTCCTCAGAGTGGATTGATAACAAGGACTGGGAGGCGTGCACAGCAAACATTGTTGTTGTAAGGGTACAACGGTTGCATAGCTTGTTGCAAAGACACACTCAATTCAATCAATCAATCAATCAATCACAATCACAATCACACACAGACATACAGACATACAAGTCCAATCATGTCTTCCAACTTCCAGTTGCTCAATGATTCGAGTGATGAAGATGATAGGTCGAGGACAACAGAGACTGGAACTATCATTACAAACCACAATGGTGTCGGTGGTGGCAATGGCGGAGAACAAGATATAGAGTTGGACCGTCCATTGTTGACCTCACCAACAATAGCCGACATTGATGGAGTAGGTGCACATCCCGATGAAAGTGCACTAATACTCGAGGATATACAGTTCAGAGACGACACCAACCTACAACAGGAACAGAAACAAACACAGCAACAACAACAACAGGGAGGCAAGAAGAAAGTACCATTATGGTGCTATGTGATATTGGTGGCCGCACTACTGGCCATGTCATCTAGTGGACCCGCATTGAAAAAGATGGACGTGCCACCATTGCGCAAGGCAAGCTGGCGTCTTCAGGTGACATCGATCATGCTCTTGATTGGCTTCCTCGTCGACCTGCACACACTCTACCCCCTGTTTGAAATACACTTGGCAAAGTCCTTTGTCGGCGTGCTGCCCGCTGGACTCGTGTCGTCGCTGCCCATCTCCTGGCAGACGGTGCTGATCAACGTGCGCCAGACCAAGTTTGCATCGATTGATGAACGTCGCACCGAGCAGTCCGAATGTCGCGCGCGATTCCTCTCGTGGAAGACGTGGGTCATCCTCACGGGCACTGGCTGTGTGCTGGCCGGTCACTTTGGCATGTGGATCAGCAGTCTCAACAAGACATCACTCTCACACAGTCTACTCTTTGTCACGTCCAACCCAATCATGATCGTCATTGTCATGGTTGTAATGCGCAAGCCAATCTCCAAAGGTGAGATCTTTGGCTGTCTCATAGGATTCATTGGCCTCGTCATCACAATGTTTGATTCACTCTTCCTTACGTCTGGACCTGTCAATGGTATCCGAGTATGTATCATCATCCCCGGACATGCATTCCATTCACTCACTCACTCATTCATTCAATCATTGTTAGCCAACAGTATATGGTGACTTCCTCGCACTGATGGCTGCAGTATGCATCGTCTTTTATTTATTCGCTGGATCTAATCTGAGGACATGGATGTCCTTGTACTTATATGCATTCCCAGTGACATTCATTGCGTCACTAGTATTAACATTTAGTTCTCTAATCTTTGAGACAATGCCAGTTGCCAAGGTATGATTGATCATATATCTTGATCGTATATCTCTGGAACTATCCCACTAATGTTATATACACGTTCATTCACTAATATAGGAAGGACAGAACTTTGGAGTATTCGGATGGGCAAGTCCAGCATTTGTCTGGCTTGCACTATATGTTGCATTCTGTAAGTTGTTGTGTGACATGGATTGGAATCATCCCATATATTAACAATCATTCAATTAATGTAGTCCCAGGAATAGTTGGTCACACTGGAGTGAATGCCATTATCAAATATGTTGAACCTGTAGTTGTAAGTATCACCATCCACAGATGGATGGATGGATGGATGAATATGGACCATCCCATCCCATTCAATCAATCAAACTAATCAATTGGTGACTGACACATTCCCTCCCAACAACTACACAACAGATATCAGTGACACTACTACTCGAACCACCAATTGGCACAGTGATGGGCTATTTCGTTGGCGAGGGAGAGATACCAGGCATATTCACATATATTGGAGGACCCATTGTAGTGGCCGGTTGTGGAATGGTCACAGTAGCATCATACTTCCGTAACAAACGTGAACAGGCTGCAACGCAAACAGCTGACGTATCGAATGTCAGTCTTGACGTTGACGTTGACGATGCATCGGTCTCCTCATCAATAGCATCCAGCAATGAGATCATGATGGATGCCATACCCAACCAATACTCCAACCTATCATCAGATCAGGTACCCTCAGTTGTCGTCGAAGTCGACGACTCCAAATAATAAATTAATATATTTATATTATGTTGTAATGTCCAAAGATCATGGATGGATGGATGGATGATATATTGGAAGACATTGAGTCAACATGTGACTGACTGACCAGTGACCTACCATCCTCATCTCACTCTCTCCATGCACATCAAACAACAAGCTAGGAGTGAGATGAAAAAAGAAAACAAGCCCACTCGCTTCCATTCACACAACTCATTCAATAACCACCCACATTACCCAACCTGGATAACTTATCTCTACAAGAACATAATCATTATCTATCTATCTATCTAACTGAGTAGTAGTCTCCAAGTAGTAGTAAGCATTATAGGTTGGTATATCATCCACATCCACATCCATATCCACGTCATTGTATACTAGTATGACTTGGTATGTCATCACATTGGGTGTGTGTGTACTTTGTGTCGTCATTCATTCATTCATCATTCACTTGTTCCACAATGTCATGTACACATTCCTTGTTCCAACATATACTATTGTCAATCCATTGTTGTTGCCACTGCCATACATACCATACCACACTTCCCTATCATGGCTTTGGTATCAACATACTCCAACATCCACCATGTTGTTGATGTCCAGCCATCTTTCACATTCGCTCATTCGCTCATTCACTCTTTTGTTCGTTCAATCATTCATTCATCCATTCATTCATTCATATGATGTAACAATCACATGAACATGATGTCGGCAATGGACATACTCGGTTGGTCATGTGATCACCATTGACCTTCAACTTCCATGTCTTGCCCAATCATACAATCCCACCGAGTCATGTTAACATCTTGGACAAGGTCACTCATTCACTGATTGACTGGCATGGTCACTGTGATGGTGGCTATGGCATGCATGCATCAATGTGATATTGCACAGTCTGTCAGTCAACATGATCGTATCATGTGCACATGCTTTACAAGCATGGCTGTCATGTGACACATAGCCTGAGCGTAATCATCTCTGCGCTTCAGCTGGACCACGTCAACCCCACAAAACACACCACCCTTCAAAAGGAACTTCCTTCCAGTCCACCTTTGCCGTCCATTATTTTTATTTTTCTGTTTGTTGGTGGGGGTTGGTTGGTCGTTGGAAGAGAGGGAAGGAAGCTTGCCACCACCCGCGTTCCAACAAACACAACCTGGATGCGTGACTCGTCGTCCAATAATTCTCGTGACACAAGCGAATGTTTGGTTTGGTTTGGCGCTGCTTATTCCTTCACTCTCATTCAACTGGATGTCCAAGCTTTTCCGGTTTCATCGTCTTCATTCCATTCCTTTACAACTACAACTACAACTAATTGGTGTATCCATTATTACAACATCAAACATATACATCAACTCATTCATTGATTGATCTTAACTAACATTACATTACATCCAGTACTTCATAAATATATATACATACATATACATATAAACCAAACACATATATATAGATATAGCGTAGGTTATCCATCAATCAATGGAAACAACGCCAAAGCCAAAGACGACTATAAAGTTTGTCAGAAGGATGAAGCCTGGTGAGGTGTCAACACCAAACCCTTCGACGCCAAACAATGCTACACCAACACCTGGCACAGCAACACCAGGTGACTTGACACCAATCTCCAGCGTGTCAATGGACAGTAGCATCGATGACATGACACCAATCAACATTGCCCGCATGCTCTCTGACGAAGCATCACCAAACACATTACAACAAGGCAACAACAATAGTTTCACACCATTCTCCAACAATCCAAACAAACGTAATCGTAGAGGTATGACTGCTGTCGAGCTGAGCGAGTCAGGCACCGGTGATGCCATGTCCGATCCAGACTCGGACCCAATGGACGACGACGCCAAAGCTGGTGGTGACACAGAGATGACCGCATCAGAGTTCAACCCTCTATCAAAGAGAGGAGCTGTATGTATCGCGCGTCGACCATAACCATGCCTATGCCATGCCCATGACCATGACTAACAATGTACACATACACAGCAGAGAAGACTTAGAAATATGAAGAAGAAGAATGATACCGAGAACCCAGAACAAGATGATAGTGTGGATGACTTGACGGCCGCACAACAAGATGGTGATGCACCAACTACTAGCACTACGAGCACAACAACAACAAGTACGAATACAACGACCGATCAGACGACGGCAGACATCGAGTCACCACAGTCCAAGAGACTGTCCAAGAAGCCAAAGAAATATAACGATGGAGAGGATACCAACAACACCAGCAGCGCCACACCAATGGACACGTCATCGTCCACGCCACAGGCAAGGAAGCCAGGTCGTCCGCCCAAGAAGGCCGCGCAGCCAGCCGACGATGAGAGTGGCGGCGAGCAAGCTGGCGATGGCGACAAGAAGGGCAAGGGCAGCAAGACCAAAAAGTCGCAGCCCAACGCCCTGGACATCCGTCCATGCTGGTACGGCACCTGTACCAAGGCAGACCGTTCACTCAAGCTGCTGCGACCTAGTCTCGTGCCAACATGCAAGACCCATGCCATCAAGTCCGAGTCCAGACTTCACGAGATGCTTGGCAAAGGTGTAAGTTCAAACGTGATCACAAGGAATCATTCCACAACACGCGACTAACATTATGATCATCAACACTCCATTTAGTTCTGGGTCGAGGAGAAGGGAAATAAGGATACTGTTTGTGGTATCTGTGGAGAGTCTACAAAGAGATTGACTCATTGCGCGAATGAGGAGTGCGCCTTTGGCTTCTGCGAGCCATGCATCGACTTTGTGATGGCCAAGTACGATAACAAACCGGTAGACGACAAGTGGCAGTGCTGGGTGTGCAACGCCATCAAGGTCAGAGGCAAGGAGCGTGAGAGAACGAGATGGGTCCGCGAGATGGTCCATCCAAGCTCCTACCAGCAACAACCGCGCAAGGTGCGCACCCCAAAGACCTCGTCGACCACGGCCACGCCCAATCTGACGCCGGTCACGCCCAACCTTCAGTCGCAGCTTCAGCAGCAGCAACTGCAGCTCCAAGGCACACAGCAGCAATCACAGCAGGGCGAGGACGCCTTTGGTCCAGGCAAGAGAAAGAAGAAGTCATCTTCCACGCCAGAGGTACGTGGCAAGAAGAGGACGCTGGAGGGCGAGGAGTTGATCTCGGCGCCAGGCTCACCCGCCTCGGACGCATCGCCAAGCGCCGTCCAGTATCACTCGATCATGTCGCCCGAGCGCAAGCCCATCACACCGGTCGACTTCTTCATCGATCAATCGTTCAACTCGATCAAGTTCTTCAACAACCTGCTCGAGAATCCCTCAGCCGAGATGCTGGCGCAGTTCAAGACGCTGGTCAGCACAATGAACAGCCTGCGTATGATCCGCTGGTCCAACGAGTACACTATGGTGTGGCGCTCAATTGAGGAGCTGGCGCTGCTCTTCAAGCGCAACCTCGAGTCATCCCAGACGATCCTCTCGATGCAACAGGAGATGAAGGCGCTGGACGACGACAAGATCAAGTCGTCCAACAACATCACGCGCAACCAGCCACTGGAGCGCGCCATATCGCGTGTCTATGAGCACCACCAGCTGTCCAACATGATCGAGAAGGAGTGCACATCGGCCCGCAACGTCCTCGTCATCTCCATAGACAACGCGCAAAAGACCATCGAGGAGATCCACAAGAACTTTGAGAAGGACGTGCAACACGACAAGGTCAACGAGCAGCGCATCAACAACGAGCTGGCGCAGCTGGAGGACCAGATGAAGAAGACGATGGTCGACCATCGCCAGCTCAAGACCCACGAGGAGGAGTTGGTTGGCCAGCTGACCACCGTGCGCACCTCCATCTCCAACCTCGAGGCCATCCGCGACTCGCTCACCAAGCGTTGCAGCGACCTCAAGATCGAGACGCTGCTCTCCAAGAACACGATCTCGGAGCGCGAGACCGACATCCGCGTCAAGCAGGTCACCCTGGAGAACGAGATTGGCGCACTCAACGCGCTGATCAATCTTATCGAGGGCGTGTACTGGGGCCACGAGTACTTCTACGGCACCGAGATAGGCTCGTGCGAGAAGGCCATCAGCGAGCGACTGACCCAGATCAACCAGCGCATGGACTTGACGCGCAACGACATCCCACTGGCCTACAGCCTGCGCCCCGCCACCATTCGCGAGCAGATCACAGAGGACGATGGCAGCGAGACTGTCGTCACAGTCAACAAGGACGACGAGTCCATATCCTTCCTCAACCCATTCAAGACGCTGTGCATCTATCACACAGCATGCATGGAGCACAATGTGCCCAACTTCCATCTGGAGAAGCCAGACCGAATCCGCATTGCCATCGGCATCATCAACGAGTTCTCCAGCAAGTACCCCGGCATCGTCGAGGTGTTCAACACCCCAGCCGAGGTCGACCTGCGCTATGTGATGGCCGTTCACGACGCCCACTACATCAAGAAGCTCGAGACTCAGCTTCCGCCCGAGAACAGCGACTACGAGACTCACCTTGAGTCTGACAACAGCGGCGCTATGGTCATGCGCACACAGAGGAGCGACGACGAGACGCTCTACGACACATTCGTCAGCAACCGTTCGATGAAGGCGGCTTTGCGCGCTGCCGGCTCAGTGTGCGCTGCCGTCGACGCTGTCACCAAGCTCGGCTACCACCGCACATTCTGCGCCATCCGTCCACCCGGCCATCACGCCGGCCGCTTTGGCCGCACGAGTGACGCCCCCTCCCAAGGCTACTGTCTGATCAACAACGTGGCCATTGGCGCCAAGTACGCCTCGCTGACTGCCGGCTACTCAAGAATTGCCGTCGTCGACTTTGACGTACATCACGGCAACGGCACACAAGAGATCCTGAGTGGCGACGACAACTTCCTCTTTGTGTCGATTCATGTGATCGACGAGAAGCGCTACTTCTACCCAGGCACTGGACGTGACCAGGGCGACACGCCACGCGAAGATGGCACCTACGATAGCAACGTGCTCAACATCGGCTTGAAGCGCTTTGCCTCATCGTCCGCATTCATCCAGGCGTGGACCAAGAAGATCATCCCCCGTCTTGAGGCCTACAAGCCCCAGCTGATCTTCCTTAGCGCCGGCTTTGACGGCCACAAGGACGACCCAACCAACGCTCTCAAGCTCACCGAGGAGGACTACTACACAGTCACCAAGATGATCAAGGCCGTGGCGGCCAAGTACGCCAGAGGTCGCATCATCTCTGTGCTGGAGGGTGGCTATGGCATCGAGCGCAGCAACTCACTTCAGCGATGTGTGAACGCACATTTGAAGGCACTGGTCGAGGACTCCAACAACGAGATACTCTATTCGCAGGTGGGCGCTGGCGACTTTGGCCTCGTCAAGAAGATCTACAATGGCGTGGCAAACAGCACGATCAGAGATCCAAACAAGCAAGGAGATATTGAGAACATCACAATTTACAACAACATCGCCAGAGACTATCTGGAGAGCATCAAGCAGGCGCCCACACCGCCATCCAGTCCACCCGCCGACGCACCAAGCCAATCGGATGGAACTCAAATGCAGGCTCTTCCAACACCAGCCACTGGAGCGAGCAGTGGCGGCCACGGTAGTGGAGACAAGGAGTCAACAAAATCATCTACGACAACAACATCGACAATGGAGCAACAGCATCAACCCACTTTAGCGACTACTACGACCAAGTCCAATGTACATAGTTTAAGCGACACTACTACTCCACCCTCAGCATCAGCCCTGCTGAACGGACAAAGCAGCAGCAGTGAGCCGTCAACATCAACCACGACCACATCCAACCCGGCTGCGGCGGCCACCGCCTCTTCGGCCTCCAACCCCGCGCCACCAACATCCGGAGGTCAGCAGTTAACTATCACCAGCTTGTTGATATAATTCAATCACCCATCCCAGCACATCATCCATTCCATTACATTCAATCTCCTGATACACTATTATATATATATATATAAAACCCCCTAACCAACCTTAGCAGAGACGATTCTTCACAAACAGAGGTGCTGTCCATCATCATATCCAGTCATCCAGACTGACTGGATCACGATTCGAAATAAACTATATCATTGTCGCCCATTCACTTCATAAACATTCCAGTTATTTATTTGAGGATGTAGTAAGTTTGCTATTCTTGAATTTAATGAGAAATAGAGTTTGATAGCTAAAGAATTAATTTAATTAAAATTTTGGTTTAACTGATGGTCTAATTCCAGCCCTGTCCGAAGCAATCAAAAGAAACAATTAGTTAGATCTTAATAAATCAATTCATGTTGGGAATAATTAAATAAACATACTGTTCTTGAGCACTTATTAATAATGTAGTGGATGCCAACAATACTATTAATAATAAAATAATTATCTTCATATTTAATTAATAAATCTTTAATATTTATCTTTACTTGATTGATATTTATTGACAATTCCATGACCCAACTCTGAATTTATAGTTGTATCCATGAATACCTGTTACCCAGAGTTATATATAATATATTTTAATATTGTACCAATTTACATTTATAACACACCAAAGTTGATGTTGTTCAATCGATTGATGATTAGGAGAACATGCTGCTACTTGTCGATGAGGTCGATCGCTTTGTAGATCGGTCCTGGTCGTCATCTTCTCTCTTTTGTCGCTGCTCGTATTCGTCCACAATCCTTCTCATTGAATCATATTCACTATTGTTTGTTGGTAGTTGTGTTCTACAGTTTGGACAAGATGAGTGCATCTTTAGCCATTCAGTTATACAATCTATTGTTGCCATCATGTTCATTGTCAATATGTTGATGTTGTCAGTCATCATGTTCATTCATCATTCACGAACAACATAACCATAAACATACCGAAATGATAATAATGTTTACATGGTAACTTAATTGCTTCAGTATCTAAAGGGAACTCTGTTACACAGATTGTACAATCACCTATTCTTTCCTTATTCCTCTTTGTTATTATGACCTCTTCTGTTATCTCTTGAAACATATAATCTGATACAGGTGGTGTAGGTGTACTTTAATGCGCGTCTGACGTGTCAGTATGCCTTGCAAGACTATGCACTACCCCACTGCTGTTTACAACAAACAACAACAACATACTGCTTCAATATAAACTTGATTCGTTCAATGTCCACATCATGACCATCTGCCTCTGTCACCAAGTTTGCAGGTATGGGCATTCCATTTATAATGTTATGTATTGATTGATTGTTAGACATATCTATCTCTTTTCTTCTATATGTCTTCTTCTTTGTTAGCTAATTAGTTTAGATATTAAATAATTTGTCGTGTTCTTTATGACACAAGTCATTCGAAATGACACACAATCATTGTTTGGAAATGAGTCATTGAGTGTCATTATTCTTTGTTCAAACCCCCCTCCCCTTGTTATACAAACCTTTACCCTCAACCCTCAACCCTCAACCCTAACACAACACAATGAATCCAAAGAACATAGAGTTGACCAAAGAGTTGATCAAGAAGACTTATGTAGACCAGGCTTCACAAGCCATCGCTCAGTTCAACTCTTTAGTGACCCAGATATTGTCACAGGTACATTAACCTGTCCCTTTGATCATGATCACAACACAATTGCATTCAATCAACTGAACTGACTTAGTACAATACATTATGTGTAGAGAAGACTTCCAGAGAAAGGATGGGATGATAAGACGATTGAATGGTTCTTGGCTCAATTGGCAATGATGGATTCAAACAACTTTATTGAGAATGCTGGCGTTGGTGAGAGAGAAGGCCGACTCTACTCTGATATTGTGTCAAGACGTCACTTTGGCTTTGCACATGGTATTGGACGCAGTGGTGATATCAATGAACAACAGCCCAAGGCTGCTGGCTCATCACTCATACAAAAGCTCACAACATACTTTGTGTTGGATGCCATGTCCATCGCGGGCATTGAGAAGGTCGATCATTGTCTGGTGCTGCCTATGGCCACGGGCATGTCAATCGCACTCTCATTGATGACGCTAAAGAACAACTTCTGTCCACCAACCGCCAAGTATGTGTTGTGGCCACGTATCGATCAAAAGTCATGTCTCAAATCGATTGCCACCAGTGGATTGATCCCTGTAGTAATAGACAATGTGTTGCAGGGCGATGTGATCACGACCAACCTGGCATTGCTCGAAGAGACTATTGTTAAGCTCGGTCCAGAGTCAATCGTCTGTGTGATGAGCACGACTAGTTGCTTCGCGCCACGCATCCCCGACAAGATCATCGAGATCAGTCAGATGTGCAAACGATTCAACATTGGACATGTGATCAACAATGCCTATGGACTGCAGTGCACAAAGATCACACATCAGATATCTCAATCATGTAGATTGGGTCGCGTTGACGCCATCATTCAGAGCACGGACAAGAACTTTATGGTGCCAGTTGGTGGCGCCATCGTGGCCAGTCCCAACGAGAAATTAATCGACACGTTGGCCAAGAACTATCCGGGTCGTGCCAGTGGTGCGCCCATCCTCGACATGTTCATCACTCTCCTATCGATGGGCAAGCAAGGTTACAAGGCATTGCTCGATGAAAGGAAGAGTCTAATACCATACTTCACCCATGAGTTGGACAAGGTTGCTAAGGAGTTTGGATACAGACTGTTGCACACTCCTGGCAACACAATATCCTTTGGTGTCACACTTCAAAAGGCACACTCGGACACTGACCCCGAACCATCGGCTTCATCATCAGTATCACCATCACAAAGTGTTTCAATGATTGGATCAAAGTTATTCATGCGATCATGTTCTGGCGCAAGAGTGATTGATTTGAAGGGTGGCAAGAAGACAGTGGCAGGCATTGAGTTTGAAGCTTATGGCTCACACATTGACCATTACCATTCAAACTATCTAACAGTGGCCTGTGCCATTGGTATCACCAAGGACGATGTTGACACATTCATCAAGAGGCTAAAGAAAGTCCTTATACAATAAAATCGACTGTATGATCACAAGATGCAGATACTTTATTTCACCAATATACACCAATCCAATTGTGGAATGATTGTATTGTCATCATTGGGCAGCTTTGACACTATATGTCCTGCATAGATATCAGTTTGATATTGCAAGACTCCACGCATATCCTCCACCCTGAGTGGACATGTTAGATATCCACAAGGTATCATTGCAGTGTCGATCACAGGCCATGTAGTTGCTACCTTACCTCCCCTGTCTTGGTAATATTTCTTATCAGCATTCCATTTACCTTTGTTTGTGAATGGAATGAACGTTGTGATCCAGCCTGATAGATTGGATACTCCTGACCCACGTCCAACCTTGTTGGCTATCCTGTTCCACCAATCAGTGTCGGGCTTGCCCTCGGCTGACATGACCAAGTTGTCCAACACAGGAAGTAGGATGTCGAGCCACCTGGACATCAGCTTGTCCTTGAGATCGAACTCAATCAATCTTTCAGCACGCTGGCGAACTTGTTTCCAGTCGTCCACAGTGCCCAACATGGTGACTTTGGGCAGTCCACATTGAGTCCTCACTGTGTAATTAAAGTAATTCTTCATCGAGGACATCAATGCGAATGCACCAACAACACGATCATTGTTGGTTGTCGTTGTGAAGGCAGGCATCACCCATTCTCTGATTGATGGATCCTTGATATTCTCTGCGATTCTATCACTAAATTGTGCTGCTAATCTATCTATTGGCTCAGTGGATATGCCTTCAATAAGAACTATAAGTTCACGCTTGTCATCGAATGGTACTAACTTTGACCTTAACTGGTCAGAGTTGGCATTGACATAGATTGAGAACTGAGTGATCAGCGCCAGCCACACATCATCTGGTCGAATCACAAGATGTAGGTGGTGACTATATGCATAGAATGCTGATTGAACGAATGAGTTGTTGCCAAGATCAAAAAGATTCGAGTCACTTTCAATGCTTGACCTGAGCACCTTTGGTTTCTTGATCTCAATCTCTGGATCTTTAATGAGGCTTGCATGAGTGAATGGTCTTGGGCCAAAAGATGTAGGCTGCACCATTGAATCAACCACGAATGTGATTGAATGATTTCCAGTTGTTAATGTTGATGTTGATGTTGATGTTGTTGTTGTTGGTGTTGGGGTTGATGATGGCAAGGGAGTATTTGTGTTTGGCTCGGGTAAACCAAGCTGAGTGAGCCAATAAAATGGATTGGCCTTGCCTTTAAGACGTCTTGGCTTGAACTTCTTCTTATCGGTTGGAACTCGATCATTATTATTATGATTATTCTCATTTGATCTCCTACTCATTATTATTATTATTATTATTATTATTATTATTATTATTATTATTATTATTATTATTATCTCTTACTATTAGTATTATCTCTATTTGGATTGATGAAATGAAATGAGGGATTGGAAGACAATTTATAAAATAATTTTTGGAAAGTGCTCTTTCTCCATCAATCAGAAAATCAATCAAACCTGGGTTGATTCAGGATAAAAAATATTAATATTAATTTATTGAAATTGTCATCAAAACCATTATAATGATGCCAAAATATTCTGATCTTCGAACCATTCGGGCGCAGACTGTGCCAATGTCTTGTCGGCCAGCTGCATTGGTCCAGCAGAGATATCGCGTAGGTACGATTCAGGCTTACACTTCCAGTTGAACTCCTTGGAGAAGATGTCCGTCTCCTTTGACTTGCCCTTGGACGTTGGACGGTGTTGCTTGCCAGTTGACTTGTTAGAGAGGAATCTATGTTGCATTGGGAATACATGTGCCTCTGTCGTGAACACAATAGTCTCATTTCCAACCATATTGTTATCATCCACTGTAAGATACAAGTACTTGCACAGCTCTGCCAAGAAGAAAGACTCCATCTTATCATCCAGAGTATGAGCCTCAACATCCAATACACCTGCATGTCCACATTTCTATAATTGATTGATTGAGTGATTGAGAGAGTGAGTGAGTGGATGGATGGAAGGGTCGCGAGAGTATACTTACAGTCCTTGTAACACTCTTTAGTGTCCAGACAAGGTCTCTGATCATGTTGATGTAGAGTGGGTCCTTGGTGGCAGTGTACATGTAGTAGATTGACTCTGCCAACTCTGGTCTCAGTGGATAGTGCTTCTGGTTGATTCTTTGAGTGTTGTGATTGTAGGACTCGGGAGTGAAGCCATACTTGCGCCACACTGAATGGAAGACCTTGGTGGTGCCGTAGGCGTCCTCCAGCTGGCCGGCCAGCACTTGGAGTCCGGGCCAGAATGCCTGCAGACTGCTGTAGATGTGCTGTACATTCTTGGGGTTGTTCATGTGAGCCAGGACGTACCAGTCGTCCTTCTTGGTGTGCTGGATGATGGCCTTGTACGAGTCGACAAAGATGTCCATGTACTCCTGATCGTCAAAGTAGAGCGCCGCCTTGAGCATGTACTCAAAGTACGAGTCGATCTGATTGCCAATGCTGGCTTCCTGTCCCCAGCTCTCCCACTGGCCCGTGAACACGTTGATGTGGTTGCCAAACAGATTACTAGTCATGGACCTGTACTTCCAGAGTGCCTTGGCCGCACGCTTTGCAGCCTTGTCAAACTCGGGACGGCCAGTCAGTCGACTGAGGATGCCAAACTCCAGGGCAAACGTGCCACCACCGGCTGTGCATGTGATCTTGGACTCGTCGGGCGAGACTCCCTTGCGCAGATTGACACTTCCGTATGGGATGCCGGTGGGTGTGTCAAAGGCCACCAACAGACGCTCGCCAATGTCCAGTGCACGTGGCAGAAGTACGCCCTTGTAGTCTGGCAAGACCTTCTCTGCGTAGAGATGAGCTGAGAGCAGACCACCAAGGATTCTAATGTTGGTCTCAAACACTGACACTGTCATATCCTTATCGAATGTCAAGCTCTCACTCAACCATTTGACGCCCTTCTCAAACTCTGTTGTATTGCCACCGACCACCAATAGTGTTACCAGTGTATCAATGTAAGTCAATGCATACCTTTGAGTTTGATTGATTGATTGAGTTAGTATGATGTAGATTGAGTACTACTCAGGCTCTTGACTTGATGTACATACTTTCCAAATGTATCTGATCCTTTACATGAGAGTGACTTCAACTCATCCATTGGGAATGCATACTTCATGTAGCAGTCGTAGCCATGATAGAACATGTCCTTAATGTCATTCCTGTAATATGATTGGGTATTAGTAGTTGTTTGATCGAGAACTAGTATATATGACTACATACTTTAGAATAGCCTTCAACTCATCGATTGGTAACTGTGCTGGCAATGTAGAGTAGTTGATTGATCCTGGTTGTTGAACTGTTTGTGGTGCAGCCAATGCAACACAAATGAACAATGAGTAACATGCAACTATTGCAAGTACCTTTGTTCTTGGTGTAACTACTATATTGTTGTACATGTTACTAGTATACACTGGACTTGCTAGATTGGATTGAAATGAGATATGAATGATTGATCTGACTTGTTTAAGTGACACGTGGCGTGATTTGAAATGACAAAGTAGATCTTCACAATTCTGCAGATCAATCATTCAACTCCCATCCATCCACCTACACATACATATATATAATGTCAAGGACTGTGAACATTGCGATAGTGTTCATTGTTGGACTCGCAGTGGCATACCTTTATAATGACTACTTGGTAACAACAAGACAGAATGAATTGCTACAACAAAAGATACAGGAGCAGAGAGACACCTTGATTGAACAAGAGAGACAAAGACAACAGGCAATGTTGGAGGAGCAACAATCAAAGGCTGCCACTACCGCCACCACCAATAACAACAACAAAGAGACTGAGAAGGAGGCGGCACAGAGGGCAATCGACGAGGAGCTACGCTCACGATATGAACTCAACTTTGCCAAGGTGATAGATTTGAATAGCACCAACTTCAACAGAGCCATTGCAGAGAATGAGAATGTGTTGGTGATGTTCTATGCACCTTGGTGCGCTCGCTCTATCGCCTTGCTGAAGGAGTTGCGTGCCGCCCGCAAGTTGTACAACAATGAACAACAGCAGCCGGTGCTCATTGCCAAGGTCAATGGACAGGCTCAGGCCGAGCTGCGCGACCGTCTAAAGATCAAGTCCTATCCGCTGTTGCAGTTGTATCGCAAGCAGCGTCCAGTCCTCACACACAATGGACCAACGCAGCCACATGCCTTGGCCGCCTTCCTCTCGACCAATACGCTGGCCGCCATGGAGACGATTGAGACAAAGCAGCAGTTTGATCAACTGTTGCTCAGATCACCTCATACCATCATTGGAATGTTTGCCAACAAGGAGACGCCAGAGTATGCCGCCTTCCAAAAGGTCGCCCAGAAGATCAGTGGCAAGGTCCAGTTGGCACTGGTGGGCAATCAGCAATTGATCGATGTGTTGGCGCAACAACCATTCCTCAAGGATCACAGCGATGTCAAGCAGGGCGTGCTGATTGCCATCCCACAGGAGGGCGTCTATCAGTTCAACGACATGGGCAAGACATCATCGGCATCGGCCAAATCACTCTACAAATGGATGGCCGAGACACAGCCTGCAGTGATGGAGCTAACTGGATCATCGTTACACAGGATGACCAAGAACAAGGCCAAGCCATCCGCACTCCTGTTTGTGAACTACTCATCAGAGACACCCTACAACGTCGAGCAGCATGGTCTACCTTTCTCCCCATCCGTTGCCGCACTCCACAAAGTTGCATCCAAGTATCGCCAGAGCATCCAACTATTCTTCATTGACAAGTATGTTCACCACCCTCGCCCTTATCTCGCCCTAAGTATCGATCTAACGCTCGCTTAGACAAACCTACCATGACTTTTACATTAGACTTGGAGGCAGCGACTCTACTCAATCAATCAATGGAGGATTGGTCATTGTGGATCTGAAGAAAGAGGCACATTACCTATACTCGCAGGAGAATGAGTTAACAGTGGATACACTCAAATCATTCTTGGATGGCTTCACTCATGGCAAGCTGTCGCCTGTGGTTGCTTCACAAACCTTGGCAATCAAGCCAGCAATCCCCAACACTCTACAGGTGGTCTACGACACGTTCGATCAGCAGGTGCTCAAGTCCAACAAGCATTCACTAGTCTACTTCAATCAGCCTTGGTGTGGATTCTGCAAGACGATGGGATTGTACATTGAGAAGGCCGCCGAGCAGCTCAAGGACACCAGTGTGCAAGTGGTCGACTATGACTGCAGCGAGAACACTGTTCCAGAGGTAGTGTTGCCAATCATCGATGGATATCCCTACATTACCCTATTCGTCAGCGGTAACTCTGTTCCAATACCATACACCGGAGACCGAAGTGATCAATCAATCATCACATTTGTCAAGTCACATGTGACTCCATGATCACCCAATACCAATCAACTAATAAACTCAGTCCTGCTCTTACATTGGGCTGACCCTCGAATGTCCATGTCGCGCCTAACGACATGTCCACTCATTCATTATTTATTCTTGACGTGGCAGATGTCAACATCGCAGCCAAATGATAGCAGCATGTCCATCCAGACCTTTTGATGATTGCGCACGCTGTCTCCAGCACCCTTGACCTCTACAAACTTGATAAAGTACTTCTCCTCAAGTAGGTCCTCTGTATTCCTACGCCAGAGCAACAAGTCTGGCATGCCCTTTGAGAAGCAACCAAAGTCCTCAGCCATCAGCTTCGAGCAATACGCTATCAGTCCACCACCAATGTATTTAGATAGTCCTTTGAGTTCACTGTGGATGTGCGGTGATTGATCGTTAGTGAGTTGAACTAGTTTGATTGAGTGAGGGAGACTTACTCTAAGGGCCACTTGTCCCAGTTTACACATCTGGCTATACATCCATTGTTCTTGTTCCAGACGGTCTCCAACATCTCTTCCCTCTCTTGCCATGTGCTGAGTGTGAGTTGCTGGATTCTCGCATCTATCTGCTCCTTTCGTACAAAGTAGAACTCATCACTGCCAAAGTCGAGTGGTGCGTCTTGGAATGGTGACTGGAACACATGAGGAATGTCCGAGGAGAATATGATGTCCCAGAAGAAGACAACAAACAGATTCAAGAAGATGGTGGTCTCACAATGAATGCCAGTCCACTTCTCCACCGTGTGATTCTGGTAATGATCCAGTGCGGCACCCTCTACAGTGACTATCTGGCGACCATCTCCATGATCGGCATCCTCATCATCGGCATCTATATCGTCATCAACATCGCCTATATAGTATCTACTCTTTCTTCCTGGCAATCCAAGTTCAACCTTTTGATAATATATCGTCAAAGGCTTTGGTTGTTTGATGTTCTGTGACAACTTGATCAGTCCTGGAGGTATCAAGTTCTTTCCTCTATGTCTGTGTGATATGGATGTTAGCATGATTGATTGGAATGGTTTCGACCATGATTGATTGCTGTATAAACATACTTAGCCAACATTAGATAGTGATTCTCCAGAGCTATTCGATCACCACTTTTGACTTGTGGATCATTCAATGATCGCTCACAGATGATTAGTGCATCGTCCATCTTTCCAAGATGCTTCATGTTGATCACTAGTCGTTGCCACCAATGTCCACGCTTGCCTGCACAGAAGGGCAGATCAATCAATTGCATCAAGTGGAATATAGCCTGCTCATATTGCTTGGCCCTCTCCAAGATTGATACACCTGATGAGAGTACTCGTGTCCACACCCAACCAGGTGTGAACTTGAGCGCAAATGTATACTCTTGTTGTGTACTGGTCATTGTTGATAGATTGCGAGCGCACTCTTCGATGATTGGCACAACATTGTTCTCCTCCTTGCTGTCGTAGAAGAAGTCGAATCGCTCTTCGACCTCCTTGACCTGCTCATACTGTAGCAGCGACTCACGCGTCTCAAAGATGCTCTTGCCGTCGCGCGCCATGCCACCCGTCCATATCTGGTAGTCAGGGAAGCGTATGCCCATGATGTTGTTCACAATCATTGACGTGGAGTTGTGTTGCTGCCAGTTGAAGAAGAAGAGATGATGTATCATTCGCCAGAGTGATATGGTGGAGTCGGGGATGCGGACGCATCGGCCAACATTGCTCTCGACCAATCGTTTGTAACGCTGAATGGTCGACTGCTGACCTTGCCCTGCTGATGATGACGTCGTCTGGAAGAGTGTGGACTGGCCGCGTGCAGGACTCTTGCCTCGCAACAGCTCAACCAGCTCGGGTTTGCCTGCGTTGGAGGGACATGTGACGCCGATGATCTTGCGAATGGCTGCAACGGGCAGCAATGGACTGATCTCGTTATAGTCGTGTACGGCAGAGTTGTACTCGACAAACAACTGACAGTCGACCAACTCTTCGATGCTAGACCGGAAGTCCTTGATCTCCCTGTACGAGATTGATCCGACGAGGAACCATGGACCCTTGCGATTGTACAGTCTGACAAAGAGGTGCTTGGCATCGTCGCTAAGTACATTGAGGAATCGATCAATCAAGTCCAGCTCATCCTTCTCAAACAGATGCATGTCGCGGTTATATACCGTCGTGGTGACGGTGGTGAAGTCGTTTACGTAGTATCTCACTCCATTATAGTTGTTGCCATTGATTGATTCGGCGTCGTCAGAGTTGTCATCCTTGTTGCTTGTCGGGCTTGTGGTTGTAGTCGTAGTCGTGGTCGTGCTTGTTGGAGTGGTCGAGGGTCGGCTTGTTAGGAGCTGAACATCATCTTCGTCATCGACGAGTGATTGAGAGGACTGAGTGACAGCTTGGCTTGAAGTGGGAGTCGATGAGCCACCATTTGATAGTCGCTGCTTCTTGAACACAAGCACATCATCATCATCATCATCATCCTTATCATCTTTCCCATCGAGTTCAACATGTTCTTCATCAAGGACGATGACCTGTGATCTTTGTGATGACTGTGAGTGCGCGGGTGAGAGGTCGAATGGGATGGGCTGTTGCGACGATGATTGTTGTGATAGTGACAGTGACTGAGATGGCGATGGTGATGTGCCATCTTTGCGTTGAGGTGATGGCGTGTATGTGACTTTGGTGACTTTGGTGATTGTCGTTGTTGTTGTGGTCATCATTGCACCCGACTGATCCTTAACCAACTGTACAGATTCCTCCGATTGAGTTATAGTCTTTGTAGACTTCTTTGGGAAGAACTCCAACATCGTAGCTTGACGACCTTCAAACGAAGGAAACTGTTTATCGCTCACACATTTATGTATCTGTACATTATTATTATTATTATTACTGTTGTTGTTGTTCTTTAATGTTGTAGATGCTGTCTTACTACCTCCTCTACTATTATTATTTGTTGATTGTGCTCTTCTCTTCATTTAATATATATATTATTTATTATTTATTACAACTCATCATTCTCGAGAATTCATCAAATAAAGGCGCAACTTTCAATTTTGTGTATTTATAAAAAGAGCTTGTTTAGTTTCTCAAATTATTCATTCAAAGAGATAATAATAAATATAAATATAAATAAAGTAATAATACATTATTATTTGTTCAATATATATTAACAACAAATGGAAGGTCATCATGATAATAATAATAATAATGTTTGTTATTTGGTTGAGAAACCTCGTTACTTCCCAATACTCATACTTGGTTATATAGTTGAGTATATGATTGATAACTTGGATAGATATCAAATGGCATTCATTTGTAAACATTGGTATAGGAATAGAAAGACATTTATTCGTTTCCTATGGTTACCAATACTATCAGAACCAACATTTATAACAATAGATTATGATAATCTAAACAATAAGATTAGATCATCACCAAAACTTCAACAAGCTCAATATATAAACTCGATTGATGATATACCAAAGGATACGACATGGATGAATTATGATTTGGATGTTGCACCAGCAGTTGGATCACTACCTAATAGTTTAAGAACTCTAATGTTTAGTTTTAAAATGAACTCTCCACTTTTGATTGGATCACTTCCAAACAGTATCACATCAATCATGTTCACATCAAACTTTCATCAACGATTGGATATCGGTGTACTTCCAGTCAGCTTGACATCACTCAAGTTTTATCGATACGATCATTCAATCCAGATCGGCCTGCTCCCATCTGGACTTCGAACACTGGCTTTGGAATACTTGTTCAATCATCCCATAATCATTGGATCACTTCCAAATAGTATTACATCACTTCAGTTTGGCCATGATTTCAATCATCCCTTTGCTATCGGATCACTACCAACCAGCTTGACATCACTAAAATTCGGATACTCTGAGAACTATGACTTTTTGTCATTGTGTTACTTCAATCAACCTTTGGCAATCGGCTCACTCCCGTCCACACTCAGATCATTGAACCTGGGAGCCAAGTACAGTTGTCCTATACTTCCTGGCGTGCTCCCTGAAGGCCTAACATCACTTACACTGTGGGAACCTTACAAACATAAATTGAATGATGGTAGTATCCCGCCATCAGTGACTCGTCTTCACATTCATGGAATACGTCCACCATCCCAACTTCCAGAGTCCATCACGGATCTTACGCTGGCCAGGTCATTCGGCCCCCGTGTGCCTCTTCCCAAATCAATCAAACATTTCAGTCTCGTTGGAGGATGCCGAGCAGAATCAAACTCACCAAAAGAWTTACCGCGACTACCTCTATAGTATCCTAGATTACAGCGATTATCCACTGGATCAACTGTCTACATTCTCAATATCATTCACTGATCAACCAACTGTACCACTCAAGAATATTCAATTCCGTATACTAGATGATATGAAACATATCCTAATCTTTACTAGCAAAATCACTGGTGGAATAATCCCACTCAAAAGACGACAAAATGTTTCATCGTCTCTTCCAATCCATTCATTCAGATTCGATGAATATATACAAAAGCATTATTGATTGATTTGAGCTCACTCCCATCACTCCCATCACTCACCCAATCAATAATGGAATGGTCCCAATCATGATTAAGTTATATATTTATTATTGCGTAGCTGGACTTGTTTGGTGCACCTCATCTTGGATGAACTTATCGAGATTCGTCGATGATGTGATTGATCTCCAAGTTTCCAATTCCTTCAGCCATGTCTCTGCTTTGGTCTTTGCCATCTTATTCGAATCCTCTCCTATGTACATGTGTACTGGAAGCGTCTCCAATGACACTACCAACTGGAACAGTATCTTAGCCAACTTCATTGGATCACCCCTCTGCATGGCATCGATCTGGACAGGGTCCATCTCATGATGCATACTCTCATAGTCGGGCAGAGTGCATGGTGTCTTGATGTGCTTGGATGGTGAGTATACATCGGTCTTGAACGAGCCTGGATTGATCGACAGCACCTTAATACCAAATGGTTTCACTGGTGGTGCAAAATAATTGACTTCAAACTGTTTCCTGATCTCATCCATGGCCAACTCCTCGACGACTCCGGCCAAAGCGTAACCGGCATTGTTGATCACGACGTCCAATGTACCAAACTTGATGGTGGCTTCTAGAACCGATCGCTGGATACTAAGATCATCTGTGAGGGACACCTCCAATGCCAAGAATTTATCACTGTCTGGTCCGAATATATCATTTAAAGTCTTTCTACATCTTGATGTTGCCGCCACCTTTTGTCCCTGTTGTAATAATGTTTGTACCATACATCTTCCAATACCTGTACTGCATCCTGTAATGTACCAGACCAATACTAATGGTTGAGGTGAAGTTGCCATTGTCTTTTTTAAATATAATAAATAATATATAAATAAATTATCTTTAAATATTTGATTGAATAATATATTAATAATTGATTGAACTAATAATAAATTAATTAAAGTTATAAATATTAATAATAAGAAATTGTTGGAAATAGTTGTATTTGTAAGTATCGATTTACAAACACAAGTTAGTGAATTGTGTGATTCTATTAAGATTTAAGTGTATCAATTCTGTGTGTTTTTCTTGTTTCTATTAGTATCTAGAACGAAGATAATTGGACAATATTCCTTTCCTAATTTGGTTATGATATCACTTTGTAAAGGACTCAATGAACTTACAAAGGGTTAATGTGCCTTTGACCCCAAACGACAAATCACCACATTCATCCCACCCTCTAGAACCATGGAGCAGTGCTCATGACATTTGTCTTTGACACAACAAGGTAAAGTTATCTCCCAAAATAGTCTAGGTTTGCCCTTGACCAGGGCTATCACCATCCTAAGATTAGTCAACAATATGATGCGATTTTGCCTATGATCTAACTCCGATTCTTTTCTTCCCTCCACACAGATTTATTAGATGATCGGACCTACAAATATTAATAATAGATATTAAGAAAGTCGATAGATTATTTCAATTAAATTCTTTGTAATGATTCCAATGTCGATCAGCACTGCAAATACGAGGGTGATGATATTTGTACCTAAGTTGGTAGTAGATTGAAACTTTATATTGTTCGGAGTTTCAATAAACCCTGTTTACATTCATCCAACCCTTTATCTCTCACAAACATAATTTTTTTAGTTGTAATCATAACAATCTAGTATTGTACATTGGACCAAAATCAATTATATAACAGTAAGGTTCATTTATATCATTATTTATTATTATTATTATTTTTATTGATATCATTTATAATAATATGAAATTAATTGTTTATTTTGTAATATTTTTATTAATCTTAAACTCGTTTATTAATGGAAAAAGAGGCAATTAAAATGAAAGAAGAGGATCAAAGAGTAGTAATAATAATGATAAAGATATTTTTAGTTACAATACCAATACCGATAAACTAGAGAAATTTGCCCCTTGGTATAATAATCAACATCCTGTAACTATGGTAAACAATCAAAATATGGAAACTTCAATTATGGCAATCGATATCAGAACTACTATCCCATCAACCAAGACTCTTCAGCTTTTTTTTCAAGCCAATCAGAATAAAAAAAAAGGGTATAAATCTATCCATCCATAATCTTTCTTTGTTATATCTTTCTCATGTTGACTCCCAAACAAAGTGGTGGACAAAATGGTTGAAAAACGAGTCTTTCGCTTGGGTCGAAACATGTTGGATTTGTTGTTCATTCAATTATTGATAGCAAGGGAGAGAGATAGTTATAACTTGGAAATGGATACTACTACTACCACTACCACTACTGCCGATGCTGCCACACCAGTTGATAGTACAACTAATACTAATACTACAACTACAACTACAACGATGACATCATCAGATCAACAACAACAACCTATTGTACCTGTGTCAAACTCGAATCGTAGACCAGGTGAAGCACCTATAAAGGTTGAATACCTTCTCAAGAAGAGGTCCAATGACGAGATGGCCTCAACAGATGGCGATGACGATGCAGAGGCCTCCACTGCCGATCGCCGCGACAACCGAAGCGACAACAGAGGTAACAGTCGTCCAGCCACCAAAGTCAAGAAACAAAAGAGGGAGTACATACCCAACTCTGATAAAGTATGTTCATGAATGTTCCTTATCTATGTGCTCACATCACTCACTCACATCACTCATACAATCAATCAATCAATCAATCAATCAATCAACGATGTACAGATATGCCCAGCATACCTTAAGGAAAGGACATGCCCATTTGGCGATACATGCAAGTTCAGTCATGATGTGTCCAAGTACTTGGCAAGCAAGCCACCATCGATTGGCAAGTGCTACTTGTTTGAGAAGTACGGCTCATGTAGATTTGGTATCTCCTGTCTGTATGGCCAGGACCACATCGTGAACAACGAGTCGATCGTTGACACCAACAAGAAGGAACAATGCGGTGAAGATTGCGAGTATAGAATACTGAACGATGTCACCCATGACATGATCAACAAGCTGCGTAGAAATCAATATGAGTTCAAGAAGACTGAGGACTACTTCATGTATGTATCATGAATGAATGAATAGGGATCATTCCAACATACTCACTTGTTCAATCAAACACTTCAAGTAAGAACAATCTGCAACTTAGAAGACCATCGAAGAAGCCACAAAAGGAAAAGGGAGATGAACAAGCAGCAGTTAAGCCTGCGACAGAGACTACTGCCACTGACAGCGCGACAACCACAACTGCTTCTACGACACCTGTTGAGGAGTTGACAACACCAGCAACAACACCAACTACATCAACTACAACAACAACAACTACTGAGGTAGTTACAGAGAAGAAGGATGATGAGCCAACAACATCGACCACCACCACTACTACATTGAAGGCAACAAAGCAATCACATGAAGGAACAGAGATTGAAGTGGAGATACCATTGCGTGCATGCGAGAAGAAGAGACTCGACTTTAGAAATCAGCTCTATTTGGCACCATTGACAACCGTTGGCAACCTGCCATTCAGACGCATTTGCAAGACATTGGGCTGCGATATTACATGCGGTGAGATGGCACTGGCCTCAAACATTGTACAGGGCCAGAAGAGTGAGTTGGCTTTGCTCAAGCGTCATCCCAGCGAGGACAAGTTTGGCGTGCAACTGTGTGGCCCTCATCTGGACTCGATGATGTCCAGCGCCGAGCTCATCGAAGACAACCTCAACGTGGACTTTGTCGACGTGAACAGCGGCTGTCCCATCGATTTGATCTGCAACATGGGTGCAGGCGCAGCCATGATGGACCGCCAGAACCGCATGGAGCTGATCCTGCGCGGCATGTCCTCAGTTCTCACCTGTCCACTCACCATCAAGCTTAGAGTTGGACGCACAGAGGAGAATCCCAACGCTCACAAGATCATTCCCAACCTTGGCAAGTGGGGTGCTGCGGCCGTCACCGTTCACGGTCGTTCCAGAACACAGCGATACACACGTCTTGCCAACTGGGAGTACATCAAGCAATGTGCCGAGATATCCCCTATTCCAGTCATTGGCAATGGTGACATTTACAACTGGAGAGATGTAAGTTGAGTGTGGCGAGCTTGGATATATTGGCGCGACGCGGAGACTAACCCTCAACCCTCAATCAATCATTCAATCAATCAATCATAGATTGAAAAGTCATCAGACTCTATCTCATCACTGATGGTTGCAAGAGGAGCATTGATCAAGCCATGGATCTTTACAGAGATCAAGGAGAGGAGAGATTGGGACATCACGGCGTCAGAGCGTCTGGACTTGGTGAAGCAGTTTGCCAACTATGGTCTGGATCATTGGGGCTCGGACAAGCAGGGAGTCGAGAACACCAGACATTTCTTGCTCAACTGGATGTCGTTCACGCACAGATACGTGCCCGTTGGCATTTTGGAGACTTCGTACTCCAAGATCAACGAACGTCCACCAGGATACTTTGGTCGCTCCGATCTGGAAACACTGTTGGCCAGCAATGCCGTGACTGATTGGATCAAGATCTCTGAGATGTTCCTCGGACCTGTTCCCCAAGACTATTCATTCATTCCCAAGCACAACTCCAACGCCTATGAGGCACAAGGTTAATCAATCAATCAATTAATTTATATATATTTTCCAAGGATGATCATTACTTTGGTAAATGATACGGATCAGTCTAATTCGCCAAACGAGTTTGTAAAGTTGATGAATTAATGACGCGCTGATCTAGATCATCTCATTCATGAATTACTGTCCAATACTACAACTACGAGGATAATGGAATCCAATTACTGATTGATTGAATGGGTGTTGAGTTAATTAATTAAACTACTTTGGTATCAATCCATTCAATCAATTTACCATATTAGTCAATAATGACCAATCACTCGCATCGTATCTAGGTACGTGTGTTTAATTAATTAAACCAGCTGGGATTCAACCCGATGGATTATTGACTTGACATGATTGCCAGCAACGAGTGATTGTGTGATTGAATGATTGATTGTGATTGATGGAGAGTGTGGTGGGCGAGTTGGTATATCGGCAGACGCGACTAATTAACTTGACATTCGAATGAATGTTCATTCTTCTTCGAAGCACCCTCCCCCTTCATTTATCCATGATTAACTCTATCAATCATTCCAATCAATCACTCAATCACTACTAGGGTTGCCAATGATGGTATGTGATTACGATCACCTGATTGATGAGCGATATACCCAAGTCCACCTTTGGAATTAATTAACTCTCTGTGGGTGTGTTTGGACAATGTTACATCAATAGGGGCCGTCTGATACAGAGTGTGATTGGTTGATTGATTGATTGTGGTTGTGTAGGGAAATAATAAACCCGAAGAATGAAGGCACTAGTGTTATGAATGATCAATCAGACATCAACACTATACCATACTCTTACTCACTCAAACAGGATTAATCTCTCCGGCTTGGTTGGAACGAATACCAACATCATCATTGATGGGGATTGTATCAATAAAGGCAATAAATAATAATGATGGACAAGGATGACTCTTGGTATTAATCAATTCAAGCTGTGTGTGTGACACTCCGACATCCGCTATCCATATCTTTACTTAATCAATCAATCAATCAATCACACTTCTCACGGCATAATGAGGAAGGGTGACCAAGTAATAATGAACTGTGGTTGGTGGTGGGGATGTACATGCTGTCTGAGGCGAGGGTTGAGAAGATGGATGGTTAGGGTTTGAAATAGGACACACCTTAGCACTCATCAACCAATCAATCAATCAATCAATCAATCAGAACATATATATGTGTGAGTGTGGGTAGGTGTTAATGAATGAAGGACAACATTGATTGATGAGGGAGAGAGATATATGTCTGTTTGACAAACAAACACACACTTATTATATATCATCATCAGGTGTCATTCATATACCCTCTGGATGATGAGGGGTAAGTATGTATTAATAATTACACTCTCATAACAAACAAACAAATACACATGTATTATTATTTAATGATGTGTGTGTGTTTATGAATTGAGTGAGTGTGAGACAACCTGGGGGTTGATTGATTGATTGATGTGTTGGTTGTGTTTGGTTCAGTATGTGTGTAAGTGTGTGTGTGTGAGTATGTATCTCTGGCAAACAAATATAACATAATTACATGTTGAGTACTAGTTAGTTGGGCTGCTGTGATTGATTGCACACGATGATATTACATCAATGCATACCATCATCCGTCCCTGTTCCAAGCAAGCAGAATCCCTCATCCTATCCTATCCAAACCATCTTCCAACTTTCCCTTGATCCTCCCTCCTACCTTCCTACCTTCCTACCTTCCATCTTTTACTCTAGGACAAAGAAATTGACCTAACGTCTTTCATTCATTCAATATTGTACAAGTACCTCTATCTTGATTGATTGATTAAACTAACTTATCAAGTTAGTAATAGTATATTATCTTTGTGAGTATCATCATCAAACACCAAAGGAATCATTCCACCAATCAATCATTTTCCAGAGGTGTGCTTTATCAAGCCCACAAAAAGACACCCCTTGTCCCGAGGTGAAGATCATCATGAATAGAATACTGACGAGTCCCAACCAATCTAGCATCAAATAGACCTCATCTAGGTGTACTCATATCATACATCACTCATTCATCACTCTATTTCAATCAATCAAACAATCATTTGAAAGATGATATCACCATCAGCTCAGGGCCAACAAACGCCCAACTTGGCTGGTTCGATCAATGGCAACAACAATAATAATAATAATAACAATCCTTCGGTGATGACTTATAATCCAACTTATAATAAGTGTCTGCCAAAGATCCTCTCTGACTTGGACTGCGAGATGCGTGTCAAACAGGTGCTCAAGTGCATCGAGATGATGCTGACCGAATCCGATGGCGAGCTGCTGACCTCGTCAGGCGCCGGACTGCCCACACTCACCAACCATTCACCTGGCATCATAGCTGGTGCCAACTCTACACAGCCCGCCTTCAGCTCGTTCAAGCTTCAGGTGTCTCCACCCGTCAATGGCCAACAGGCGGCAATTCAATCTCCCAACAAGAAGGTGCGTCGTACCGAGTCCCTGGACGAGGTGGATACTGGTATCCACCTGACGCCCAATATCACATCGCTCTCATTGCAGTCACCTCTGCGTAATGGTATGCCTGGCAACACTGTCTCGTCCAACAATGCCAAGAGCAAGATCAAGATCAACATTGCACGCTCGTCATCAGTGGAGGATTCATTGCGTCTGCCCCACCCAGTCACTAGTCCACAGATGAAGCACTCGGCATCAATGTATTTACCGGATGATAATGCAAGATCGATGAAGAATGATCATGCTGGTGTAAAGAGGCACATGACCGCCGCTACTGCGGCTGGTGGAAAGGACATGAATGTCACTCCAAACAACACAATGCATCCATTTGAGATGATGGCCAATGGAATGCCAGAGCATCAACAGAATGTTTATGGTATGCCAATGAACATGGCGTTGTACCAACAGCACTATGATACCCTCCATCTCCAAATGCAACAGCAACAACAACAGCAGCAACAGCAGCATCATCAACTCCAGCAGCAGCAACAACAACAGCAGCAACAGCAACATCAAGATCAAAGGAGACACTCTTACAATCCTTATCAAGGAGGTGATGGTACCCAACAACAGAAGGATCAACATCACCAACAACTTCAACAACAACAACAAATGCCAAAGAGGCACATGTCCCTCAACAGCTATGAGGTACCACAACATCACATGCAGCTGGCACAACAACAACAGTACATACAACTATACCAGCAACAGCAACAACAGCAACAACAACAACAGCAACAGCAACAACAACAACTTCATTCAATGTCTCCAAAGACAACTACTCCCAAGTTGGAGCAAACCCCTCCTCAACCATTTGTCGACCATGCTGCTGCCAACCATGTCCCCTCTCCATCCCCTCAACAACACCAACATCAGCATCATCAGTACGCTTGTAACGATGAGGGTAGTGGCAGGAAGCATAGCGCGGATGGCGCCTTGGAATCTGACTCCCAACAGGTGCCATCCCCCAAGCAGCAGCCTTGTAAAGATCCGCTGGAACAGGAGCTGGCCGCTGCTAACCACGATCAACTGGCTGTCAACCACTCGCCATCCAATCTAACCTCTGCCCAGCATCAACAATCTGCTGCCAATCATCAGACTCAACAACAGCATGGCAATGGACAGTCCCAACCTGGCCAGCACCAGTTCCTGACACCTCTGCTGTCAGGTGGATACGCGCCACCTGTAAACAACGGAGGTGCCGAGGAGTACAACTGGATCCTGTCATTCCTGGACATTGACAACAGCCAGCAAGAGTCGCAGCAGCTGCCACAATGATCTTCCACATACATCCCCAACTTCCATCCATCACACCAACACTCGAAGGCGCGAGCGAGTCGCACGCCACCGCCGCTGTACACAAGCCAGATTGATATGGATATCCACATAGCTAACAACACATGTGATTGCCACGCCATTGATTGATTGAATAAACCATATTGGTGGCGCGCACGCCTCACCAAAGCAATGTGATCTCCAACTACCAACAACATATTGATGATGATAATGATGATGTATTATTGAGGACTATTCTAGAAGTTCAGCTTCCTGACAGTCATGAATGCCTTTACAATGTCATCAGTCACCTTTGCTCTCGCCTCTTGATGTCTACGATTGATCTCAACCATGATCTCCACCAATCTTTGCTTGACCTGTGATGTCAACAACTTGCCAGAAGCATATTTCTGTTTGTGGATGAAGAGGCAAGGATGTCAATAATAAGTTAATTGATTGATTGGATTGAGTGAATGAGTGGAACTACATACCTCTCCAATGTCCTTCAACAGCTCATCGTCTTCGAGGAAGTAGTTTAGATACTCGTAAGAGACGTCGACCTCGAGGTTGGCACCATATTTCTCTTGCTCCTCCTTGGTGTCACGACCACCGGAGAAGGCATGCTTGGTGACCTTGTCCTTGACCTGTTGTGGTGTGTCTGAGAGATAGACTGCGCTATTGGCATCAGATGCACTCATCTTGGTGTTGTGTCCTTGCAAAGCGGGGAAGAACTTGCTGTGTATCAAACTGGGCTTGGGATAGCCGAGTCTTGGCGCAATATCACGTGTCATTCTAAAGTATGGATCCTGATCGATTGCACAGGGAATCAAACATCTGATGGACTTTGTGGCGGGGTCTGTTGGTGAGAAGATATGAGGGAACGAGTCTGCGAAAGCTGGTGCTGCCTGGACTGGAGGGAAGGCAAACTTGCCACATGCATCAGAGTCACCAAAGCCAAAGATACCCTTAATCTATAAGTGAATGAATGAATGAGTATTATGTCCGCGAGGGTGTGAATGAATGAATGATTGACTCGTGATCCTTACTTGATTCAATGTAACATGCTTGCCAATCTTGATGACGTTTGGATAGAGATGACCGATGTACTCGACGTTTGAGAAGATGAAGGTCTTTTCAATATCGAAACCAAGTGCAATGATATCCTTGACGTTGTTGATGGTGAACTGCAAGGCCTCATCGAGGGTGATATCCTTCCATAAGTACTTCTCGTCGTTGGTCATCTGAATGACGAGGGGCACGTTAAAGACGTCCTGGAGGTACTTGGTGAAGATGAATGGCACCAAGTGACCAAAGTGCAGTGAGCCTGACGATGGTCCACGTCCAGTGTACAGATAGAATGGCTTGCCAGCTTCGTATGCGTCCAATATCTCCACCAAGTCTCTATGAGAGAAGAAGATGCCTCTTCTCAAAAAGTGATGTGCACGCTTGCCAGTGACACGTTCGAATCTCTCAATCAACGCTGGTTCAATCTTTGTCGAACCAAACTTATCAATCAATTTGTTATAATCGATTCCACCCTTTGATGATACCTCCCAAGGTGTAACCAACTGTTCATCTTCCTGTTGCTGTTGTTCATCAACAGTTGTTGAAGTAGTAGTAGTCGTATCTTGTTGTTGTTGTTGTGACATATTATTTACAAGTAAAGTAGTATTAGTATTATAAAATATATGTATGATAGTTGATTGAATAATGAACGGAAAGTGGTTGCTTAAACAGAAGAGTGAAGTTGGCAACAAGTCAACAAACAGAACTACGACAACCACAAGACTGCGAAAAAAGTGTGAACTTGAAGTTGGAAAGTAGTTGGTCCATTGACTTTAAGTAAATGACAATCCTTGGGTTCAACCATGTTTGATCATGGACTCAGTGCATCATCGACATCTACGTCCCAATCAGTCAATCAATCAATAATTATTGATCAACTAGCCAGTTAACTGACCAAAGTCGTCAGCCAACTCATCCATTCAAGTCATGTTCGAGGTTCATGAATCATGACCAACCACACTTTGTTCAAGATCTGCAGAGATGGTGAAGTGAGTGAGAAATTTTACAGATGTCTTTTACAATGTATTTACATTGTTATGTAAATTTTGATGTGATAGAGATCTGCGAGAGTGGTTCTTTCCACTTTTTGCTTTTTGAATTTGATTTAATTTAAATCAAAATAAAAGTTTAACACACCAATAGTGAGATGGTGTAGTTGGTTGCACTGAGAGAGTGTCAGCAGCATCGTGAACGATAAGGTGAACACTCACTTCGTTTCACTCTCTTTGTTGCTTCCGCTCCTCACATCAAAGGTATGTTCAAATACACATACAATATAATATTATTACTATGACTATGACTATGTCTATGTTGTTGTCAATATAATATATTATATTGTTATCATACTTCAACACAACTACATAATGATATAATGTGATACTAACATTATAACATTCTTTATTCTCTCATCCCCTACTTCCTTCTCTAACAAACCAAAACAAAAATATAACTAGCTAATTTAAACTAGTCTATTTACAACACACGTATCCACAATGGGAAAAGAGAAGACTCACATTAACATCGTCGTCATTGGTCACGTCGATGCCGGAAAGTCCACTACCACCGGTCATTTGATCTACAAGTGTGGAGGTATCGACAAGCGTGTCATCGAGAAGTACGAGAAGGAGGCTGCCGAGATGGGCAAGCAGTCCTTCAAGTACGCTTGGGTCATGGACAAGTTGAAGGCCGAGCGTGAGAGAGGTATCACCATCGATATCGCCCTCTGGAAGTTCGAGACCAGCAAGTACTACTTCACCATCATTGATGCCCCAGGCCACAGAGATTTCATCAAGAACATGATTACTGGTACCTCCCAGGCCGATTGTGCTGTCCTCGTCATTGCCTCCCCAACTGGAGAGTTCGAGGCTGGTATTGCCAAGAACGGTCAGACCCGTGAGCACGCTCTCCTCGCCTACACCCTCGGTGTCAAGCAGATGATCGTCGCCATCAACAAGATGGACGAGAAGTCCACCAACTACTCTGAGGCCCGTTACACCGAGATCGTCAAGGAGACCTCTTCCTTCATCAAGAAGATCGGTTACAACCCAGAGAAGGTTGCCTTCGTCCCAATCTCCGGTTGGAACGGTGACAACATGTTGGAGAAGTCTCCAAACATGGGCTGGTACAAGGGACCAACTTTGCTCGAGGCCCTCGACGCCATCGTTGAGCCAAAGAGACCGTCTGACAAGCCACTCCGTATCCCACTCCAGGATGTCTACAAGATCGGAGGTATCGGAACCGTTCCAGTCGGTCGTGTCGAGACCGGAGTCTTGAAGCCCGGTATGGTCGTCACCTTCGCCCCAGCTGGTCTCTCCACTGAGGTCAAGTCCGTCGAGATGCATCACGAGCAGCTCACCCAAGCCACCCCAGGTGACAACGTTGGTTTCAACGTTAAGAACCTTTCCGTCAAGGATATCAAGCGTGGTATGGTCGCTGGTGACTCCAAGAACGACCCACCCATCGAGACTGAGAAGTTCACTGCTCAGGTCATCATCTTGAACCATCCAGGTCAGATCCACGCTGGATATGCCCCCGTCCTCGATTGCCACACTGCCCATATTGCCTGCAAGTTCTCCACCATCCTCGACAAGGTTGACCGTCGTTCTGGTGCCGTCATTGCCAAGGAGGGAACTGGTGAGATCATCTTGAAGAACGGAGATGCCGCCATGGTTGAGCTTACCCCATCCAAGCCAATGTGCGTTGAGACCTTCACTGACTACCCACCTTTGGGTCGTTTCGCCGTCCGTGACATGAGACAAACCGTCGCTGTCGGTGTCATCAAGGGTGTGACCAAGAAGGTTGCCGGAAAGCCAGGTGACAAGAAGGCCGCCGCTGCTGCCCCAGCCAAGAAGAAGTAAACCCTTTTGCTTTGTTTCTTTACCTTTAGTCCAATCAATAAACAAACCAAAATCAACTCAATATCCTTTCGTCTATGTTCAATCACATCGTTCCATTCGGTCAAATGCATTGATGGTTGGTACATAATGCCTGTTATGGTTTGTAGCCTCACCAAGTTGTTGTGAATAAATAAGATAGGTGATCTTTAATTATTGAGATACTCTTTGTTACAGTGCTGCCCTGGATTGTAGTTGTAGTACGGTAAGGTCGCTGCTTTGCTTTGCCAATACAAGTTGGTGGATGGGCAAGATAGGCCAGCAGGATGATAAATATTGCGTTATGGAAGGGCATTATGGTTGTTGTTGTTGCGTATTGATGGATGAGGTGGAAGTTGGTTGGTAAGGTTGCTATATAGTATTGATTGTACAACAGCAGCAGTATATGATCATCCAGTTGTTCAATTGGATTCGCAGTTGTTAAAGATGATCAATGAGAATGGTTGCAGCTTGTTGGTAGTATGTACCATTATCCTAAGTACATTCATCAGTGCCTGGTTCTTCCTTATGACCTGTTTCCCTTCTTTGACTATGTATGTATGATTGATATTGATTGCGTTAGATGGTCCAATCCCAAGAATATGAGAATGATAGTGTTCTTCATCTTCATACCATTTGACAAGTTGCTCAATATCTTGATGGAGAGGAATAAGAGTTCGCTGGATGTGTTGGCATAATTAACAATGATGACTTTGGATAATATATCAAACAGGTCCTGTTGCATCAGTAGTGCATGGTTGGAGGCTATATAGTTGTGTGATTGATTAGTTATGGAAGTTAGAGGTTCGCGCCAGTCTGACGGTTGGCATCACTTACGACATAATGAAAGGTGGTACAGTGTAGTAGCAGCATGTAATGGTATCTTGTCGTCGTTGGAGTAATGTAATATATTGATCATTGGTTTGACACCTCCAACCTGTCCAATCGCCAGTTGATTATCAGCTGAATGAAGATGGTTTAGGTAGGTTAGTATCCGCTATGTCGCCCGGTTAAGAGCAGTGTGCAAACAGATCGTATTTACAATTCTCTGATAGACTTGCCAGCGAGGCCACTGTATATAGTATGATCTTTTCGACTGGAGAGTTGATCATAAGGATCAGAGGTGGCAGAGCACCGCCTTCCACGATCTTCCTTTGATTCTTGGCTGTGTCGCGCGAGGGGCAAGGGCAAAGTGTGAGCATGACCTCAAGAATGAATTGAATGAATGAACAAAGGCTACATACGGTTAAGAGATAGAATTGAGATGGCCTGCGTGGCAGCTGCCTGCAGGGAGACCTCATCGCAGAGTGCCATGGCAATGAAGGACTGAGTGACGCCAGCTTTGACAACTTGATCGCGTGTGATAGGGTTCTTGGTGAGATTAAGCAGGATGATCGATGATGAATGTTTCAGCTGACCATTGTATGATCGAGACAGCTCCATGAGAATGGGCAAACACTGCTCAGCCAACTGTGTCTTGACCAATATGTTCTCCTCGCATGCCAAGTACTCGAAACAGATGCAGACGTTCAATCGTGTCTCATTGTCATCGTCGTGCGGTGTCAATAGATAGTGAACCAGAGCGTCAAACAGCTCCGACTCGATGATATAGGTGCGATTGATCTCGTTCTCGGCCAGGTTGGCGACGGCACGTGTCACATGTCGGTAGACGGACGTGTCCAGTCTGTTGTCCAGCAGCGAGAACATCACTCCTAAGAAGCTGTTGACTATTAGTTTGCGGCCCAGTGCATCCAACGTCAGATTACAAAAGCCCTTTGAGGCCTCCACACGTTGGGCAACATCATCAGATGTGGCCAGCTTTGAGAAGTTGGCCAAATCCGAGCATCGATTACATATCCTAACAGGTTTATCATAGTGCAGCTGTGGTAATGATTGTCTCTTACTGCTACAGTTGTTACAAAATATGTTACCTGTTGAATGAATGAATGAATGAATGAATGAATGAACGAATGAATGAGTGAACCAATCAATCAATCAAGTCAGAGTCCAAGTCCAAGTCCTAACATACCACATTGTCTACAATGATGCCTTCTCAATAGAGTATTGAATTGATTGCTACAGTTTAGACATCTATCCTCTTGATCATCAGGTATCCATAATGGTCTCCAGAACTTCTTGTCACTGAACATCGCAGGTGAACCCGGTGGGTTGGTTGCCACCGGTGTCAATGCCGGTGATGGGTTATTTGAACCTGATGATGGTGTAGTCAACATCTCTCTCTCTCTCAGAATGAATGTATAAATAAATAAATAAAGATAAGTTAAATATATATATCTGTATGTGAATATGAGCAAGTGCAAGTGTGTAGTTATTGTTGTTATGATTGATTGGTGGTTGTCCCAAACAATCAAGCATAGTTTGACTTGTTCTTTGAAGGTGGACCTCTTTTGAAGTTTTGTCCCAAAAATGGGTTGGTTTGCCCTCCCACTGTAACCTTTCATGCAAAGAACAACTTTAAAGTTGCCAATTTACTAACTATTATTATTATTTGTTTAATTGTAATCATAATAATAATAATCAATCATTTGAACAAACAAAAATGATGATGGTTGATCACCCAACCAATCATACATTGTTGCAATTTTGATTGATTGATTGACAATGTGATTGTGTCTTAGAATGATTGGGATAATTCCAATCCCAACATCATTGTTTAGATACTTGTCCAAAGACATCAATCATGTCCAATCTGAGTGTGTGTGTGATTGAACTAAATTGAAAGCACACATTCATTATCACAATCAATCATTGGGTCACATTATCTATCACTTCACTCACTCATTCATTCATTCACACTCTCAAAGTTAGATAGAGAGAACAAATAATACATACATAAATATATATATATATACATAAACAATGACACAATTACTATTCTATGGATGTCTGTTCTTTGCTTATTCACCTACTATAGTATTCTTCTTGATGGTGATAGCACGTAATAGTCAGTTGGTGATCATGTCGATTGGAGGATCATTCTTTTGGCTACTATCGATGCTGTTGGCATCGATCTGGTGGTATATAATACCACCGATGCGTACACAGTTCTGGTTCGTCATCCCGTTCACCATCGCCTTCCAGGAGGCATTCCGCTATCTCTTCTTCCGTCTGTACAGCTGGGGATTCAACGATCGTCCATCACTCGCACAGATACAATCAAAGATCAATCAAATGAAATCAATGAAGGCTGATCAACTACAACAACAGCAGCAGCAACCAGGTACAGACAGTGTGATCAACACTCGTTTAGAGACACTATCAGCGCGACCCAATCATACTCTATCATCTGCAGGTATGTCTCACTCTCGCACTCAATCATTCATTCAATCAATCATACTCACTCACTCATACTTAATCAATCAATGATATAGCTATTGGAACAGGTAGCGGCATCACTTATGCCTTTGTGATGTATGGTACAATCATGTGGGAGTCACAGGGACCGGGCGACTTGTTCTCCCCAGCTTGTCCTGATGTCAGTCTGTTTATGTTGTCAGCCATCTATGCATTGTGTTTCAGCCTCCTTCATATACTGTGGAATGTCACTGCATTCCAAGGATACAGAACAAAGAATCGCATCGATGTTGGCATCGTCCTTGTCTCTCATATTGCCATTTCATACTTTGTAAGTCGTCCGTCCATCCCTCTCGCTCAATGACAGTCCTGTCACTAACCTCAACATCATGATAACACAAACATAGACTATGTTAAACCTTCAAGGTGGCAGCTGTGCAGGCGCCATCGTTCCAGCAATATTGATCACATTGTTCATGTTTGTTTACACCTTTAGGACAATGCTAAGAGGCGACTCAATCACAAAGATTGCCTAATGTATTAGTACAGTACATCATCACTGGCATCATTCATTCATTCATTCATCCAATCATCCTTTGTATCATAAACCAAAGACAACAAACAACATTACATGTAGTATTCAATGCCAGCTCTCTCATTCATTCATTTATGTTGCATCGTATTGCATGAAGGTACGAGGACATGTCTCATACCTCGAGATGGTTGTGAGTGAGGCTGACTCGCTATGATGTTGATGAGGCATTGTCTAAACTTTCAGCTCGCCAATGTAGAAGTCCTCGAGGATCTGTGCCACCTTGACTGGATGCTGATCGCCATGGAATCCCTTTGAAGAGTCCTTACCAGCGTTCCTCATAATGGCCAAACCTCCCATATGCTTGTCAACGTATGGTGTAACATCGTAGACCTGTAGGATGCGAGTGAGGTGATCACGATCGTGTGATGATGAGTAAGGGTACATGAATAGTGAACATGCTGTGACCTACCTTTCCATCGATGATCAACCAAAGATCATCTTCCTTGTCATGTACAGACACCTCCTCTGCCGTGTAGTACTTCTTTGGGGCATCCTTTGCGGCCTTGGCACGAGCGGCTGATGACTTGGCCGAAGGTTTAGGTGGAGGAACTGCAGATGACAGTATATAATTCTTTACAATATACACTGCGACAACGATCAATACTATTGACAACAATGAGTTGGTATCCATCCTCTATCTCTATCTCTATCTGTATGAAAATATCTAAAGTCTATTGATTGACGAAAGTTGCCAAAGATCAAAGGAGTGCACCCTTCTTTTGAAGTACAATCTTGAAGGGGGGTACCATTCATTCATTCATCCAACATGTGGAAGAGAAAGAGAGACATTGAAGGTGTCTCAAGCGCAAGTGTAAGTGTTGTCAATCGAATGGTATGATCTCACCGGCTCACCTGACTGACTGACTTCATGTACACACTAGATAGTAGCGTTGAAATCAACTGTATTGAATGAAGAAAGGAATGCTCAGTTGAGTGCAAGAGACCCAGATGAGAGATCATCAAAGAGTATAAAGGCTATATTGGAGAGTAAAGATAAGAGTGGAAGCAAAGACAAGGATAATACTGTAGCTGGCACTTCAAACTATGGAGTTGATCAAAGGAATCAGAAGGACTTGGATGAGTTGAAGAAGGAGGGAGAACAGCAATCATACGAGAGCATACAGAGGATAATGGTGGAGAAGGCAAAGGTGTATCAACAACTAGTCAATGGAGTTCACGAGAGACCATTGGACTTTATGAACATGCATGGAGATGACCGTGATGACAATGTAGTAGTGGACTTTTATCAAAAGGTTGTTGATCGTGAGGATGAACAATATCGATATAATGACAGAGATAGAGATAGAGACAGAGACAGAGACAGAGACAGTAGAGATAGAGATAGAGACCGTGGAGAAAGAGATAGAGATGGTGGGTTTAGACTGCCAGAGCACATGCATCATCCAGACTTTGAGAGGGAGAGAATGAGAAGGATGTGGGAGTCATCTACAGCGGAACAAGAGGAACAAGAGTTCAAGGAGCAACAGGCCAAGGATGAAAAGATACAGGATATGAAGCAGACTGCAGAGGCAACTAAATTACAAAGAGAGAAACATCAGGATACAAAGACAAAGTCTGAACAACAGAATCAGGAACGACTGAAACAGATTGAGACATTGAAGAAACAAGCAATGCTCAAGCAACGTCTACTTCAACAACAACAGAAGAAAGTTACATCAACTACGACATCCAAGAAGACTTAGTGTCTTGGACAATGGTCTGGCATGAATGCCAGGTGTACACAATCAATCTCCAAGCTCACTGGATACCTGATGCATCACGATCAATCAAACAGAGCATGGTCATTGATGGTCTTCACTTTTGTCCATCCATGGATGTCCATCATGGACAGGCTAACTGGTTTGGATCAAGGTTACAGTGGCAGTTCCATCACAATCACCAACCAAGTTGGCGTTGACGGTCCCAAGTGTATGAACTCTACCTTCAAGTTGTCAATCATTGTGCACACATGTGGACAATCAATCATCTTTTACTACTGATAAATAACAATGATTTATTAGTTTGACAGTCTACTCAGTATCTGTGTACTCAGTTCATATGTATAGAATGCAATGGCCGATGTTGGAATAACCTTGATGTAATTGATGCTTAATCCCTTATATAAGTTCTTCACGCCTTCTTGTGTCAGTATCCTGTATATCGATCGGAATGAAGAATGCTTGACGTCTATGTGTACTCTGCCATCACCAAATCCATGAGTTTGCATGCGCCGACGAACGACATCGAATGGATATGCTACAGTCTGTGCAATGCCACCGGCCATTCCACCAGAGAACAGCTTGTAGGTTGGATGTAGCTTGCCCTCGTCGTCTCTGGCCCAGTTTGGTGCCATTGCCTTGAGTGTCTCGAACGTTGAGAAACTGATGCCTGCATAAGGCAGAATACCAATGATTGTCGACTCAATGCCACGATACACTCCTCTTATTCCATCCCTCTTAACAATGTCAAAGAATAAGTTTGCCATGCCTGTCTGCTTTTCCGTGACCTCTATTGCCAGTCGCGCTCTCAACAAGTCCAGTGGGTAAGTTGCCAATACCGCCACGCCACCTGCCAAACTTCCAGCGATAAACATATTGAATGATGAGAATGGACGATCATCTGAATGGAAGCTCTATGTATGATTGATTGATTGATTGAATGGGATGGGATGGGATGGGTTAGTGTCTCGACAACATGTTTAGGGTCCTCGCGAACATACACGTTTGATTGTCTCGAATGTAAAGAATTGAACGGCGGCATAGGGGAACACTCGTGTGATGGTGGCAGTGTTACCGCGCCACAGACCCTTGATGCCCTCGAGTTGTTTGATCTTTGAGATGGAACCAGTGATTGAACCTGTACCATACTTGTCACTTCTGATTTGATAAAGTATCTTTACACGCTCTAAAGGTGCCACTGCTGACTTTGCAGTGACACCTGCAATACCACCCGCCAGGAATGGTATCCATCTATTAGTTGGATGTGCTGCTGCTGCTGCTGACTCCATTATAATTATAAATATATGTTGTTATGTTGATTGTTTATGTCGTTTGTATCTCAGTATTAGGTATGAGAGAATGTGAATGTTTTGTGTCGTTTAAATAGGTGATGATGTCAAAGCCCCAGGGGCAAGTAGGTAGTATGATTGATCAGATGGGAGATTGATTGGGGGTTATGTATGATGTTACACTGATGATAGTAAGACTGATGATTGTAATAATATAAGTGATGATGTTATTATGTATGTATGTTGTGTTTGTATGTGTGTAGGATGGATGACTAAACTGCGCATCATTATTTGATTCGTCTACATTCACGTCACCGAGAGCAGAGTGAGAAGCTCATGGTCCTCCTTCGTCAAAATATCAAATAATTGCGTTTTTGAGCCGAAGCACGCCCCACACACGGGCACCTGATTTAATTTGCTGATGGGCCGCCTTTTTGGATTCAATTTGGCATTCGGAGATGCATGTTTGCAAATCAATCAATATCTATACCATTTAATTAATTAATTAAATGATTAAGCAGCTCGTTCAAGTTCTAGACTGCTGACGGGATACAATGCCATTATAGAGTTTGCAATCATGTAGGCTGTAGAATAGATTGTCACCATTGGATTGACACCAACTGCTGATGGCAATACTGAACCATCGGCAACAAACAATCTTGAAAAGTCCCAACTCTCACCAGTCTCTCTCACCACAGAGTTGCTACGGTTCGATCCCATTCTACAACTTCCCATCTGATGTGCAGAGAATACTGTCACCATGTTGGTCTATGGGAGCGTGCGCGTGATACAAGTTAGTTGGCATACTTCCATACTCTGGACACAAACATAACATACCTTATACTTTAGACCTTTGACCAACTTGATAAGTTCTTCCATATTGTCACGATCGTACAATTGAGAACCTGCCAGAGGGATACCAACTTGTTTGGCACCAGCTTCGACCATTGCTCGGATTGATCCTTCGAGACTTGGCAGGAATCCCTTCCAATCCTCGTCGTTGACGGTGTATTTGATTCTTGGTGTGCGTCCATCCTTGTCCAGCTTGATCTGGCCGGGATGTCTGTCGCGGAGGATGCTGATGAAGCAGTTCCAATTGCCAAGTGTGAGTAGCTTCTCGCGAGCACTCTTGGAGTCTTGATAGAGGAAGCTGCCCAGTGAGGCCGCTACTCCAAGGTGTGCACTTGGCACCTCAATGATCGCACCATCACCATTCTTATTTACATATTGCTTGCTGATCACTGACATTGGCACACCCTTCCACACCTCGACCTCTTTGTCAAATACTCCAAGTACGGGGACGACGGGGTGAAGATGCAGTCTCTTGCCAATCATTGGATTGCGCAGGCCACTGCGCAGGAGCAATGCGGGTGTGTGGATGGCACCTGCCGAGGCAATCACAATCGATGCCTTTATGAACACTCTGAACTTCATGCCATCTGGATGGACGACACTTGCCACCACACCATGTGCACATGGTCCCTTTGGAGTGTTAACCGTTGTTATATGCTCTGCGAAGCAGTTTGTAATGATCTGTGCACCCTTTGAGCATGCATCCTCCAAGTATGATACCATCTATTGAGTGAGATGTGTTAGGTACATCAAGTGATGGTCCACTCTCGCTCGTAGATGTTTGATTGCTTACCGAACTTTGTTTGGACTTTGATCGACATCCCATTGAACAGTAGCCACATTGTGTTGTGTCACAGTCCTTTACGTTACGAGGGATGATTGAACAGTCCATGCCCAAGTCCTCAAGTGCCTTCTTGAGGTCAGTGTTGGCGACGTTGTGTGCACTGTCTACGTTTACACTGAGTCGTTGGCAGACACTATCCAACGCCTGCTTATATACATCTCCATAGGTGTTTGGACAATCGCGTCGCCATTCTTCCAACACAGGCTCTGGTGTTCTAATGGATGCCGCCCAATTGACTGTGGTACCACCGCCCAGACAGCTGCCGGCAAAGATATTCATACCAAGATCGTCGGTGGTCATTGCTCCACCCTGCTCGTACATCAGCGGGAAGGCCTCGGCCTCTTTCCAGGTCATCTCGCTCGGTGACACATAGCTGCCCTTCTCCAAGACGATCACCTTGTAGCCGGCGGCCGAGAGCATGGCGGCGGTGATGCCACCACCTGCTCCACTGCCGACAATCACCACGTCAGTCTTTAGCGAGCGCTCACTGTTGATGTTGATGAAGCTGAGGCTCTCGCGGTCAGCGTCCGGCAGATGCTCGAGGGGTGGTGGAAGTTGGTAGTTGACGACGTCCCAGTTTGGATTGAGACCGGTCTGTTGATTGAGTACTGTGAAGAACAATGAGAAGGTGAGTGGTGCGATGGCCTTGAACGCCTGGCGTCTGATAGGATTGGACGATGTCTTGAGTCCAGCAAACAACTTTTGTCTTCTCTCCAATGGCAGATTAACAAAGCTAGTCAGAGTGCCAGTGAGTATGATTCCAGCTGGAGATGAGAACAAATAGAGCAAGGTCTTCAAGTCCTTAATCTGATCATTGCTCTTTGTTCCAGAGATCAACTTTAAGAACTGTGTTGCCAAGTCCATTTCATTGGCAGAGCTAGATAGTGAGTTGGTGTCAGTCAGTCAGTCATGTTTGATTGAATGAATGAATGAGTGAGCATTGGACATACCGAGCAAAGAACTCTCTGAATTTTTGGATTGACTGTTCATCCTTGAGTTGTAGTTGTTCCAAGAACTCATCGGATACAGTATCCTTTGGTATCAATGTATCACACAAGATTGATAGAGTGTTGTACTCTTTGATTGTGAACAATCCCCCAGATTCAATGTGATAGTTACTTAATGGTCCATTTGTTGTTGTTGATGTAGTTGTTGTTGTAGATGTTGTTGTACTTGATGATGATGAAGCTGTTGTATCAGCTGTAGTAGTAGTAGTAATAGTATTCATTCCTAATGCAATTGATATTATATTATATAAAGTAGTAAGACAAGTAATAAATAAAGTATAAATATATAACAATACAATGTTTATATATCTAAGCATGCTATGATTATGCTATGATATGCTATAGTTGTTATATATCTCTATATCTCTATCCTTTCAATCAATCAACTGAATGAAGGCATGAGACCTAAAGGTCATCCAATCATTGGATACATTCAGAGATCTCAATGCAAGTCAGTGTGTTTGGTGTCAGTTGTGTTTCATTCATCCACACACTTTGAGCAAGATATTTGTTGAAGTTGGAAAGGGTGTTTATTCATTTATTGTCTCTGTTTGGAAACAACAACTAATAAATAATATAGATAAGATAGTATATAAGTATATATGTATATATCACTCATGGTTAATCAATCGATTGACTAACACTCATGAGAAGTAAGTAAGAACTTGGTGCTTAGAGCAAGGCATTGAAGATGGCAATGACGATCAAGAGCAACATGGTTGAACCTGGGACGAGGACAACAGCACTAGATGGCTCTGGGTTGGTTGTTGTATCGTGGACAGTGGTTGATGGTACAGTGGTTTGTGGAGTCTGGTCAGTCGTTGATGAAGTGGTTGTGGAGGCCTTGGTGGTCGATGATGTGGTCGAGGTGGTGGTGGTCGAGCTAGTAGTAGCTGCCTTTGTGGTGGAGGTGGTAGTTGGGGCTTTGGTAGTCGAGGTGGTCGAGGTGGTGGAGGTGGTAGTTGGCTTAGCTGAGGTGGTGGAGGTGGTAGTTGGGTTAGCCGAGGTGGTCGATGAGGTGGTGGCAGCCTTGGTAGTCGAGGTGGTCGAAGTGGTCGAGGTGGTGGAGGTGGTGGTTGGGTTCTGGGTGGTGGATGTGGATGTGGATGTTGGCTTACTGGTAGTGGATGTGGTAGTATCTGCACCACCGTTGGCTGTGAACTTGTAGTCGACACAGTTGATGAAACACTCTCCAGCTGGGTCGTCTCTCTGCCATCTGACAACCAAAGTGGCTGGGTCGAAGCGAGCTGGGAGGGTAATGCTCATCTCATAGTACTTGGAAGCGGAACAGCCTGGGATCTGGCCGTCAATAGTTGGAACATCACCGATCGAAGTCAACAAAGTGAGGTCATCCCATGAGAGCTCAGAGTTGGTGTAGTCATAACTAAAGTTGTGATTGATTGAGAGTGAGTGTTAGTATGAGTGTGAGGGGTTGGTTCTGGGGCTGGAATGGTTCCAGGATTAAGGCATACCCTGGGTTCGAGACGTAGAAGTCCCAGTGGCTTGGGTCGTGAGCGGCGGTGGCACACCATTGGAAGTCGATGGTCTTGGATGTTTCAGAGGTGGAGGCGACTGAGATCAAGTTGGGCTTCCAGGTGTTGGCGATTGACATTCCAGACTTGTCACCAAATCCAGCTCCGGCATTGATGGCGTGGGCAGAACAGATGTTGTTGGGGACGGCGGCAGTGAGAGCAGAGTATCCCTGGGCATAGGCGGGGATCATGACGGCGTACTCTTGGGTCTGGATGAATTGGATTTGGGCGGCAGAGTTACCACTCTTGGCGGCAACATGTTTGAAGGCAGCGCGGCATGGAGCATCGACAATACCAGAACCGTCCTCAGGGTAGTAGATGTTGTTGGCACTGTTTTGATTACACACCTGTTGTCTGGCGACTGGGAAGATGGCATAACCATGTCCATTGACTACTGCGGCCACAGTAACCAATGTAATTAATAATGATATTAAAAATTTCATTGTCAAGTTTAATTGATTGATTCGAATAATGATACAAATAATTTAGTAGTTATACAGATAATATAAATATATATTTAGTTAGTTATAATTTGATATTAAGTCTGAATGTTGGAGTGATCGTTTAAATAGTAGAGTGCCAAGGACGATTGAGAAAGGATTGGATAGAAGATTTAAGAATTGGGTTTACCCATGATCGTCCCGACATTGGAGACATATGATACATAGGAGACTCTCTGGATACAATTTTGTCATATATTGGAGACCATTGGGAATGAATGGCCATCAATCCTTTTCATTCAAAGGGGTAAAGAGTAAGCTGAACCCTGAACCACCATCTGCCCTCCCATCCACCCATCAATTGTATAATGGGTGATTACCACTACCAAGTCCACTCAGTTACATAATTGCGACAACCATGCTCCTGTATATGGCACCAAGTGTCATCAATGTCAGTGTTTTTCAAAGATTGTCACCTGATCACTTCTGGTTTTGATCACCAAACCAATTCAAATTCCAGGGGGCAGCCACTCCCCGATCATTGGCGTGTCCCGCGTCGTGTCTACATTATTATTTTTTTGACTTGTGACCCAAATTAATAACCGAGTGGCTGAACCACCTGCAAAACCATCAAACGATCAAACAATCAAAGGTCAAATCACACATACTTTGCATTGTTATTAATTGTAATTTTGGTTCCTCCCAACTTACATTCAAATAACAACTATAGATATCTATTAATATTAAATACGGCATGGTTTTTTCCCCTTGCGCATTACCATCTCAAGATATCTTACTCAATACTGCTTCGATCAATCATATAATGGGCAGTAATTAGATTTAGATTGATTCATCATTTTCGAAATTGTCTTAATTAAATATCTCAACTTCGATGTAAATCGGGAGGTTAATATGAGATTAATCCAATCGTTCTTTCATTCGGTCATTCCTTCATTCAATCATTCAATCATTCGTTCGTTCGTTCTTTGGTTCAAGAATGAATGTGACAGACAATCTCACTCATTTTGTCAGACACTCAATATTAATATTAATAGGTACATAGATATATATACAAATATTTGAGATCGATACCAACATAATATTGATTGTTTGGATTCATCCCTTGTTACAATACATGTGTTGGTTTTGCATCTGTTTTTGAAAAGATGTGCATGTCCACCTCCATTCATTCACATTCATTCAATCAAATAATAACATAGATCATAGTAATAATTAAAATAGTTTATAGGATGGCATTGAAGTTTAGTCATTTGATACTGTCACATATTGTAAACTATGTTGAAGACAATGTTGATAGGATTGCATTGGTGTTGGTGTGTAGACAATGGTTTGAACAGAGACAAAGATCGATGACATTGATCACTCCTCCTAAAGTCTTTGGTATCAATGAAACAGTATTTCTATATACTGCTGATAGCAACAATGATAACAACAATGATAACAACAATGGTCTTGCACTCATACCATTACGTGCTGATTCATTCTGTGAAGACATTGCCTTCATACCAGAGACACAAATAATACATGGTCAGACATGTAGACTTAGAGAGGCAACTATCATCAGACGAATACCTGATACATACAGACTACCAGACACTGTCACTCGACTAAAGATTGCATGGGTGTCTGAGCCAACAATCATACCATCCAACTTTATACCTCATTCCGTGACAGAACTAGAAATTGAGGSCTGATCTAATGTTGCCAAGGCCTCTCAAAGGCTTGTTCACTCAAACAAATTCACTAACAAGTCTTAAATATACAAGCAATACACTTGGTGAGCTAATGCCAGAAGACCTACCTTCATCACTAAAGACATTGAGGATTGGCTTGTTGGATCATCTGATGGCCAAGCATCTGCCGCCATCACTCACAAAGCTCTACATCTCCAAACTTGGGACGCACATCACACCTGGCGACATACCAGAGTCAGTCACATGGTTGAGACTTTATAAAATGGAACAACCACTTATTCCAGGACTCTTGCCCAGTAGTCTTACAGAGTTGAGCTTTACAGAGTTCAATCAACCTTTGACACATGGATGCTTGCCTACATCACTAACCAGTCTGGCTTTGGGAACGTACTTTAATCAACCAATCTCACCAGGTATACTTCCAAGCTCATTGAAGTCACTTTGGTTTGGCAGACATTTCGTTCAATCATTGACAACAAGATGCATCCCAGATTCTGTGACCAATCTCACGCTTCACAACAGAGATAAAGCTACTATTGAGATCGGCACCATTCCTCACTCAGTAAGATCACTAAGAATCACATCGCTTCTTACATTCAAAGGTCTGATACCACTTGGTGTTAATGCTCTATGGTTGGGACAGTCATTATCAAAGAAACCTCAATCACTGGTCATTGGTAGTGGATGTCTACCAAACTCAATCACAAGTCTAACACTTGGACCAAACTTCAATCAACCTTTGGAAAAAGGTGTCATCCCTGACTCTGTGCGACACCTCTCATTCGGTGATGATTATAATCAGTTGTTACCAACAGGTGTTATCCCTCAGTTTGTTGAACACATTACATTTGGTTATCTATTCAATCAATCACTCGTTGGAACATTACAATCTTTAGCATGTTTGATCACACTGACTTTTGGAGACATGTTCAATCAAACATTTGACCAACACATTCTCCCCTCTTCATTACAGTCATTGGTGCTTGGATTGGAGTATTGCCAATCATTGTCAGACCTACCACTCACTCTCTCCAGACTATCACTTTGTTCTAACAAAGATGTAAATAGTACATATCAGAGCCTCTCTAGTGAGCTACTCAATCAACGCCCATATATTGAGTTCAAGGGTACATTGTTCCCTCAAGTCTTAATGGATGGGTATCTGGTTGACTCAATCATTGAGCATCGAATCAATTGTGATCTATCACTCCCTGATCACATCCAGAGTATACGCTTCATTGATGACAATGGCACAATATTCTCAATGACTAACAAATGTAAAGGTGGCTTCATCACAGGCTCCAGGCTCAAGCAACTACTTTGTCAATATGAGTTGAGCTGTTAGTGCGTGCGACCATATCCAACAACCAACCTACATCCAAACAAAACCCAACTCTTAAATCGCTTTGTCGTTGGATCATTCCACATGACTGGATCTTGATTACGGGGCAGGGATACCCGTACCTCGAGGCCCTTCAATCATGTGGAGTGTAGTTACTACCTACCCTCTGTTACTCCTTGTGCTCGCCAATGCTCACCCGCTCATGTCGGGGAAGCTCAAACATCTATTTGAAGTATATACACGCCCCAATACATTGCCTTACACATCATCATAGAATGTCAAAGAACACTTGCAACGAAACAAGATATTTGGTACTTTGATCACAGGCCTCTGCTCGCCAAATTAAGATGGGCGTGTCCGTGCCCGCGGCATCTCTGGGGCCCGGTGACCCAACCAAAGTGATCATGATAAATAAATGAGGAACCAAAGATATTTCCAAAGGTGTGTCTCTGTCTGAGTAAGTGTTTGTTTAGAGCGACACGGCGCCGCATCAGATTGAAGAGGTTCGCGGAGGTGTGCGGGTTGAACCATGATCAATAATAATATTCATTCAGAGATGGAAGAGCGTGCCCCCATTAAACATAGTTAAACAACGACACTACTTCGCCATTTGACTCGGAGGTAGGCAATGAGTGAGAGTCGGGGTAGTTGACCAATTATCGTCTGGACCCTCAAGATGCAAATACCACCAAGACTCCACGTGCACCTCATGATATCCTTCCCCCAGGGTCCTTTCATTCATCAATTTTGGGTCTACCATGAAGCAAAACACACAAAACAACTATAAACGACCAATAATCTCCAGATGCAGCAAACAATCACAATCAATCAGTTCCACCCACCCCACACATCATAATCAGAACCAGAGTTATTAATAAGATTGTCTACAATAAAAATGAATGAATGCATGAATGTATTGTATTGTATTGTATGAATGGATATTTAGATTCCTTCTACATTTCCTCACTAGCGTCAACACACTCATACACATCACAACGTCCAAAAGTGACGATTATTGACTGAATTGGATAGTAGGATTGATTGATTGGTGAATGGATGGAATATGGCATTGGTCTTAATTGGGAAGTAAAGGCCCACTAGATATTTTTGACCGTTTACTCTGAGAAGGCAAGTGGTGCGGAATGTTGGGACCCAACACCACGACCACGACCACAACAACAACATCATCTCCAACATCAACTTCTCTCTCTACTCAACACAACTCGTCGACCGCCTTGACTTCCACTTTCAAGACCATCTCAACTTTATAACATTTATATATATTTTATAATTATCTTGGATATATCAATTAAATAATTTTGCAAAGCTCAACAACTTGAATAATTATTTATATCATCTCAATTATTATTACTTCGAATAACTTACTATTTCTAAATATTCCAAAACCTAGATTAAAGTCCAAATATATATATATTTATTTATTTATTTATTTATTCAGTTGATCATACATTTTATCATCACCATTACGAAGACTTCTATTCTCTAGTCCTTAAAGGTAACAGACACACAGCCTCACTGGACACATACAGACAACGATCAAACCATCATATTGTCGCTTTGTTCTAAAGACCTAATCCATAATAATCAATATTCTCGATGACCTTGTTTGTGTAATATCTATGTGTGTTTGTTTGTTCTGATTCTATTCAGACATTGGTCAAGTGAAGCTACTCACGGGTTTAAACAAAAATAGCCTATTTTCATCTTGCAATTGTGTGTTGGATAGATATCGACATTATGTCAGTTGGACCAGAATATCTATATAATATACCTAATTAGCCAATTTGGAGATATTTGTTAGATCGTCATTTGATTTTTATTAGTCTTGTTTTATAAGTTTTTACTGGGTCCATAAGATCGACAAGGTCCAATTTGGTCCCCAACTTCCACCACACCACATTCTCCCATCCACCCCCCACTCTTTCACCAACATCCACAACCCCCCCACCCCCACATTCACCACACAGAACCAACAACTAGTTGTTCAAGATCATTCTGTGTGGGATGCCTCAAGATCGTTTTTTCATTCTTTAGTCCAAAGGGGATGGAGGATCTATTGTTATCACAAAACCATTTGTTAATTAATAAGAGGAGGACAGTTCATTCATTTGGTCAACCAACCATTATAATTCACACACACTTTAATTTGATGCCAGACTTAGCAGCATCAATCATCACCATCCACCAGACACGTACTCTTTGTCTCTAAAGACATTATCAACTTCCACTACTACTTCATATTGACCTTGCCTTACCTTGTTGTTAAAGGGTAACCGACCAACTTCATTCATATTGACACCTTATAATAGTGTCTAATTTATCAACTATATTATAACATCATCATCAACATCATTATCACGACCACGTCACCGGTACCCACATCACAGTAAAACAGTGAGGACTCGGTTCGATCCAATATTGATCAACCATTTCATTTAATCCGCAGCTCCTTAAAATAGCTCCCCACCCCAACACACACAATTAATTACCAACAAACAAAGGTCCATCCCTTACAAACTGAGAGGACAACCATCTTAAGAGAAGTGTGTGTGTCCTTCCATCGTCCTATTGGACAATCACCAAAGGTACTACTTTAAAAACACCTTTAGTATTTATAGAATTAATTCTTACATAATCATTATTATTATTATTATCATATCATATAATTAATTAACTTTGTTGTAAATATTTTTAATATCAATATATATCTGTTTAATAATTTTCCCCTAGTTTTAAAATGTAATGTATAATTATTTCCATCCATGTCCATCATTATCATCAACAAATATCAATAACTGTCGTCAGACTAAGGTCATGGTTAATTAAGTGCTGTGGACCACCACAGCCATCCACACAGATCGGTGATGGATAATAACCACAATAGACAATCACTCATTCAATCATTTAACAACTATCACCACTCCGCATTTGAAGTCATCAACATCACCATCAAAATAATATTAATAATAATAACATTATAATATATATTTGATGTCCGTCTCTACACATACTCAAATCCCGATAAAGAAGTGTTTATACCTCTTTATAAATGTACAAGTGAATTGATTATTGTTGCCATAAGAGGACATTGTCTTAACAATCAATCATTTATACACTACACCTCCACATCCATCACCCTCACTCACTCCACACAATTTTATACATTCATAATATTATGACTGATCACCTGATGATCAGTATTGTAGTATGTTCTTTCCAAACACACCCCACATACAATCACACCTTTAAAATCAAACCCATCTTATGGTTACCACCAATCACATATTCGTATTTTAAAAGTGATGGACACACACCTAAGAGTGTTTGTGTGATCGATGTATGGAATCAATGGCGTTGTCCTAGCTCTCTCTCTTTCGCTCTCCGCACTCATGTATTCATACATTCAATCATTCATTCATCGCTCATGGTCTGACCATCAACCACCGCCACACACATACACAGCACTGTCAATCAATCACATATGCAACCATCCATACTAACTAACTCGCATCCATCAAACTTAAACATATAGATAGTAAAAGTACATTCTGTACCATTACCTCTCTCTTCTCAACTCCGACTACCACCAATCAATCAATCAATCAATCCATCAATCAATCATACTCATCATCATATTCTACTACTACTACTACAACTACTTCCAACACCCACTATCTATCACTACTAAGTTGTTGTCGCTGTTGCCATCCACTGCTGTTGCTTCACCAACAATCAAGTCTCTCTCTCTGTTTATTCTGCTGAATACTTGTCCACATACTCACACCCAGCACACATACACAACTTCAATATTATAATATCTAATACTATACTATACAACTTCGATCCACACTTCACACAGTCACTCTCAACGATCACTCAATCACAACTTGATCAATACATTCCATCACTGATCCAATCATATCCTTATATATTCAAATTGACTTCATAATCATATTCATCCAATAATAATAATTATAATTATAATAATATAGTTTAGTTTGGATAATTTTCCAGACTATTTATATATATTTATCCAACCAATCAAATATATACTTACCCACACATTATGTTCCAAATGAACAACCACAATCATCAACAACATACAACATTTATCAATCAATCATATCCACATACAACAATGGCCAAAGTATCTGCCTTTCAACCACATCAAATGTTTGTCCAACATCAAACTCCACAGCCACAATATAGACAATCAATTCCATTCCAACATCAACAACCACTCCAATATCCACAGTACCATCAATATCATCAACAACAACAACAACAACAACAATCAGATGATAATGAATATTACTCTGAGGAGTATGAGTCCAAGGAGGACTCACTCAAGAGATCAAGAATGCCAATACAGAATGGTATTAGACGCTCACCAAACAAGTGGACCAAGGAGGAGAACAAGCGTCTGACAGAGCTGGTCGGCCTCTATGGTGAGAAGAAATGGAAGAGAATCTCATCCGAGATGGGTGGCCAGAAAACTGGCGCCCAGTGCGCCCAACATTGGAAGCGTGTCCTCTCGCCAGAGATCCGTAAGGGCCCCTGGGACGAGGACGAGGAGGAGACCCTGCTCAAGCTAGTCGCCCAGCATGGTTCATCATGGAAGAAGATCGCCAAGAGAATATGTCGTCGCACAGATATCCAATGTCGCTACCAATACCTCAAGGCCCTGCAATCACGTGAGATCACCTGGATACCCAAGGAGGATGAGGCACTAGTCAAGAAGGTTGTTGAACTCGATCAGACTCTGACCTGGCTTGAGGTCTCTGACTATTTGGCCAAGCTGAAGCACACCAACACTCTGCGCACTGCTCTCGAGTGCAAGGCGCGCTACCTCCAACTGACCGGCAACAGACTGAACTCGATGGGAAGCATGTCTTCGCCAATCATGTCGATGAACAGTTCATCTACATCCACCTCCCCATCATCTCCATTCTCTGACAGCCAGTTTGAGTTTACCGCAACCAAGCTGCAGCCAGTCACCTACACACCACCCACAGTCCGCAGAGAGGTTGTCTGGTCCCCCGTCCAGCAGTCGCCACCCACCTCACCATTCCTAAAGTCAATCGCCAAGTCCACCGACTCCATCTACAACCCAATGTCAATCACACCAACCAGCACCAGTCTACTTCCAAACAACTTTAGAAGCATACTCAATCAATCACCAATCACCACACCAACATGTGCACCATCTCCATCAACAACACAAAAGACATTCAGCCTCAATCATATCCTGGATGATGCTTCTGCCATTCAATCACCATCAAAGAAGCATCGTGTGGACGACTACTTTAGCTCAAGTTTCAAACTTCAACCATTGGCCCTTAGTGATGACCTGCCCAAGTCTATCTTGCTTCCATCTACCTCTGCACTTGGTCAGAGTGCCAAGGGTCTTTCCAACAGTGGTACCTTTGCAACTACATCATCATCAACATCCTCGACCTCGACACCCAACGTCGCCTGCTCTCCATCCTCCTCTCCATTCTCCTCACCATCACGTTCAACTACCCCAACCTCAACGATCCAAAAGTTGAGAAATTCATCAATCGATTTCTTCAACCTGGATTCTTTGGCATCAGTTGCTTCAGTGGAGAGAAAGACAACCAACAATTAATCATAATCATACATACATATATATATATATACTATTCTTTTTTTACAAGCTTGTCCATATCGTACAAGTAATCCAACTTCCATCAATCTTCATTGTATTCGTTTATGTTACAATCTTCGAATAAATTTACGAATATGATACTCCGATAAATGCACAATATATATTGCCTTTGGAARGTGTTATTACTATTAATATACAATCAATCAAAGTCAAGTCTTACTACTTCCTTCTTTGGTCAAGATAATAAACAAATATTTGTTGAACTTCCAGCGTTTGATTAATTTTCAGTCAGTGATGCCAAAACACAAAGAAACGAGAAAGTAGGTCTCCAGCAACGAGGGGCACACCTGGTGAACTTGACGAGAGTGCAACTACAGATACTTAAGTCTATCTATTCTTTAATTAATATATATATATATATTTATTATTCATATATACACACAGATAAACATATGGACGATTACGATATGTATGTTTCATTGTCAATGTCAATCAATCAATAATGAATGAACAATGAATGAATGAATGAACTAATATATATTTGCATTTAGTGATAGGAATAGATCTCCAAGCGATGTCGATCGAAAGGAAGACTCATATGGTAGAGGAGGTGGTCATAGTGATGGAGGTGGCAGTAGCAGAGGTGGTGTAATCTCTGCAGAGGAGAGGAACAATGGCAACGCATTACATATAACAGGATTCTCATTGTCCTTGAAGGATGAGGAGCTAAGAGAGAAGTTTGTTTCCTTTGGAAAGGTATATGTTTGATTGAAGTTAGATTCATTCGATCAATCATACTAACTCAATGTAACATGCTCAATCAATCAATCATAGATATTGGAATGTGTTATAATGGTCGACCCAAATACAAAGATATCACGTGGCTTTGCCTTTCTTACATTCGAGATGGCAGATGAGGCTGATGAAGCCATTAGGATAATGGATGGTACAAAGATAGATGGCAATGTGATCAAAGTTTCAAAGGTATCAATCAATCAACTTTTATCGATCAATCAATCAGTCAATCATGTGATCGCGTGATGACGAATGAATGAATGTACCAACTAACCAACAACAATATAACAATAATGATATAGTCAAGAAGATCAAGACCAAGAGAATCAACACCAGGTTCATATATGGGTTACGATAAGAAGAGGAGAGGTGGAGGCATTGGTGGCCCAGGTGGCGGCGGTGGTGGTGGCCCAGGCGGTCCACCTAGATCAGTGTTTAGCCCCTACCCTCCATACCCATACCCTGCGGCCGCCGCAGCGGCAACAAAGTATCCACCATATCCACCACCCTACGGTGGATATTATGGCTACGGCGCCTTCCCCTACCAATACCCACCAGCACCAGGCTATGGTGCGCCACCACCTCCACCACCCGCTCCCAAGAGCAGCCCATACGAGAGCAGATATTCTCCGTACATGCGATATGACACCAACGGTTCATCAAGGACTCACAGCAGTCGCGAACCATACGACACACGCGATGCCCCACGTGGCGCTGACCGTGACCACGGACGTGGCGGTGACCGCGACAGAGACTACCACACCAGCCGCAGCAGCAGAAATTAAACGATCACGCGAGTTGCGTCGTCTTATTATTATTATTATTATTAATTGACCCATTACTCATCTTGGACAAGAACACATGGTACCCATCATCACAGTTGCTAGCTATGTGATGGATGTCGACTATAGTCATTTGATTGATTAGACCTGCGTGACCATGGATGGATACGTTGGTCCACCCAGGTCTGCTCACTTGGTATCACGAGGACATGGAGTTGACTGGACATTGGCTGGACTCACTCCAGTTGAGACATCCACTTCATCTTTTATCTCTCCTCCTGGAGTGACCTTGCGACTACTGTTTCCACACCGACTTCAGGAATTCCAACTACAAGTAGAAAAAAAAAAAAAGAGTCTGGAGTTTAGACTTCTGACGCCGCCCAGTAGATATCCCTCGACGATCCTTCCACTATCACCGGCTCTCAGAGTTTGATTGTTCAGTTGCCTGCCTGCGTCCGTCTCTGTGTATTTAGCGACCTGGTGTAGGTCTCCTCCGAGACCTGGCCATGTCGGTCAGTGACTTGGCTAGGGCCGAGGTTTGTGATCTATTGATCCAGGCATTGTCAGCAGTCCTCTCCATCCATATCTTTAGCGTCCTCCCGGAGATTTGGAGCGACAGACCCTCACCGTGTGGTCCGACAATCATCAAAACTTTCTCCGGTATTTTTTAGTCACGTGATCAATACACTATATTAAATTTATGGGCATCACTTTCAAGTCAATTGGATATCAAAATAAATAAAAATAGTTCTCAAAATAATAATGAATTCATTATTATTTTATATATCTTTTGTAAACATTTATGTTGTTTCTATCTATAATCTGTACAGATAATAAATTTTTTGTTGTTGATATTTTTGATTGTTGGGTTTGAAAATGGCGGATCTTTTTTGGACCAAAAACAAACAAAAAACCCATTTTACAATTATAATTTTTATAACATTGGGACAAGTTGAATGAAGTCATAAATCTCATGTCAGATCAACCACTCAACAAAACACAACATTCAAACAACACTCTTCAATTCATCCAAGTTCAAACTACGTTCACAACACATTCATTCATTTATAAAGCATTGATATTTATAAAGAGATATATATAATATATAAAAGATATAAATAGAATAGAATAGAGATGGAGGAACAGACATACCCTGTCGAAGACCTATCGGCATTGCAGGATCAGGTCAGACAGTTCCTCAAGGATAATAATAATAGGATAGTTAAAGATGGTGATGTTATCTATGACAATGAAGATGATAATGTTGATGCTGATGATGATGTTGTTGTCCAACAACAACAAGTATTAGACACTTCATTATCATCGGAGGACAACAATAACAACAATACGACCGATGATGATATTGCTCAACTCAGTAAAAGGAGTAATAGACGCAAGTTTGTAATGCCAATACAGATAAGTGGTGGTAGTGGTCATGGCAGTATCGGTGCAGAGTTGTCCACTATGAACACTTCATCGTCTTCAGGCAAGTCATCACTGTCTGGCGGCAGTAATATATCACCTAGATCAGCTGCCTCACCCAACAGCAAGACACCACCCACATCTTCCTATCCCATGTCACCTGGCTCGCCCTCGCCTGCCGCTTTCAACTCACCATCCTCAACCGGACACTCAATACATCACTTCAACATCCACTCACCCGGTCTAATGCCACTTGATGATCTAAAGGGTACACTTGGTCAATATGTATGTTGTAGTGGATTGAGTGATGTTTGAATGATCACATACTTACTCATTCAAACATGAAATTAGCAACTATTACATCACATTGGTAATGGATACCTTGGTAATACATTCTCGGCAATACCTCCAGACTCTTCAGAGTACGTGGCTCTAAAGATTGTGGACATTAATAGGATCAGCCAAAGTGTCCAATCAATCATAAGGAAGGGAATATGAGATATTGCGCTCGTTGGCAATCAATCAGAACATTGTAAACTATACAGGTCTGGTGACGGATCAACATAACCGCGTGGCAATCGTTCAGGAGTTTGTAGACAATGGATCATTCGCCGATATCTACAAACGATTGGGTCCATTCCCCGAAGCCATCCTTGCGCGCTACGTCACACAGGTTCTCGAGACATTGCACTACCTACATCAACAAGAGATTATCCATCGTAATCTAAAGGCCAACAACCTGTTGCTGGCCAGAGGTGGAAGATGCAAGCTGTCAGACTTTGGAGTAGGATGCACACTGGGCAACTCTTACCGAACGGCGCTGTTGGGTGAGCCATACTGGATGGCGCCAGAGCTATTGATGATGCGAGACTTTAATAGCAAGATTGATATTTGGTCGTTGGGATGCACAGTGATCGAGTTGCTGACTGGCAAGCCACCATTCTACAACCTGTCACCAATGGAGGCGTTGGTGAATATCGTTGATGAACGCAAGCCGATCGACCTGCCCAAGGACATCAGTAAGGAGTTGACCAGTTTCCTTCAGAGTTGTCTAGTGCGAGTACCATCTCAAAGATCATCAGCTGAGCAATTGATCAAACATCCATGGTTGGTAGCAGCAGCATCAGCCAACTCATCGTCTACAGACTCATTCCTTGCGATGATGGGACAGACTCCAATGGCCAAGCCAGTCGGTGCCACTGCCGCCGCCACCAGCAGCTTCAACCTCAGCTCAGACGCTATCAAGCCACGCTCAGAGAACTTCTCAGTGGACCTGTTCTCTCAGATTGAAAAGAATGAACAGGACATTGGAGCAATGACACCAATGCCCAATAACATTGTCAATGCTCAGTCGATCGAGGTACAGCACTACACAACTCACATGGACAAGGGATTGGCACCACCGGCACAGGTTGAGCAACTTCAAAAGATCATCGACTACAATCACTCAATCACAACGTTCCTCAAGGAGGCAGTGTCACAACTCGAGAGTGAGCAGACCAATGGCTACAGTCTACAAGTACAGATGAAGGCAAAGATGCAAGAGATACTAGATCAGAACAAGACCAGTGCAAGAGTATCAGCTCATAGTAATTCTTTGTTAAAGAGGACAAATCAAGTAAGTTTTAGTTTGGTTGATTGATTGTGATTGAATGATCATCGAACTAATCAATTACTATTCAATCTTTTAGATGGCCTCTGAATTGACAAAGAAGAATGAACACTTCAAGATGAATATTAAGAGATTGGAAGATTATTTATTGACAAAGGATAAGGATGACTGCGCCAAGAAGTTGGCAAGCGTCGTGTACAAGCACAAGATATCATTCGAGAACCTGTTGAACCCAACACTGGCAGCACCTGTAGTCTATCAGCTGGGCTCAAAGGTGTGGAAGAAGGGACAGGAGAAAAAGGCATTGGGTACACTCAAGGACAGCTTCTTGTTCTTGTTCAAGAATGACAAGTCCAAAGAGCCACTGGACGTTGTGTATCTCAACGACAAAAAGTCAATCAGTGTCTCTAGCTCAATGTCCGACTCGTCCAAGAAGAAGTCATTCTACATCTCCATTGGTACAAGCATCACTGGTGAGGCAGAGCTCACTACAGATGTGCCGCAGGGTGTGGCCACAGCACCATCAACTGGTGCCCCCACTTCATCCTCTGCCACCGCCACCACTGCCGCTGGTGCCGCCGCTACCAAGGAGTCCACTTTGTGGTGTATATTAGCATTTGAGAACCAGAAGGATATGGAAGCATGGTATGGAGTGCTCGAGGCCTCTATCCCATGGTACGAGAGGAAGCCCAACGAGATATCAAAGCCAAAGGGATTGGTCGACGCAAAGAAACATCAGAAACAGAAGTCTGTCGATCGATCAGTCAACGAGACATGGCGCAACACTAGCAGTGGCATGAAGGCTGCACCATTCCCAGGAGTGTTTGGTATCAAGTTGGAGGATGTGATGGCGCGCGAGAACCCCAACTCTGAGATACCATCGTTTGTCACAAAGATGGTCAACTTCCTCGAGCGCAACATACAAGAGGAGGGCATCCTCCGTATCAGTGGCAGCACGACAGAGATACAAGAGATGAGAGCCACCCTTCAAAAGGGCGACAACATCGACTACAAGGTGGCGCACCGCGATCCAAATGCCGTAGCCGGTCTCCTCAAGCTCTACCTTCGTGAGCTGCCCGACAACCTGGTGCCCATGAACCTAAGGATCATGTCAGCCGAGATCATTGGCGACCGTAGCGTCTCTGATGATGATCGTGTTGCTCGCGTCGTCGAGCTCTTCAAGCAGTTGCCAAAGCACGAGCTCAACCTGTTGAAGCATATGATCCGATTTGCCAAGCGAGTGGTCGAGCAGAGCGATCTCAACAAGATGGTTCTGGTCAACGTGACCACATGCTTTGCACAATCACTCAAGGGTCTGATTCCAGGTCTCTTTGCCTTTTGTGTACAACACTATGAGGCAGTATTTGTAACACCATACGTTGGCCTAGGTACATCAGCCACAGGCCAGTCCAAGTAACACCAACCATCAACCAGATAAAGAAGACATGTTGGTTGACAACACCAAATAAACTTAAAGCAAGACCGATAAAGTTGTTGTAATACTATAAACAATGTGATTGATTGATTGATTGTTTGATTGATTTATTGATATGGAATGGTTGGTTTGGATGGAGATGGGGATTGGATGACATTGGTATCAGCCTAAATGTTAATAAATACTTTGTTCAAGTACATTGTGAATGCTATTAGAAGCCAGCACGATACACCAATGCAATTGGATAACAGTAGCATTGTATGTGTTTGTGGATTCCTGGTCGTAGTTGGAGAGAGAGATTAATAATGTAAGTTAGCATATTGGACTGATTGATTTGGACATGTGATACGAACATATAGAATGAGAATGGGAAGTATCCCTGTAGTATTTCATGGCCACAATATATAGTTATTGGATTCATTCCAACATAAATAAATGGTGCACCATTCCAATACTTCTTAATATCGACCAATATATACATTATCATAAGGACAAAGAATCTGGATTGATTGATTCAATGAATGATTGAGTCAGTGAAGTGAATAAATGATCACTTGTGACTTTGGAATACTACTTACGCAAAACCAGATAATAAGATTACGAATGATGGTGTCCATAGATTCTTGTTGATTGGTAACCATCCATTGTTTTGAGACATGCCACATAGACCTGCTGCAATGGCGCATAGGACTATACCCCAGACTGCCCATCTGATCATTCTAGACTTGTGATTCTTGTGCACGAGGATGGTGCGTCCGCATTGAACACCCAACCAGCACATAAAGATCGAGGTGAGGTAGCCAAGTGTGCCTTCAGGATCATATGCACCAGTCTGATATATTGGCTGACAGGTTGGTGTCTGGAGATATGATTGAGTGTGAAGATCTTCAGGTCGACGTAGCGTGCTGCACCTCCAGTGCAGTTAAAGTATTGTGCATTGTCACTGATGCCTCCTGGTCCAAGGTATCCACGGCCACAGCCTGGTACATCGATGAGGAATGTGAGCAAGAACCATAACAACAGTATGAGTAGTGCGCATATCCATTGAATCCAGTATGGTATAATGTCTGCAAATGTCTTTGATGTATGTGATTTGAATCGCTCTTGGATCGAGTTTGAGTGGAATAGTGGCTGCTCGCTAGGGTCCTCTTGATGTGGACGGTAGCGCCAGAGTGGCACAAACTGCATGATGAGTCCCGTCACTAGGTACGAGACACCAAATCGCTGCAGAACACCAAGTATACGCCAATGTCCAAGATTGAATCCATTGTTTATAAACAGACCCAAACAGAATAGAATGATTGATCGCTTGACCAACTTTTGTATGATGGTCTTCTTGGGCACGCCACGTATCTCTAGTGCGTTGAAGCTGAGTGGCATGGCCATGCCCATTATAAAGACGAACCAGGGGAATACCAGATCGGCCACAGTCAGGCCATTCCAGTATGAGTGATTGAAGAACCAGTAGCCGCCGCCACCATAGTTGACAAAGATCATGATGGTGATGGAGAAGCCGCGGAACACGTCCAACGACTTGAGTCTGTCCTTCTTGGGATCGTTCGATTCCAGTATGTGAAGCTGATACTCCAACGACTCGGCCTTTGATCGTTGATAAAAGTGCACGGCAATGGGCCACATGATGGCAAGTGCGCCACCAATTGCAAACGCCACAGCTATTGGAATGAATGGGTTTATGGGCTGAACGACCGTTGTCACACCGCTGGCAATGCCTCTACTCGATGAATCCTGTAATGATAGTACGTGTACATCATACACTCCACGTTCACCAAATGAACAACTAAACATATCCGTTGCCTTTTGTTGTCCCTTCAAGTCATATATAGTAGTATTAAAGCTATATCCAAATGCTGTTGATAGTTGCATATATGATGATGATGAACTTGATCATGAATGTGTCAGTCAGTCATTACATCTCACTCGATCAATCAACCAATCAAGTTCAAATGGACATACTTTGTGAGTACTACTAGAGGTTGGTACATGCAGTTGTAGCATGCATCATAGACGTAGGTGACGTAGAGTGGAGTTGTGTCTGAGGGTGTAAAGTTGGTCACTATCCTGACCCATGCAAGGTCATAGTCGAGTTGGTCAACAGATGGTATTGATGTAGATGGATGTGTTTTACCAACTACAACTGAACCAGATACTTGTGATCCATGTCTATTATTGTTATTGTTATCTACTACTTCTAGAGTTGCATTTGTTGTCTTTACAATGAATAATGCTAATACTAAAGTGATTGACAAGGTCAATGTCAACAACCTAGTTGATTGATGATTCATTGGTATGTCACACACAGTATTTATACTATATATATCTCTAATTATATATACTTTAGACTTTATACTGATTGACACTAACTCGCTGTTATTGATTGATTGATTGATCAGCTGACCACTACTTTTGCACACTAACACTCGAGTGCAATCACTTTCAATCACCCCACCAACACACAACAACCAAACAGTGTTTGAAAATGGGTCACTGAACATTCTTTGGAATATTAAATTGACTTGTTGATCAATCAATCAATCAATCAATCAAGTCAAGTCATTTGAACTCTATGTTCTTCAAAATTGTCTCAATCTCTACTTAATGATAATGAAGTCTGATCATCATAATTTTATCATAGAGAGGACATTTGATCCTGAGACCTGTTGGCGCAGCAGTTGAGGTGGAATGATTCCAGATAAAGATAAAAGTGATAAAAGGATACAGCACCACATGTTCCCCAATTGTCTCCAACTTGAGTACTGGGGTGGCCAGAAGAAACTTGACTTCTCAGATCGGACGAGATGAGGTATTATATTCTTTGTATGGCCGTATCCAACATATATTGGTGCTTGCCAAGCTTATCTGTCAACACCTTTTGAAATGAAACTTTAGAAAAACGACCGAAAGTTCAAAAATGAACGAAAAACAAACAACTTTAGATTAATCATCAAAGAGATACTCGACTAAAGATATAGATAGAGATAGAGATAGATAAGAATATAAGAAGATGAGTTTAAATTATACATTACAATCATCATTGATGCATTCTATAAAGGATGAAGAACATTATATTGTATATATTGCACAATCTAATATGTTTATTGCTGCAGTTGGTTCAAACAATATGATCAAGATCTATGATAATACTACACATGAACTTGTCAATGTACTTCAAGGTCATTCCGACACCATCCACGAAGCAAAGTTCATCAATGACTCCATCCTCATCACCTGCTCATCAGACCGCTCACTAAACATCTATGATTGCAAGACTGCATCACTCACTACATCTCTCAAACGTAAGTCAATGAATGATCGCTCAATCAATCAATCAATCATACTTACACCAGTACGACATAATAGAGAAGAAAGAGGTATACTCATTCGATATTGTTGGAGACTTGGTGGCGTTGGCTGTTGGGTCGGGCGTGGTGTTGGTCAATTCAAAGACATTGAAGGAGGTGCGATCATTCAATGATTGTCATACTGAAGATGTGACACGTGTTAGATTCCATCCCAATGACAGTACCAAACTATTATCATGTAGTGTCGATGGACTCATCTGTATATATGATCTTGCCAATCAAGATGCTGACGAGGCCATTACATTTGGTATGTTCATGATCACTCACTCACTCAATCAATCAATCATACTAATACTCGATCATACTCAATCGAAGTAATGAATGGAGAACACTCTGTATCAACGATGGGATTCTTTGGACCAAAGAATATGCACTTGTGGTCATTGTCAACTACGGAGAGACTGTCGGTTTGGGACTTGGAGAGTGGAACGAGGATAAAGGAGTATGGAGACTTGAGACAGATTGTGATGGACAAGTATCAGGTGGAGGTCAACTATTTCAACACATGTCATTACGATGCCAATGACAATACATTATACTTGTTTGGTGGAGACTTCACTGGCAATGGTCTCGTCTTTCGTGTTGAGGCCGACAATGTCGTCCCCATTGCCAAGCTGGCCGGTGGTCACACGGAAATCATTCGCAGTACCATTTTGAACAAGGATGTAAGTCTACACCGATAACTTCAACATCATCACAAACATGTGACAAGTGTGACATGCATTGCAAAGATGTCACCATCCCAGGCCCCCAATAACTGACACACACATGGCCCGCTTTCACAATCATTTGCATCCTTGGATATTTCAATCAAATCAATCCAGAAACAGGAGATATTGACAGCTGGAGAGGACAACAAGTTGTGCTTTTGGACGAATAGTGCTAAGCTGGTGGCATCCGATCCATCCCCAAAGAGTCAGAGCAGCAGTAAAATAGTTGTAAGTGTCAATGAATGATGTGATCGATGATAGGTTGATTGACATGTTGACATGATTGATTGATTGATTGACATGATTGATGTGACCTGTGGACATGATTGTGATAGGTGTCATGACACAACACAACACAATAAGGTACCTATACTATCATCATCATCATCATCATTATCATATTATCTATCTTTGTCTTTGTCTTGAACAGTTGTTTCAAAGTCAATGCATGCCAACGACGTGTTTGAGTTCCTTTGCTGACCTACCACTTTCCTTCGACCATTCCATCCTCATCCACATCCAAAAAGAAATCCAATAATAATATCCGAGACAAAGCCAGCCCTTATGGACAACACTGAATGTTCATTCCGAGCTATCTCTGTCTCTCTCACCGACCCACTACCAACTGCATCATCATCATTAACAAGATAGATTGTTTGTTGTTGCGACGCGAAAGAGTAAAACACAGCAAACCATCGGTGCGTGCCCCTCCCCTGTCTGGTGGATTATGATTATCACAAACAACCATGGTTGGACCATCTTGTCCAATCTTCCAATTTGGCAAACGATCTGCCTACCCTCCATCACACTGATCCACCCGGGTCCTATCCACCCCCATCACGCATTTCATTCTCATTCTCGCAGGTTATACTCAGAGACCCAGATTTTCCCATTGTGTGTATGCCTGTCAACACCAATTTTAGACGCCGATGCTTCATTTGCGTTGTTTGAATGATTGGTGTAGACGACCACGATATAGGATACGACCATGCTATCCATCCAGACCGATAGATAGATAGATAGTCTTTGTCCATCCATCCAACAACATCATAAGGTGGTACGACGCGTCAAACATTGTGACACGCAGTCACGTGTGGGGTGATGCCGCCGATTCTTAACTCCCAGCTGCTGGATGTCTCTCCCGCCCCGCTCTCCCAAATTTCCAAAGACGACCTAGCCCCCCAACCCCACAACGAGTCAGCGTAGCGGGGGATCTTTTTGTTTTCGAAGCTTCGAAAGCATTTGCAGAGCACTCGCGCATGTCATCATGGACCCGAGTCCAACATGGGTGCGTGAGGGAGAGGTGTGTGCACCTATCGCATCCCCAAACACTTTTGTAGTTGGTCAGGTGGTCGTCATGTCCTATTCTGATGTATGTTGTACATCCAACTACCTACTTTTGGTATTATTTTATTTTAATTAATGTTTTTTTCTTTTTTGATTCATCCCATCAAATCACACACACTGTCACTCACACACACTTATTCATCATCAGCGTTGTACTCTGGTGATCCATCTATATTTGAATCAGACACCGACTGACTGACTGAGACTTGACCATCCAATCCTCCAACTCCCCCCCATACTCTGTGTCCTCCCTGGACGTCATGTCATCACCAGTATCAGTACCGACCAACATCTCATATCCGCTGCATCTCTCTCCTTGTTTGTTTTTTTTTTTACACAGACACAAACAACAAACACACACACACACATATTAATTGATCATCCATCAGACGAGTCGAGTGATCAATATAGTCAATCAGTCAATAAGTCAATAAGTCAAATTAATTAATCTTCCAACAACAAATATATATTATTTATATCATTATCACTACTGGAAAACAGATATTAATATCCAGGTACATATCAAATTCATTCAGATTCTTCCTCCTCCTATTCCTCTTCCTCTCCACAGCGTCCCTCTCCACAGCTTCCTCCTCCTCCTCCTCCTCCTCCAATCCTCCCATCCACACTCACTCACTCATTCCTCCTCCTCCCTCCCCTCCCCTCTCCCCACAACATATCGAATCCACATCACGAATCACAATCCAAACACACATGGTAGAACGTATAAAACAATGATTGATTCTTCTCCGCCACGACAACGTCCACCTTCACTTGATAGTGAGGTGCATGACCATGGTCCCGCCAATGTACAGTCCAAACGATCACCATCCTCTTCCCCAAGGCAACACCATAATCATAATCACAACCAAAATCACAACCAAATTCAAAATCAAGGCCAATCACATGGCCACCAACTACACCAGTCGTCTGGAATGTTGTCGCCAGGTCTGTTGAATCAGCTGGATCGCATCCCATCAATCGTCCATGATCCATCCCCACGTGGTGCCTCCAGCCCACAGACGGCCATCAAGCGTAAGACCCCAGAGCCAACGTGGGCAGCCTCCACCACCTCCTCATCACCGCCTCGAGGTACACCAGGCAGTGGTGGTGGGCTGGGGCATGGCCATGGTCATGGGTTCGGATTGGGATCCGAGTCAACCCCGCCCGGTGGTCTCCATCAAATCTTAGAGATGATGGAACAATTCCTGAATAGTGGCGCCACATTAGGCGGAGACGGTGGCGCCATTCAACTCCGCTTTCCCCGAGACCAATATTTAAACTTCATTTGTATATATAAAGGTATGTTTATACAATTAATTAAATAATTGTTTCCAATCAAAGATTGGAATAATTCCACTCACTGACACCCCCTCCCCTCCAATCAATCAATCAAATAATCAAACAAAAGGCTGTAAATTTCCAATTCGATCCAAGTCACTGCATCAGTACATTGTTCACTTGAAAGTACATGATGAACAAAAGGATGTGCTGATGGAGGACATGCTGTTTGATCGCGCCTTTGGCGGCCAGGCCGAGGAGGACGTTGATGCAGACCAGCACATCCTCCGCCATGCAATGTCCTACGCCCATGAGACAATGGCTCGATTCCAATCGCTCTACTCCTTCTACGATATGCCAGCCGTTGTCTCTGCCGTATCGACCACACCCGGTGGACTATATCCCTATCCCCCACGACACCGCGAGGCGGCAGTAGCCAGCACCACCAACACCACCACTACCATGGTAGTGGCGACGAGATGATGACCACGAGCTCATCATCATCATCACATATCAAGAAACAGAGGAGGCCAGACCAGCAGATGCTAGACCAGCAGCAACAAATGCCATGTACCAAGATACTCTCGCCTGGCGCCATGGTGGGCTCACCCCTGCCCCCACCCCCATCCCTCCCTCTTCCTCTCCACAGCCACAGTCACAACAACAACAATGACCAACTAATCTCCAGTCCCAATGTCCGCATGTCTGAAGGCGGTGGTGGCGGCAACAACGACGATGCAGAGCAATACGCCATTCCAACAAGGTACTCCTCGCGCGGTGTGCAACTTCGCGAGCAGATGATCAAGTATGGTCTGAAGTTGTTTCGCATGGATGGCGAGGGCAAGTACATCTGCTTCTTCCAGGGTTGCAGTCTGCACATGATCACCAACTTCTCGCGACACGTTGCCAAACACGAAAAGGTAGGAGACCAAATCAAATCAGAGTTGCTACATTTGAGCAACTTCCATCAAGGCTCCTCCTCGCCAACCATCGTCGTGCCTCCTCCATCAACGTCATCAAATGTATCAACAACAACAACAACACTATCACCATCTGGACATGGACATGGACAACATGTGCATCACAGTGGCGCCGCTTCGCCAATCCCCGTGCATTCAAAGCACAAGGGATTCGACGAGAGCATTTCATCGTCATTCAACCAGTCTCATACACCTCCGCGACACCATCAACCACAGCAGCAACCTGGCCTCGAGCCAAACGAGGCTCTCGAGCGTCTACTACGATTCACAAACTATGGCGGTGGTGGTGTTGGTGGTGGCAGCGAGTCCTCCTCACTGACCACCTCATCATCGTCTTCGGCCACCGCATCATCATTCGATCTTGTAAAGTCACAGAGTGCCAATACCATTGGCAACACGACAACAACAGCTGCAATGAACATTGGCATGGGCAGCAGTCACCCGTTGTCAAAGTCTGCACCAATTCCAACGCCACCTTCAATTTATTCTGCTCAGCAACAGCAGCAGCAACATCATCACCAGCAACAGTTGCTGGTACAACAACAACAACAACAGCAACAACAACAGCGTAAGCTGTCCGCACCCATTGCCACAAACAACAATCTTTATCAATCTTCGTCTTCGTCTTCATCTTCATCAGCGGCAGCGGCAGCAGCAGCAGCGGCTACAATGGCAATGATGGATCAACAACCAATCATTGTACCACCTCCACAACAACAACAACAGGCGACATCTCCACCATCGCCATCATCACAACAACAGCATCACAACAACTTCAAAAAGCCATCGACTTCCATCGAAGATTCAGAGATCCAATGGGTCTTCAAGAAGAAGATGCCCAAGTAGCAGTTTGTCAATCATCCAACATATGTTCCCCTGGTTAACCAAGTATACTACCTACCCTATTTATCATATAATATATAATAACAACTTCGATTGTAATTGTATCTATCTATCTATCTATCTATCTTCTTTGTCATGTCTCGCGAGTGTGTTGTGTTATGGATGAGTTCTTGGTGAGGTTGGTGACGTGAGCGAGAGGTGGCAACAAGTGGACTTGAATGGGCGCGTGTGCCAAACACGAACGAAACTCATCTAACTTTGTTCATTCATTGATGTGCGAGTCAAAGACGAACGAAGTAAGATGAATAGATTGTTATTGGTCGTAAGACCATTGACAAGAACTACATTCATAAGACAATCGACAACATGTCTCATCAAACCAAGTAATGATGTCATTGCCAGGCATTACACTTCAACCTCATCAACGTCATCAAAGAGTAATGATAATAATAATAATAAGAAGAAGTTAGAATATGGAGATGTAGAGGATTATGATGTTGATGATAATGATCAACAGAATAAGAAGAAACAACAACATCAACAACAATTCAAAGCAAAGTTAAGATCTGAATCAAAGAAGGAGGAGAAGGAGAAGACGACGAGGAAGACAAGATATAGAAGTCCTCCTCGTGAGATGGAGACATGGCTAAAGGGACATATGAAGAAGTTCTTGGTCAAGGTGCATCCCGATGTCTTGCACGATAAGCCTGATCTTGCCAACACCAATCAGAGGTCATTGACGTTGCTCAACAATCTGCTGCGCAATAGAGATGCCTATATACGCGTTCACGAAGGCAGCACCACCGAGATGAAGCTGGAGGCCATCCCCACGACCATCTCCCTCTCCTTCCATCATCAGACCACGACGCCTGGCCAGATTGTTCAAATTGGCCACTTTGAACACGAGATGACGTTTGACGTGCAGCCGCTCGATCTGGCCTCGTCCAAGTCGGCGTTGGCCGACTACGTCCTCAAACTGCGGCTGGACATCTACGCACAGATGTTTGCCGTCTTTCAAAAAGCCGACATCACCATCCCACCGCACGAGCTCCAGGAGTTGGCCCAGCTGCTGCGCCCCGAGGACGAGGGCGACGCCGCCACCGAGTCGTTCGACGACCCCTGGGACGAGACCTTTGAGTCGTCCATCCAGGAAGGCGAGGACGGTCTCAGCATCACTCAGCTGATGGACGAGTTTATCATGCAGAATAATGTGACGACGAGTCGTATCACTGCTGAGCTCAGTCTGGAGCAGTCGACTCTGCTTCAGCTGTTCAACGAGAACAAGATATTCTTTTATTATGGCGAGCAGATCAAGGGCGATATGAATGTGATGCGATCACTTGGTAAGCGTCGTGACGCTGAGCTACAGATACTTCATCTCAAGGGCAATCTGGAGCAATTGGAGTTTAGTTCATGGCATCAACTACCGATACTGATTGCGATGCCTCAGTATGTTGATCAACTTCGTCAATCACTGGCCACCAGTAACTTTGTAGTGTTGCCACGTGACTTTGATCCAGTGGAAACACTATCATACATCAAGGAGGAGGTACCAGATATGGTGGAAGGCTTCAAGGCTCTATACTCAGTTTCAAAGAACAACCTATCAATCCTGGAACGATCAGCTGATGAACTTAAAAGGTTGGTTATGGTACCATCTCCCACTCGATCAATCATTCACTTATCCAATCCAATCATGTCTTTAGTTTGTTGGGTGCGAACAGTGTAACAGTGGAGAACCTTTACTCAATGAATCAGAGGACGATGAAGAGTTCAAAGCTCAAGTTCTCAAAGGCAAGGGCTGCTCTCGATCAAATGGGTATCCCAGTTACCAAACTGATAGAGGAGGTGCGAGCTCAACAATGGACTTCATTGCCCGAGACAAAGTTGGGTCAAGTCCCTGGACGACTCAAATTATCAGGTGCCAAGCTACACGACTTGAATGCATTGATTGCTCAATACGGCGGCCGCCAATCAGCGCCGGACAAGAGCAAGTCTAGCGGCTCAGCATCAACGCCACCGCCATCACCATCGACATCATCAGACTTGCAAGAACAACAGTATGATAACTTTCTCGACCTTAGATACAAACCTCTGACAATTGTCAACCCAAATACGTTCAATTATTTGGAGTCTGCACCTCATATTGGATCAGCAATGGAGTGCATCACCAAACTGAGAGAGATGGTAAACACTGAACATCGAGTGCCAATGGCATTCCCCGATCCAAATGTCGATGAATATGAGCACGACGACAGCGATGGCAATGGAAGTTCAGCATATCTTAGACATCGCAAACCGACTGATCTCTTGGCGACCTCTGTGGACGCAGATCACAACCCACAAACAATGACTGTTGATGTAGTGAGCAACTTCACATTGCCAGTATTTGGCAACAATCCTGAACCATCCGCCACAGCCCAAGAACAAGAACAAGAACAAAAACAATCACACGTCAAGACAACTTCCAAACAACAATCATCATCACGCCAACAACAACAACAACAACGACCAACAATCAAGGAAACAAAGATAGTAGCACAGCCAAAACAAAGACTTGCAGACTTTGGTTGGGCTAATCTTCACTTGGTGCTCTCCGATCATTATCAGTTCATCATGTCACCCGAGAATGACATGGCCTACATTTACATCCCAATCAACTTCACAGAGACAGAGCTACTGCTCTTTCTGAACGCCAACTACAACAAGATATCAACGATACAGAAGGAGTTCTATGCGCCCGTGCTCGAGTCGACGGACCTCGTGCTCAAGATGCAGCTGGTCGAGTCCATGTTGCAATCGATCAAAGAGAGACACGCACTTTCCAGCGTTAAGATTGATGGCGCAATCGTCAAGAAACTTCCACTACAGTACAAAGCTGTGAAGCAACTGCGTGCCAACATGGCGTCAATATCCAATGAGGAGGCCAATGCACTTCGAGCCATTGGACCAAACATTGATATTATCATTGGTGCAAAGGATGTGTTTGTCGAGTACCATGATCAATCAATGAAGCAAGCTACCATCTACCTACCATCCAAACTGGTCGACTCCATTCCCTTTGGCCAACTAATTGATCATATCTACAATGAATCAGCATACTTCCGACGTATCCTCAGTGGTGTGCCCTACCATCCATCCGTCGAGGATGAACAGGAGCTACAGGAATAAACAATGAAGTAGACGCGACCCTTTAATTGGATACAATTATATAATTATATATTATATTATTATGTTATATATGATACTTTATAAAGTAGGCGATGATTGGATCGTTGCAGAGAAGGAAAGAAGGAAGGAAGGAAGGAAGGTATGTACGTATGCTACAAATAGGCGGGAAGAAAAAAAAAAAGGGAGGAAGGAAGGTAGGAAGATATGGACACAACAATCGGTCTTGTGTGCCAATGATGTACACCTTATGCAGACGTTTCGGTTGGGGGCTTGGATGCGTTGCTGTCGTCTTCGTCATCGGAATCGAATGTGGCATGTACTGGTCCTGAAAGGGAAGCCGAGGTGGTGCCCGAGGCCGATGCTGACACATGCTCAGGGGTCACGGTCACGGTAACATTGCCCTCCTCACCAACGACGAACGATGGCACTGCTCTGGACTCTGGATTCTCGGACACCATGCTGGTCAGACCACTCATGCCAGAGAGCTTGGTGTTGCCCATGCTCTCAAAGATGGAGCTCGACGACGAGTCCAGGTTGTAGACACGGAAGAACTTGGGGATGAACAGGATCAGCAGCGAGATGGTGGTGATGAACAGGGCGGCTGAGCCAATGATGATTGTCTGTGATGTGTCGGTCTGTGGCGACACCATCAGTGGCACGACAATGAAGATTGTCACGAGACATGCGTAGAGCACATAGGCAATGGGCTTGCACTCGTTGAACTCGAGGATGTCCACGATTCTGATCTTCCATGAGACAAAACTGCCAATCATGATCAGCAAGGCAAAGACGCACAGTACCAGGATGAGCAGGATGGAACCTGCGCGGGTCATCTCACAGGTGTCAGTGAACTGATATTTGGACAGGCCGGCATTCGACTGGACAGCGCGCAGGTTGCCAATAGGGCCAACGGCCATGAGAATGAGAAGCGCAACGATGATGGCCACGAGTCCCATCACCCATGGGTACAGCTGGGAGTTGGTCACACGGACAACCTTTAGACGTGGATTGTCAAAGATGAGCCAGATTCTAAAGTTCTTGACGACCAAACTGCCAATGAGCAGTGCGTATCCGACGGCTGGGAACCAGAAGCGCAAGTTACACGAGGCGTCGGACTTGGGGAGCGAGAAGACGATCACGCCCACATATGTGAGGATGCCTCCAAAGATGATGTTGTAGCAGAAGAATGGACTGGCCGAACGAATGGATGATGAGCTGCGGTAAATAAACACGAGGATCATCAGGACAACGGCCAGGAGGATCATGACGCCCGAGGCAGTGGTCAGACCTATGAGCACGGGTATCGATACGCCAACCTTGGTCAGTGGAACCTTGTAGTAGCCGAGATAATTGATGCCTGGGTATGGATCATTCATAAAGAAGAACTGTGCCACAGACATACAATTATTGACGGTTGCTGACATATTGGGGAAGATAAAGTGATTGTACTCATTACAATAGTATGGATGTGATGTGAATGGCATGCCAATCAATCTTTCGACCTCTTCATTCACCTTTTGTCGGATGGTTGCATTGACCTATTGATTGAGTGATTGAGTCATTGTTAGTTCATGTTTGGCGCCACGAAGAGAGGATGTGGATATATACTTGGAAACTGAACTTTGAGAGCTCGAGGAATTTGTTGTTAAAGTCTCCCCAGTCCTTCCTGGAGTAGCTGGAATTGGTAATGACCAATTGGGTGAAGTTGATGAATACTGGAGCCCAGTTGGTGACAAATCCAAATGCAATGTTCTCACCATAGAGTCTGCTTTGTGGATATCCATTGGTACCCATGCCAATCACTCCTCGCTTGAGTCCAGCAGTGACCACAGTGTTATCGTCCTGGTTCTGACTGATGATATCAATGCCACGATCAATGATATCGTTTGTGGCGCCAGTGGCATTGTCAACGGCGTGCCACGAGCCCGTGTTCCACACGGTGACGGTGACGTTCTCGCCGGGTCTGGCGCGCTGTGCGCCAACAAACAGTGCATTGGCATTGTAGTTGGCCACGTCGGGCAGGCCGGGCGCCACGTATCCGATCATCTTGGTCTGTGTCCAAAGGCCGGCAAAGTAGCCAATCATGTAGTTGCAGATGGCGATGTTGTAGGAGAAGAACGACAGGTTGGCCGTGGTGTTGGCGTTACGTCCACGCGTCAGGAAACGGATCTCGGGATGGATGCCGGCGTAGAATATGGTGGGGCCGGTCATCTCGGTGGACGTGGTGATGATGCCGTTGTAGCCATCGTTGATCAATCTCTCGATGGTGTCATTCAGGATGCCCCTGCCAATGTCTGGATAGATGTGGATGTTTGTAGAGTTTAGAAGTCTCTGTGCGCTGATCACACCCTCATTGATCATTGCATTGAATCCAAAGTCATTGATCTTTCCGTTGGCCACAACAGCAATCTTAAAAGGATGTTGGGCATCTATAACTGTTGTCCAACATGCCAAACAAACAATCACAATCCACAACAATGTAGTTGTTTGTTGGATAATGTTTGATGACATATCTGTATGTTTGTGTTTGTGTTTGAGTGTGTGAGTGAGTGAGTGTGAGTTTGAATCAATCAATCAATCAATGTGATCGATCAATCGAATGTGATATATAAGTATATATATATAAGTATAAAGTATATGTATGTATATGTGTGTGTGTTTAAAGATGGAGATGGTTTATGTGATTGATTGTTTGATTGATGAGTTGTTAAATTGGATATGTATAACCTCGGATCGTTGTTTGGTGTCACAGTCTAAGGAAAATGGGGATATTCTTGATACGTGAATCAATCGAATGAATGCTCGATACTGGCCCATTGTGGCCCGAAGTGATCAGAAGGGGAGTGATTGAATGATGATGGACTGTTGGTCCATTCATTCATTCATCAACCATCAATCTGTCTACAAAACACTTCACGTAAACTTTGGTCGCCATCACTCGACCAACGATCAAATATTATTGGGCAGTGTACCCTTCGTTGCTGTTAGCCACAACAACTTTCCAAGATGCAGCCACTCATTGTCTACCCCTGCCACTGATCAGAGTGATATCCAGTTTTTTTTTCCAAACCAAAGCGGCGCGTCGGTCACTCACTCGCTCAGCACACGCATGTGTGGTGACTCTTTAAATTTATCATCAATTCAAACTTGCAAACGAATCAATCACGGGGGTGGCGCACGTGTTGGGGTAGGGTGTCAACGAACGACAACCATTGAATTAATCTCACACGCTGCTTATTCAAGTGCCGGTGATTGTCCCCAGATATAAGTTAATGAAATGGGGTGACATCAATAAACAGTTAAATTGGCGTCAGCCCGCCCCATTGAGACAAGAGAGCTCACGATGAGATAGAAGGTTGGCTTGGGTGTGGTGGACTAACTCCACTGTCGTTCACTCAATCACCCAGTAGATCACGCATTCACCCCTTTGGTCGACTTCTAATTTGGTCACTATGTAAGTGACTACACTATTATTGCCAACCAATCAAATAACTTGAATGATCGGTATGTGTCTTTGTCTGTTGTGTGTGTGTGAATAAGCCACAAGCTTTCATACCAAGTGGCCTATGTTTGCAAAGTAAGAGATCGATAGGCAGATAGTAGTGTCACCCTAGGGTAAGTAAGGTAACAGATGTCATGTATGTATGTATGAGTAACAGTAACGACAGGTCGCCAGACCACAGACCACAGACCTCAAACCCTAACCTCATAACATCCACGATGACATGCGTCCAGACATGGTTTGGACTAGACGACCAGTCTTTGGATCTTGTCAGTCGGTCTGGTGGTAGTTGCAAAGTTCTTCGGCATCTTTCTTTGTTTAGCGTGATATATATCTCTAAACAGTTTTAGATTTAGAACGACCAGTCGTCGTCGTCGTTCACTGATCAGTGATCGCCCATTCATTCCTAAACAACCTGGTAAAATACCGATCGGTAACATAACCTTAAACACTTGACTTACTCCTATTTGTTTGGATCTATACCCTTTTGGATTGTATCAATCAATCTAGTTGGTCACCTATTAACTACATTCATTCATTCATCCATAGCTCATTCATTCGTTCATTCATTCATTCATTGTTCGCTCAAAGAGAGAATTAGTGATTTGTGTGTTGCTTGAGACGTCTCCATCTTGACGAAAATATCTGGATTTGATTTGATTGATTGAATGACTTGTGATTGATTGTTATTCAATACAATGGTAAGATGATCATAATGTTTAATAAACAAAGAATAGATTGTTAAGATGAAGAAATATACTATTACCATCATTGTTATAACCATATTATTGGTCACTATCTGCTTTGCCAATGCTTCAAAGCAGAAGAAGAATGGTGTATTGCCATGGATGGGCCTTCAAAGGACAAACGAATCAATCGCTTCAGACTTGGAAGTAATGTACAATCCATTCATTCACTCATTCACTCAATCAATCACTTACATTAAGTTGATCATCTTAGGAAATAGAGAGTATATCAAACTTATTGAGTGCGGTGGCATTTGAAAGATTTAACTTGGGTCCAAACTCAACATTGATACTTAATAACTTTACAGATGTAATACCAACGATCAAATCATACGGTCTTCAAACATTGCCAATGATATCAACATGTTGTCCATGGGGTCGTCCAGAAGTAATTGAATACGCCCGTGAACTATTCCGTAATCCACAACCATTCATCACATCTGCAGTTCAATAGTAAGTCTTACTACCCTATACACATCTTGAGTATATAAGCTTACATGGACATATACTCTAAGTGCACTTGACGAAGGATTCAATGGATACAGTGTGGACATTGAACCTGTGGGCGGCAATGCACAGGATGCAGAAGACTATGCAAACTTTGTAGATATGTTTGCAAATGAACTACATGCATTTGGAAAGATACTCACTGTTTGTGCTGCCACATACGATCCATTCTGGAATCTTACATTACTGGGTCGCACTCAAGTCGATCTCATCTACACGATGAACACCTACGCCAGTAACCTAACAACATTCACTCAACAATTCCAATTCTCTGTCGAATCAATACCTTTGAACAAACTTGTAAGTGAATCCACTATCTCTTATCCAATGACTGATTGAATGAATGAATGACTGACTGACTATTTGTTCCATCTTTACTTTAGGCCATTGGACTGATGACAGTAGGTGATAACAATGAACCATTCAGCGATGCAGAGCTTCAAGCAAGATTCGACATGATCAACTCTGCAAAGATTAGTAACATTGGTATATGGGATGCACCTATACCATCTGCTTGGTTCCCATTCCTCAAGCAATACGTTGTTGATGTTGTTGATCAATCAAACAAATAATTAATTAACTTCATTGTTATTGGTTACACGAATGAATGAATGAATGAAAGTGTTTGAGGGAATGGGGCTAACAAAAGGTTGTGTTTGAATAAAACAGTCTATGCCGATGAGTGAATGGGTGGTAGACTGTGCCCTTGAGAGTTTGAGAGGGGGAAAACTATTCATTGTACCCAATCGGGTGATCTTGATTACCTCTTGGGGCAGTTTTGCAACTTGAATGACTTGATTCAATTTGAGTGGATGTTGTTTATTATTAATAAGAATAAATAAGTTGTTGTGTATCGCTCTCTCTCTCTCAATGTAACTCAACTCAACATACAATACAATACAAAGACAGATTACAACATCATACATACACACAAACACATACACACACACATACATCAACGATTCAATTATTAGATCAGTCATTCATCAATAGTCATACCTTTGAGGACAGAACACTCTATCAAATATATAATAATAATGTCTGTTCAGATTAGTCCACCTCAATTGAGATTCAAACATGTACATGTAAGTGATAATTCAAAATGAAGAGGACATGCATGTCTAAAGGATGAATGAACAAATTATTAATATTATTATATTGTAATAATAATAGGGAGAGGATAATAAGAGATTATCATTCAGTGTATGCAATAATGGATTCAATCTAGTTGATATGATTGTACATATTGAGGAATTGGGACATTGTGTTAAATTGCCAGATGTCAGAGGTGTATATTCAAAGCATTGTCCAAATGAACCTCATATCCCACTCAATCCTCAAGAGCATAGATACTTCAATATAACCTATCAACCACAATCCAATAACGCTTGTGATCATAAACTATCAGGATCATTGGTTGTCAAGTATAAAGTACGTGGATCAGATCAAGAGATTGTTGTTCCAATTCCAATTGAAGGTATGTCTGTCTGTCAATGTCATTGATTGATTGGTTGAATGGAATAGGAATACATACTTACAATCATACTTCAATGACATAGTTGAGCCGTAATGAATGAGTCAGTGGAAGAGGTACTCTCTACTACACTTGTAATATGTCAGCCGATGCCAACAACGAGTGTAGCAGTAGTCCATTCATCATAAGACACCTATGTATATATTATAACCATGTATCAAGCATAAGGCTAGCCCTATGCCATTATCAAACTAAGACAACAGACATTGTACACACACATAACTTAACTTAAACAAACAATAACAACGATACCAAGTAGCGCATGCTTGGTAATCACTAACTAACTTAACATAGACACTATCCACCTACTCTTATTCCTTGATTGATTGTTTGATTGATTGAATAGCTGTTGTTGTTGGACTACAAGATCCATGATCTTGATTAATTTAGTGCTTAAGAAACAAAGGTAACCAGTTTAATAATAGTTGTACTAGCTGCTTATAGACGACGACCTCTGTGACCACCCTTTCTTCTGGTAGAGTCGGTTGGGATTGGTGTAACATCCTCGATACGACCGATTCTTCATACCCGAACGGGCAAGAGCTCTGAGGGCGGATTGGGCACCTGGACCTGGGGTCTTGGAACCGTTACCTCCGGTGGCTCTGAGCTTGATGTGCAGAGCGGTGATACCGAGCTCCTTGCATCTGGCAGCGACATCCTGAGCGGCCATGGTGGCGGCGTATGGGGAAGACTCATCACGATCAGTCTTGACCTTCATACCACCTATTATTGTCGATTGATTAATGATTGATTGATTGATTGATTGTTAGGTACATCTGTGTTCGATCCTGTTGGGTGTGTCATTGTCCATGAGACCTGTCATCCCCTGTATTGTTGTTGTGCTGTTGTGTTGTTGTGATGTGTAGTTTATCACTTACCAGTAACACGGACGATGGTCTCCTTTGAGGAGAGATCGGTCACATGAACGAAGGTATCGTTGAAGGAGGCGAAAATGTGAGCAACGGCCAGGACCTCTTCACCTGGTCTGTTACCGATCTTGTTGGCAAGATTCTCAACTTGCTTTGGGGCAGAGACTTTCTTGGACTATTAGATTAGATTGAGAGTAGAGGTATCTGTTAATGAGTCTGTCCATTGTCTTTGGTTGATGATCATCATCATATCCATTCAATCATTCAATCATTCAATCGATCAATCCGAGATGATCCTAGTCTGTGTTGATGGTTGATATAGTCGATGGAGTTGTCGCTAGAGTATCGCGATGCTGTAGGTATAGACAGAGACATACCATGGTGAGTGTTTGCGGATGGATGTGAAAAGGATGTGCGTGTTGCCTTCATGAAGGTATATCAATCCCACGAGGCTCGCTGCAGAGCTCACTCCTCGTCTCCTCCATCCCACAACCTCATTGTGAAAATAAAATAAAATTAAATTGAAATACAAATCAAAACGTTACCCGATTTATTCCCTTGGTGTTCAACATCATCAAAGATGGTAATATGTTGTTAATATATATACATGCTTGAACATCAATGAATGACATAGTACAACAACAACAACAACAACAACAGGATACAAAGGATAATGAGAGGCTTGTTGTATTCATCTTGGGAACGACTGGTGTGGGCAAGGTATGATTGATTGATTGATTGAATGAATGAAGTGACATGTTACCTGACATACTACCTTGACATTATATATATATAGTCAAAGCTTGCAATAGAGTTGGCTAAGAAGTATAATGGAGAGATAATAAGTAGTGATTCAATGCAACTTTATAAAGGTGCTGATGTCATTACCAACAAAGTGACAAACGAAGAGATGGAAGGTATTACACATCATATGATGGATATCCTAGAGATCAATCAAATGGATTATAACGTTGGCGCATTCATAGCAACTGTTATACCAATAGTATGTATCTATATTGACTTGATTGATTGATTGAATGAGTGACACTGACTGACATTCCTTGAATGAAGATCGATGATATACTTGCAAGAGGAAGACTTCCAATCATTGTTGGAGGTACACATTATTATACAACATCAATACTTTGGAGTAATACTCTCATTTCATTCGATGAGGATACATCACAGAATGTTCAATCGATGGCATTCGCGACTTCACCAACATCCACACCATCCAATACATCAACTACATCAACGACGACAACAACGACAACGACTACTACAATGGCGACATCACCAACACCATTGCCTGTACAAGATAGGATATATACTTATGATAAATTGAAAGAAGTTGATGAGTTGATGGCCAAGAAGTTACACAAGAATGACGCGAGGAAGATAAAGAGAAGTCTGGATATTTATTATGACACTGGAAAGAGACATAGTGACATGGTCCTCGAACAGAAGAAGACACAGAGATATCGTTCATGTTTGATTTGGTTGGATTGCTCAGGTGATGCACTAGAACAACGATTGAATGATCGTGTCGATACGATGCTCACACGAGGCATGGTTCGAGAGATCTTTGACGTGTTCCAACGCGACGACATAATCAATCAGAACAGCACGGAGAACTTCACCAAGGGCATCACACAGGCGATCGGTGTCAAGGAGTTGTACCCATATTATCAACTGCGCGTCAAGAGGACCGATGGAGACGAGGCCGACAATCAGATGGAACGGGCAGAGTTGGACAAGGGCGTGCAACAGATCAAGATAAGGACCAGACAGTATGCAATCAAACAGAGGAAGTGGGTCAAGAAGTTGACCGACTATGATCAATTGGTGTTGCATCGATTGGACACCACTGATTTGGCATCTTGGAAGACATCAGTATCAGATGTCGCTCATGACATTGTACAGACATATTTAGACAACAAGGAATCAGAGAGATATAATAGACAACATCAACTTGGTGATGGTGACAGTGGTGATGGCAATGGAAACAACAACAACAAGAAACAAAAGACAAAGTCATCATCATCTTTGGACAAATGGGAGAAACACTATTGTGAAGTATGCGATAACAAAGAGTTGAATGGTGCATTGCAGTGGCGCAATCATCTCAAGTCCAAAGTACACAATAACAAAGTGGCAAAACTAGAGAGACAAAGAGAAAGAGAACGCAAGTCACAACTGGAGGCAACCCAAACCCAAGGTGTTAATGATGTTCCAATCAACGACGACAACAATGCCGATGTCATTGTTAATGATGATAATAATAATAGCTCGTCGTCTTCTTCGTCTTCAGCAGCAGCAGATGTTGTTGGGCCAAGTTGATCGATCAACTCATTGAATCAGAGTTCCAGTTTCAAGGTTGTAAAAAACTTGGAATTGGTTGGGTGCCTGTGCAAATCTTTGTTGACTCACGATGGGTCAGAGACTGACAATCCCCCCACCACGCATCTGACTGGCTGATCAAACACTGCTCACACTTCCTGAAAGAAGGGGAAGAACACTTGAACGCCTAAAGTTGTTGTTTAGTTAGTGATGCTGTTCATCCTCATTCTCATTCATTCATTCATTATTCAATACTTGAACTTATACATACATAATTAATTACTTATACATATAATATATAATACTATACTTTTGTAAATACATTACCTATCTGTGGTTGTTGGAGAAATGGATGAGCATATATCATTCGATGTACAGTTTAGTGGCAGTGGATTGCCTGTTACACTACCGCTTAATGCTACTGTACTTGACTTGAAGAATCAATTGGAAGCATATACTGGTATAGCAATTGATAGACAATTGATACTGAATCTTACTGATGGTATGATTATGTGATTGATTGAATCATTGAACGATTGAACCGATTGAATGAATGGCTACTAACTGTCAATATCAACAATGTATATAGTTAAGGATAATACACAACTTGCTTCGATGGAGTTGAATAATGTAGAGATGGTTGAAGTGGCTGCAAAGGAAGTTGACACAAAGGCCAATAACGCGGATGTTAATGCCGAAGACAATGCCAATGCCAACGCCAACGCCAATGAAGAGGTTGCCAACACAAATGGAAATGATAACAACAACAACAATAATAATGATAATGATAATGCCAATGAAGATGGTAACGCTGCCGACCGTCCAATAGCAACATCTGATGAGATTTTGGAAGAGTTTGATGAGGATGATGGAGACTATGAGGTATATCAAGGCAATGGATACGCAACAAACTTTATGCCTGCTGCCAGCAGTGATGCAATGTCTGCTTATGACCTGATGAATATCATCGATCAACTGCCGCACAACAACTTTGCCGAGGATCTCAAGGCCATGGGTCTGATCGTGCCACCATCCTACGAGCACTCATTCAAAGAAGCATTGGCGCATGGTAGAAAGACTGGCAAGCTGATACTCACGTACCTCCACAACCCAGACAGCGACCTAGCGCATACTTTCTGTTTGTAAGTAGTAGTGGAAGTCGCCCATTCATTCTCGCAAGTATACTAATATGTACTACACAAACAGGGATATACTTCAATCCGAGGAGATCAAACAATATATTGCTGACAACTATGTGTTCTGGGTCGGAACTATCAACGCTGGCATTGAGACATTCCTCATGTCACAGGATCGTTTCGAGAGCTATCCAATAGTAGCAATTGTTGGAAACTTCCGTGGAAGCATACCCAAGCTACTCGAGGTCGTCGAGGGTATCAATGACATCACCAAGTTCTACGAGTCAATTTCAAATCAATCCAATGCCAGCCAACGCGAGTTGACCAAGGTCATGATTGAAGAGTAAGTTCAAAAGATCAACATCCATTGCCTTGGGTGGGAATGATTCCAATCATACTAATCAATCAATCTTAGGGAGGAGAAGCAAGAGAAGAGAAAGTTGGTGGAGGAGCAGGATCTTGCTTATGAGGAATCATTGAAGGCGGATATTGAAAAGGCGAGAATTCAAGAGGAGGAGAGGCAGAAGTTGGAGGCAGAGGCGTGGGCTGCAGAGGAGAAGAAGAATGAAAGACTTAGCCATGGCAAACTTGTACCAGAAGAGCCTGCCAAGGGTCCAGACTCCACACATGTAGTATTCAAACTTCCAAATGATGAGAGATTGGAAAGAAGATTCAATTCAACAGATACCATAGAGACTGTATGTATATTATAATGATCATTCAATCATTCAATCAAGGAGTGTTCACTAACACATCAATCAATCAATCAAACTTAAGTTGTCCAACTATTTGGATGGAAGTGGAGTTGAGTTTGGATCATATCAATTCATAACAATGTTCCCCAAGCGCGTTTATACCAAGCAGGACTTCAAACTTACACTTAAGGAGGCAGAGATACATCCACAATGTATTCTGAATGTACGATCTGAAGATGATTAGTCTTAGCTAGGCATACATTCCTTTGAAGGATGTAAATATATATATATATATAAAGTGTAGATATATCCAGATACATTACAATTACAACTGACATTGACATTGATGTGAAGAGTCGTTCGTTTTTTTGTCAACACTTTATTTTTTTAATTTATTGAGTTTGACTCGCGAGTCCTTTTTTGCTTTTGTCTCTCTCACACCTTTCGTTCTCTTCGCTTGCGACTTGACAAGAATAAACTTCATTCATTACTTTGGATTACCCATACTTCTTTATATATAACATTACATACATATACATCTATACATATATACAAAACATAGTATTTAATCATGTCTGATTCATCTATGTCTGATTCAACTCAACAAGAGCTTGTTGATAGAACTAAGGAGCTTACAACCTCCGACTACTACTTTGACTCATACTCTCACTTTGGCATCCATGAGGTATATGTCTCAACCTCAATCACCAACAACAATGCATGGGTATCAACATGCCCTAACACATTCAATCAATCAAATAATATAAACAGGAAATGCTCAAGGATGAGGTTAGAACTATGTCATACCGAAAGGCTATTATGAACAACAGACATTTGTTCAAGGATAAGGTTGTATTGGACGTTGGCTGTGGCACTGGTATTCTGTGTATGTTTGCCGCTGATGCTGGAGCACGTCTGGTTATCGGTGTCGACAACTCTGAGATTCTGCCAATTGCCCAGAAGATCATCAAGGCCAACAAGTATGAGGACAGGATCGTCCTGATAAAGGGCAAGATGGAGGAGGTCAAGCTGCCCGTCGAGAAGGTCGACATCATCATCTCCGAGTGGATGGGCTACTTCATGCTGTACGAGGGCATGTTGGACACCGTCCTGTTTGCCCGTGACAAGTATCTGGTGCCAGGTGGCATCATCATGCCCGACAAAGCATCGCTGCACATCAACGCCATCGAGGATGCCGAGTACAAGGAGGACAAGATCGAGTACTGGAACAACGTCTATGGTTACGACATGAGCTGTATCAGAGAGATTGCCATCGTTGAGCCATTGGTCGACGTTGTCAAGCCAAACATGATCGTTACAAACGACTGCAACATTTTAGTATGTAGTCCACTTCATTCATTCGCTCAATCAATCAATCACATTGATGGCATGGATTCAATCAATCAATCTGACACGATACCTTTGCAACTCAACTTAGAATATCGATATTATGACAGTGACCAAGGAGCAGCTGCCTTTCAAGTCGCAGTTCAAGCTTAGAGCAGACAGAGACGACTCTATCCACGCCTTTGTCGTCTACTTTGACATTGAGTTTAGCAAGGGTCACAAGAGTGTGTTCTTCTCCACTGGTCCACGCGCCAAGTACACTCACTGGAAGCAGTCGATCATGTACATTGACGACGTGATCCGCGTCAAGAAGGGCGAGCTCATCAACGGAGAGATCGACGTTGCCCCATTCCAGGCCAACAAGCGCGACCTCAAGATCAAGTTCTCCTACGACTTTGTTGGCAGCCAATGCAAGTTTGCCGACACCATCGAGTATCACATGAGATAAGTTCAAGTGCTGGCCTCGCCTAGCAATGTTGATTCATTCGCCCGGACGATCTAAAATAAAGATGATGTCGTCGTCGTTATCCTTAGAACGATGTATTGAGTCGATAGATGTGGCAGTAGTCGATGATGTGCTCTTGATGCAGCTGACCAGTTGCCGCCGTGAATCCAATGTGGGCCTCATCATTGTTCTCCAGACGTAGTAGTACTTGCAGGTCGAGGTTGATCTTTAACATTTGTACACCATCCAGTGACACGGTAATATGTTTGGCGGCTGTGGACACGGGGTCGTAGACAATGACAACATTATGTGGCGCGTAGTCGTCCATTCGAAACTTGACCACTGGTGCATATCCGATTGAGTACGATTGCTTGTGTGAGTTGGACTTCCTGCCACCGGTCTGAATGGATATGTGGCTGTTGTCCAGTTCACCATGCTCTCGGTTTCTCCACGTGTCAAACTCAATGGCCACACTGTTGGCGATGCCGCCATAGCCCATGCCAGCACCCTCCCCTGTGGACATGGCCTCTTTGCCCTGTCTGGAGTTCTGGATTACAAAGGCCAGGCCATCTGCCGTGCGTGGGTCATGACCAGATGGGACGGGCTTGCCCATCCTGAAGCCAAAGGTGGCGGTGAATCCGTGCGCCAGATGTCTAACTCTATTTGAGCTCCAACATGCCGAGTTGATATATGGTTCATCAGTAGTGAGTTGTAGTACACTTGTATCACCTATCCATTGTGCATCACCACATGGTGTCATCAATGATCTCTTCAATGTAAATATGGGTAGGTAGTGCAGTATCCTCTGTCTCAACAATTTGTTTGAGAATACATTGTAGGCTGCGATTCCATCAGCTTGTTGATCCTCAAGAGGAGGTATGCTTGATTCCTCTAATGTGGATGTTGTAGTAGTAGTTGTTGTAGTCGTGGTAGTAGTTGTTGCTGGTATTATTACATCATCAACAACAACAACAACATGTTGTTGGTCATAATCACCTTCATTGTCATTATGTAGTCGTTCCTTCTTGTGACACTCTTTGTTTGACATTTGATTCTTCTTCTTTCTCTTTGTACTGCTACTATTATTTAGTTCACTCATATTCATGTACTACTCAGTCAATCAGTCACCGACTGAGATATATTCAATCGGAATGATTCTCTATCTTCCCTCATTTGGTTGGAAACAGAATATGTCATTGTTATAAATGAAAAGCGTATGTTTATGGGAATCACATTGATTGATCAAATCGTGAATGGGTGGGTTATGCGCACCTTACTTTACTCACTATTGCACTCTAAGTTTGGTTCAACCCTTCACAACACACATGGATTGATTACAATTCGCCACCTTGGGGACCACATGTTGTGTCCTTTGCCTGGCAATGTTACCTAACAATGTAACATGTTTATCATTATGACATGTCATTGCACTATTATACTAGTATTTATATAAAGATAGACGAAACTTACTACTACTTGTATTGATATTCATTCATTCAATCATTCAATGGTGATGTGTACGAACAGGTCATCAATATGACATTCAATCATCAACATCAATCCAAATGGTCGCGGCAACAGCCAATCATTACCTTTAGCACAATCCTACTTTTGTTGTTACAACTTATAATTGTTGATGTATCACTTGCAAAAGGTAGGTTCGTCAATCATCATCTCAAGTCAGTGCGCCTAATTTACTGACCATGTATGAATGAATGAATTTAGTTATTTATATTAATGTAGGATTAACGTGTATAACTACATCACCTGGATGTGATATTAGTAGTTCAACCAGTTGGATAGACCAGCAATTACCATCAATTGCTGATGTTGCATATTTAAATGGCACTGCCGCTGATGTGACACCAATACCAAGTTTATATTTATATCTACCGGACAATGTCAACATGACAGTTGGATCGCTTCAAGTTATTGGCAACTTTATAATCACACTTCAAAATGGATCGGCTATGACTGTCAACAATGATACGATGCTCGATCATTCAAACATCTGGATTGGACAATCCGCATCATTCTCGATGAACTCAATGATTGTTGCCTCGGCCAATATATCTTCCATTACATCGAACAATGGACAACTTAGTGTTGCCAACAATATTACAACATTGGCTCAGAGTGGCCAATCATTCTTTACCAACTTGAATCGATTTGGTTCATTGTCCATCCAGTCCAACTCACAGATGGTCATCAACTCCTCGTCAAAGGTCACAATCAACTCCATCGTCTCACAAACAAACAGTACCATCTCTATATACTTGGTCGCTGGCATCGATGTACTTAATAATGTCAACACATATGGCACGGTCCAGTTGACGCCCTTGGGAGCAACTGCTGCTTCTCCGTGCCAGGTCAACTTAAACAATGCCAACCTGACCGACTTAATCATCAATACAGATGGCCAGCCTGCACAAACAAGGACAGTCACACTCACAATGACTGGTACATCCAACATCTACTCAACAAACTTTACTGCACAGCCAGGAAATGTCGATCTATCCATCACTGGAGACACAACACTACGTGGACTATTCAGAGCGGGTAACATCAATGTTTCTGGCACTGGATCATTCACATCTTATGCCTCAATGTACATCAATGACGACATAACAGTCACCTCGGAGGATGCCAGCTTTGTCGTGGGAACACAATACATGCAGGCAAATGTGAATGTTCTTGCAGGCAGTCTCCTCTTCAACACATCAATGACAATGGATGGCGATGTTTCCATATCCTCGACAGGATCAATGGAACTGACCGACTCGTACCTTCAACTCAGAGGTGACTTCATGCTGTCGCCACTCTCTGAACTATACGTGCAGCTTCTTGAGCCATCGATTGGTCTCATCAAGGTCAGCGGACAGGCAGACCTGACCGATGCCATACTCTTCATTCTTCCGCCATCCAGTGGCGATCCCATTCAGTACGACGAAGAGTACATCATTGTGGAGAGTGAGGATATGATTCAGGGCAACTTCCAAAAGGTTAATTCCAACGAAGATATCGAGGACTATCATCTAACGACCGACTCCAACCAACTCGTCCTATTCTTTGGTCAAGAGGATGCCAAGAAAGCATCTCTGATGCCTTTGGAAGGCTGGCAAATGTTGATCATCATCTGTTCAATCATTGCCTTAATAGCCATCGTCGTGGCAGTTGTATTGTATATCAAGAGTAACAGATTGTACAGGCAGTACAAGATAATAAAGTGATCACTCATTCCGAATCAATCACTCAAACATGTTAAAGAGGATGTTAACGTTTAATTATCTTCCTCGCTGTCGTAGTCAATAAAGTCGTTTTGTCTTATACCCTTGGCAGACACGTCGGGACTGGAGGGCACCTGGGAGTCGGCCAGGTTTGCCATGCTCTCGTTCAAAGAGCTGCTGGACATGGACTTTTGAAGCTCGGGCTCAGTCGGTCTAATGAATTTCAGCAGCAGCTCACTGTTCTTGAGCAGCTCCTTCTGGAAGAGGTCCTGCAGGAAGACTTCGAGCATCACACGTCTTGACTCCACAGTGTTTGTGCCCAAGTTATTGAGCAGATGCTTCTTGGGCAGGTCTCTAATGCCAGTGTCTGGGAACTTCTTCTTGAGCTTCTTATGGAGGTGATCGAAATCGCTGTAACGCTTGGATAGAGACGACACCTCACCAGTGCCCTCGTTAACAATATCAATAATATACACCTAGTAAGTTAAGTTGTGATTGAGGGTCAGTCTATGGTTGGAGAGCAAACATCTTGTTGGTGGTGGATGACTTACGGTGAATGGTTTCTTGCCAGGGAGCTTCTTGCTCTCTGTCTTCTTGATCTGAACATTGAATGGTCCTTCACCAACTTGTGCCGGGTCCTACACATCACATCAAGATGGTCATGGATGTTAGTTAACATGTTTGATTGAATGATTGAGTGGAAATACTTACCAGATTGTTTGTGCTGGCATAGTCTGCCAGTCCTAGAGCTGTTGTCATTCTCTTGTTTACCTTGCCCTTCTCGATAAACTCAATGATGGCACCCTTGAGTCTTGGTGTATCAAAGGCAAACATGGCTGTTGTCTCTCCATGTATGATATGAATAGCATTTTGAAGTACTACACATTGGATTGATGTTAGTTCGATGTACACGGCACTATAACAATAACAATAACATACCTTGACTGTCCTCCACATCCTTGACCCTGGTCTTGGCCAACTCAAAGAAGTATTTGAATTGGTACTTGGTGGAGTCACGCTTCTCGACGACGAGGAGTGAGTCGTTGAAGGCAAAGTAGGCCAACTCCTCACGGTCTTTGGCGAAACGACTGTCCAACTGGCACTTGTATATGATGCCTTGCTTGATAAAGTGACGAGATGGGTTGACAAGATCGGTAGACTCGTCCCAGCCAATGAGCGATCGCTGGATCTCCAGCACCTTGGACTGCGACTCGGCCATCTTGATCGACGTGTTGACCTCACCCGCCGCCGACTGTATGAGCTTCAGTGCGGCACGGAGGTTGTCACGATCGATGTGATCGTGCCATGTGTTGGAGTTCATGTCCTGGATCAACAGGATGTATCGCGGGATGCGCTGTACGATTGTGATAAGCAGCGTCTCCAAACTCTGCTTCATGGGGTTCTCGGGATGGTCCAGACATGCCTTGATGAACAAGTTGAACATCTCATTCTTCTTGGCCTTCTGCAGACACTCGATGGCCGTGTCATAGTTCAGACAGTAGGCCTTGTACAACACCTTCATGTAGGGCGCCATCTCGACAAAGATGTCGCCGATCTTTTGGTACGAGTTCCATTGCTTGGCGCGCTCCCTCACACGAGCAAGCAACTCTTTGTTGAATATGTAGATCTCGTTGACCGTTGAGAATATCGTGCTGATGTCCTCTTGTGTCAGGTAAGGGTTGGGCGACACCTTTGAGTTCCATAGAATCTGTTGGTAGAACACATTGACGATCATCTCTATTGCAGCCACATAGTTCTCCTCAGTCGACAATATCTCCTTAAAGCATTTGTTCCTGTGATTGTTCTGTTTGACTGTTTGGAGGTTGTGTTAGATTGATCAAGATATAGGATCAAGATATGATTGGTCTTACTCCTTATATGAAGGGCATGCATGGCGATCCAACGCCTGACATAACTTTGACTCTTGATGATTGATGGAAGGAGTTCGGGATTGTTGTAGCGCTCAAGGTCTATGGGGATGGGCTTGAGCAAGAGTGGCTTCTTTCTCTTGTCATTCTCGTTGACCACTTTGGCAACGGACCACGCCTTCATTGGACTGGAGGACAGTGATTCAATACTGCCATTAGAGTCGGTGCGTCCAACGGGAGTCTTGACCGACGCTGGTATTGGAGTGCCAACAGTGGTGGGAGACGCTGGTGGCGGTGTGCTATCAGCGCTAGATGACACATCGACGCCACGCAAAGTATTGATTCTTGCACGGCCAATGTTGAAGCCAGTGCCCGAGGCGGGTCGCTCGGTAAGTCTTCTCTTCCACTTGACATCTGCTGGGTCTTGGCTTGGTGGCTGTGCCGCTGCTGCGGCCACCGACGTGTTTGGCTGAGCGCTGGTCGTGGAGGTAGTGGCAGTAGCTGTGGCAGTGGCAGCAGCATTGATCACGTTCTCCTGTTTCTTGAAGTACAACAGCAAGTCGTCCAGAGACTCTTCATGCTCTGGTGATGCCGGTGCGCTCAGTGGAGCGACCGGGGCCACATAACTATATTGTGGCTGATGATATATTACAGGTTGTGGTTGTTGTGGCAATGGCTGTGGATGTGGTTGAATGTGTTGCTCCTCCTCATGATGGATGTACTCCTCAACGACAACACTTTGATGTTGCTCATAGTATGGCTGTACTACCTCATCTTCGACTTGTGGCACTATCGCCACATGGTTCAATGTCTCGAATGTGTGATGCTCATCAACATGTTGCTGCACAACATCAACTGTCTGATCCACTTCCTCGATATGTTGCTCCTGTTGCTGTACTACCTCTTCCTCGACTTGTGGCAGTGCTGCCACAGGTTGTTGCTGCTGGTGGGAATAGTTTCCTTTGTCTGGACTCGAGTATGAATATCTTGGCTCACGGTATGAGCCACGAGGTGATACGAGAGACTCACTTCCACTACCATGTGACATTGATAACAATGAAGAAGATGATGGTGATGGTGATGTTGGTAGAGCTGGTACATGTTGTTGTGGTTGTTGTTGGATATGATTATGTTGTGGTTGATGATGACCATGATGAGGCTCTGATTGAATTTGATGTGATGGAGTGGACTGATTGAATGATCCGCCACTCTTCCTTGGCTGTTGTTGCTGTTGATGATGACTGTGTTGTGACAATGGTGTGGCATACTGTTGTACTACATTCCTTCCATTAGCCACCAAGTACAATCTATATATTATACTATGTATCGCCTTTTGATTGCCATCTATAAAGTCTATTTTGTGTTTGAAATGAATATGTGTGAGTTTGAGTTTGAGTGTGTGATCGAATCGATCGATCGGTCGTTCGATTGATCAATCATGTGTGAATGAGTGAGTGGAATAGTACCAACCTTGAGGGGAACATTTAGCATTGAATATATTGTTTGTGTTCATAAAGGTGATGGCAATGTTGATATTCTCAATCATCTGGATCTTATTCTTTGGATTGGCGTAGAAGCGAGTGATACGCTTGTTTGTAATGATCTCCAGTGTAACTATCAGCAACACACCATCCTTCCAATCATCCAAACTATTGAATGTTAACTGTCTTTTTTCCTGCAATAGACTCAATGTCCATTTGATCTCCTACACATCAAGTATGTATGAGTGATTGATTGATCAATACAGCCCAATGTTAGTGAATGTTTAGGGGCAATTTATATATTTATAACTAACCTTTGTATCCATATCTAGATTGATTGAATGGATTGATATATATTATATTTGTTCGTGTTTGTATATATTTATATAAATGCGTGAGTGTATCTTATCTATCTACTAATTGTATGTTGTTGATTATACAATGATAGGTTGACAGTGACCTCCAACCAGACCAATCTAGACACTCAATCACTAACTCATAGGACCCCCTACCCTTCATTTGTAGGCAATGGCCTCAAACACCACCAATGACCCAAGATACCCATCATTCACTATCAATTAATGAAACATAGACATACACACAAAATCAAAAAAGAGTACTATCAATCAAAAAACACAACGTTTTTGATAAAGATCCTAAATACACTTGAAATGGTGGTGGTGTGTTGGGCCAAATGCAAAGATTGATCAATCCCGACACTGAGTAAAAACAGCCAATCAACCAATTAGTGTGTTGACCTCATCACCCACGTTATTTTGGTTCCAAGACTTCAAGATCAGTGCATTAGATCGATCTTGTGAAAGGGAGAGAGTAGAGATAAGAATAATAAAATTATTTGATAAATTAAATAAAATATAATAATATTAGATTACTATCTAATCTATAACTTATTTGGATTTATAAATAAGGTCCAACAAAGTTATTATCCTCCTCATTCAAACAAATAACTTAATAAATACATAAAAGAATGAATTCCAATCAAGAAGACACTGGTATTACAAATACATCTATAAATACTGAATCACAACAACTAGAACAACATCAACAAACACATGTTAATATTGATAAAGTTGTAAAGAACAATAACAACCATAATGATGAAAGAGAATGTTATTGTCCATTCTGTGTTGGATGTACTGGATGTGTTGGAAACATCAATCAAGCAGAGAGATTGAGAAAGAAGGATGCTGAGATGAGAGAACAGAGTCGTAAATTCCAAGAGCTTACCCAAGAATTAATCAGACTTCGTAACAAGGAAACCAAGATTTTTATCCCTTGCACAATACTCTGAGGAGGTAATCAATGAATGATTGAAGGAATGTTTCCAAGTGAGAGTGAATGAATGAAAGAATGAGCAAAGTACTTCAAAGACAACATTTTATTAACAATCAATATTACCATATTCTTTTGAATAAAGTCAAAGTAATGAATGGATGTTGATGGATTGTTTTTATTATTTGGTTTATTGTATCTTGAAGATCCGACAATCGTATACTATATTCTGTCTTCCAGTTAAAGAGGCGAATCCAACATATGGTTCGTTGTTATTCTCGAGGTTGAGTAGGTCGACGAGGTTGAAATCATTACATTTGATAATGTCAACAACACCACCATAGTTAATAATCAACTGTTCAACTTGTTTACATGGATTATAGGTTACTAAAACGTGATCGAGATAATAATTGGAGTATGGTCGGACTTGTCCAAATGATTTCTTGTCATTGATGTCTGCAACATTATATTGTACAGAGATTAAAAAAAAGATATCTCCCGATCTCTGTGAATTGAAAATAAATGATATACTATTATCAATTCCAGTTACGCCTCTATTTTGGAATTCTGGTTTGATTGCCAATATTTCTTGTTTCGAGTTATGAATTACAAAGGCAAAGCAATTGTCTGTATCTCTCCCTCCTTAATATAAAGCTGGCAATGAATCCAGATGAAAGATGTTTGATCCTGCGGTAGCCCCAACATGTGTCCATTGCTTTTGGGTTCTGCCCTGGAATCAGATTACTTGTGAACACCAGTCTCTGTCTTTTATGCCATCTAAAGCACTTTTCATTACCTATCATCTTTTTAGGATACATGGAGAATATTATTGGTATATATTTTGTAATATATTTGACAAGATATTTGTTCCTAAAGACTGCCCATATGGCAATTGTAGATTCTTCTTCATCTTCCATTATTCTCTGTCGACTATAATAATAATAGGAATAGTAATAGTTGTTATTGTTGTTGCTGTAATAGTGAATGTAAATAATGTAATAATCTTCTTATTATGTTTTGTTTAGGCCTCCATCATAATTGTTTCCCTCATTTTGTGAATTCTTTGGTATAATTCAACCAATCAGTGAGCCACATTGGTGATGAATCGAAGAGGTTTCCAATTAGTTTCCAAAAGATTTAAGTATAAGCTGGATATCCAGATTCTTTCTCCAAACAAATTGGACATTCAGATACTACATATATATATAAATGTGTATTCATAGTCAATGATGAGGGAAATGACAACGAAGTTAGTTTTGGAGCTCCAACATCCAAAAATGAACCAAGTCCGAAGTTGGGGTGATGCAACGTGTTTGGGTCACCCATAGGTGTTAAGGTTGGGGTCGTTGGGTAAAGGTGGGGGTGATGAGTAATGAAACTCCTATCTCTAGAGTTTGAGAGAGAGACCACAGCTTCATGTTTTATTTGTTTGTTTCATTATTATGTAGTATTAATATGTGTGTGTAATAATAACAAATAAATTAGAAGAGAGCTAGATATATATATCTTTTAACAAATAATTGATAAGACTTAATCCAGGTGTTGAGAGACAATTTCAAAAGGGTCTCTAGCTTGTTTGACACGTCACCACAAGACCAAGCGTTGACCAATCAATCAATCAAACAGCGTGATCAATCAATCTTATATATATATACATACATATATGATACATAGGTAAATAAAATGAGATTCAAGTTGATCATAATATGTATGTATTCATCATTCATTCATCAATCAATCAATGACAACCAACTCAAACTAACAAATGAACTATTAATTAGTGGCCACAATACTATTCTTCTTTGGTGGAATAAGTCATCTATCATACTATCAATCAAGTAGTTCATCAGCGACATCATCATCATCAACTGGATCAAGTCATGGTAGATCATCAACAGGTACAACAACAATAGATAATAGGATCAATGATCATTTCACCAATACACCTACACACAAGAATGATCACAATGATAAACACGTTGAAGTCGATGACCACAACAACAATCACAAGAACATACAGCCGACACCAACACCAGAGTTCAAACCAACGATCTTTGTATCTTTGGCCTCATACAGAGACGTTTGGTGTTCAGACACCATTAACTACTTGTTCAAGAATGCAGATCATCCAGAGAACGTATTTATCGGCCTGGTCGACCAGGGCTCAGAGTTGTTGGAGGTGGTCGAGCCCGAACATCCATCATATCCCAACTCACTATGTTATCGCGGTCTAACCGTGTCACCAGAGTTGATCAAGAGCAATGTAAGACGCGTCACTTTGGAGAAGGATAAGGCACGCGGACCAACACTGGCACGTCACCTGGCATCGACACTCTATCGCAATGAGATGTACTTTATGCAGATAGACAGTCATTTGCGGTTCATCAAGGGTTGGGACACATTCGCCATGTCCAATCATTGGTCGCTGCGTGGCATCGCGCCCACTTGCAAGCATGGTGTGCCCAAGGCCATCCTCACACACTATCCAATGCCGTGGGAGGAAAGCAACCCGGGCCTGCCCAGTGACGACCAACATCAGGTGCCTCGTCTGTGCAAGGCGATCTTCCACGATCAGGGTCTCATCACGTTCAATTCTTTCATTCTCCCCGCGACCAAAATACCCAAGGAATGTCCGTTTGCTGCGGCCGGATTCTTCTTTGCGCCTGGAGAGATCATGGACTCGGTGCCATACGATCCCCACTTGCCCAACATGTTTGAGGGCGAGGAGATCTTGCACTCGGCGCGTCTGTGGGCCGCTGGCTTCCGTTTCTACGGACCCACACTCAATCTATGCTATCATTACTACATTAGAGAGAAGCATCCCAAGTTCTGGGACGACAACAAGACGTACTATAACGAGATGTCCGATAGCACTGAGCGTGGAAAATATATCCTTGGTCTGGTGCACGACGAAGTCGATCTCACGCTCCCGAAATACAGTGAACTGGATAAATATGGCATGTCCAAGAAGACCGCCGCAGACTTTTGGAATTACATCGAGGTGAACATTCCACTCAACACACAGAATGAATCAAAATGGTGTACCAACTAAGACCAGTTGGTTGCAAACTCAAACAAACAATATCAATCAATCAATCAATCAATATATATATATAAGTATTTATAATTAAATAAGAAGGAAATTATTTGTACATTCATTAACCATATTAGGATGGAATCGTCCACATCCTACAAATAATTTCTGAAATAGTTTGTGAAAAGGGATTCTCAAGGATATCTCAAGATTGGGTGAAGGTTGAGATCGATGGGTCATTAATAACGTCTATTCATTCATTCAATCATTCAATCACTTTAGTATAATAATAAGTTATTAAATAGATGTACATTTAGATAAATAATATAATATATATAGAATTAATAAGAAGAAATGATTGATAATAAGGTTAAAGAAGAGGTAGTAGTAGATACATTGGTTGATCGTGTATCTAAAGTGTTGGTAACAACACCAAATGATGTCAAAGATGTCAATATAGACAACAAGAACAACAACATTGGTGCCACATCATCTCCATCACCATCACCATCACCATCAACATCAACAAATGAAACAAATGAATCAAATGAATCAAATGAAACAGAGAATGCAGAGGAGGATGAGGAAGTCAATTTGGATACATCTGATAGACCTTTGGCTTATGTCGAGCGTATTGTTGCTATTACACCTATTGCTGGTGCAGATGCAATTGAGACTGCGACTGTACGTGGTTGGAACGTCATTGTGAAGAAGGCACTATATAAACCAGGCGATCTGGTCATTTATGTAGAGATTGATTCAGTTCTGCCACCTTGGCCGTACTTCATTCAGGATCGATTGGACAAGTGCAACTTCAAGATCAAGACCATCAAGATGAGAGGTCAGATCTCACAGGGTATGTACTAACATTGATCAATCATACTATACATTCATACTTATATTACTTCAACAAAACAAAGGATATTGTATTCCTGTTCGTGAGTTATTGAACCATCCAAAGAAGAAGATACAGGCTACATATAATGTTGACAACGATGTCGAATCTGGTTTGAAGGAGGTGGCCGTGTTGCCAGGTCCTGGACTGAAGGACAACACACCAGAGGTGTTTAAGATGGAGATTGGATGTGATGTCACACAATTGATTGGCATCAGAAAGATTGTGGACCATCCTGCACATGGTGGACAGGGCATCTTTAGAGCTTTGATGGGTCATCTGAAGCCATTCCCAAGTTTCTTGCGCAAGACAGATCAGAGTAGAATCCAGAACAAACCAAACTACGCAACAAAGTACGCAGACATGGAATTTGAGATCACAGAGAAGCTGGAGGGATCGTCCATCACGGCCTTCCACTACAATGGACGCAGTGGAGTTTGTTCTCGCAACTATGAGATGAACTTTGACGATGGTGGCGCACCAGATATCGCCAAGCTCATGATCAACGAGCTCAAGATACTGGAGAGACTGGATACGGCCAAGTTGAACGTGGCTTTGCAGGGCGAGATGATTGGACCCAAGATCCAGGGCAACATTTATGGCATCAAGGAGTTGGAGTGGAAATGCTTTGACGTGTGGTTCATCGATGAGAACCGCTACGCCACGCACTCAGAGCGAGTTGACGTGCTGAAGCAGATCGGTCTGTCCTGGGAGAACAATGGAGTGCCCTTCATCGGCATGTTCAAGATGTCCAGTGTCAAATCAATCAAGGAGATTCTGGAGATGGCCAATGGATTCTCAGTGCTCAAGGGCACCAAACCAAAGGTGTTGCGAGAGGGTATTGTCTTCAAGTCCACAACCATTTGTGGACGTGGACATGTAATCTCATTCAAATCAATCAGCAACCAATACTTGTTGAAGAAATAGACTCGGAGAACTTTCTTGTTCTCTTGTTACATATTTATATGAAATTATATTAGTGATTGATTATATACATTGTTTATTATTATTAGTCTACATCTACTCCTCTTGTAACTATATCATTGGCCTTCTTGCCCCAATTGGTTATCATTCCGCCAATATACTTTAATGTCCTATCCTTGAACTTATACTTGTCTGTGGAAGCATCAACATGTTAGTCCAATCCATCAATAAAACTATCTCATCCCATCAATTCAAAGTTATAACATACCATTCAACTCTTTGGCCTGACTTAGGAACTCTTGAGATATTACCATTCCAGTCGAGAGGATGTCTTCTAACATCTCTACAGTGGCATCTGATTCTTCACTCTTTTCCTCGTCGAGTGGGTCTTCTTCATCCTTCTCTTCATCTTTCTCCAGACTGACTTTATCCTGTTCTTTAGTCTCGATGGTATCGTCCACACTTCCTTGGCCCTCATTTACCAATTGTTGTTTATACAACTGTGAGAATATCTCCTTTGGTATCTCCTTTGATACTATAATATGGGTATTATTTATAAGTACTCCGTTTAGAAGTAATGAACTATCAACAGGTAAGTTGTTCTCAAACTCTATTAAAGCATCTTTAAAATTATTTGTATTCAATGTCTATATTCAAGTGTTAATATCTTGTTATTATTTATAATTAAAACATACCTTTAAAGAAGAGTATTTAATCTTTCCACACATCTTGAATAACTTTGTAACATCATCTTCGGATGCTGTTATATTGATATTTGATACCCAAATACAATTATCCTTATTTACTTCCATTGTATAATTATATGTATGAATGAATAAATGTATACCTATGTATGTTTATCTGTTTTAAATGGACACCAACATATCCATAATGGATAATTGTTGAAGCTCGCAGGGCGTGTGTGGGATGTCCTTGGCTCGCGTCTTCCAACACCACTTACGCACCATTTCCTTTTCCGGACCTTCGATGTTTCCCTGGAAGGGGTTATTCCTCATAACGATAGCACACACCTACATTATAAATCTTAAATCAGATGTGATGTTGGCGATATTCATCGTCATGGTAATATTAGTATATATATATGTGAATATAGTGATGGGGATAATAGTATACATTTAATAATAATTTGTTGTAATGTTGGTTGATGGATGACACCATGATGTTCATCTTGTTGATTGATCCCTCTGGGGTCGTCTCCAGATGCTCGCCCTGGCGGCGTCTGAGGATGAATAGTGATGGGTTCTAATTCTATTGTTTGTTGTTGGAAATAAATATTATGTGATTGTTGAGTATTACATGTTTGAATGAATGATCGTATTATGATTGGTGACATGGATATGATGAGTACTCAGTATGCACTGGCAGGTGGAATAACAATCTTCTTCTTGTCTGATGATTGCTCGTAGGATTTGCCTTCCAGGATGAGATGGTACACAGGGTGTGGGTTGCCATCGAATGATGGGATCACCTTGGCCTTGTTGTCCAGCTCGTTGGGTGGTCGCTGGTTGCGTGCCGACTTGTGCACGGCACCCGGTGAGCCTCCACGTGGAATCACCTCATGCTTCAAGAATTGGTCGATCTTATCGGAGCTCTTCTCCTTTGAAATTGGATTGCTATCGATCGTTCCCTTTCCGCCACCAACTGGTTCCAACACTGGTGATCTTGAAGGTGAGTTTGGGTATGCTGGTGCCTTATTATTAACTGCAGTTGGTGAATCTGCTGTTTCAAATGTGTTTGTCAAAGACTAAATATATATGTTTGATTGATTGATTATATGTGTCAGTTCAAGCAATGGATGGATGTATATGTTTGATTGATTGAATGATACCCACCCTTACAGATGCCATGATTACTGTACTGTTGTATATATGTATATATGTATATATTGAATATATGCTTGCTTGCAATCAATCTAATCAATCAAGTATGTTGTAGTTGTAAGTTGTTGGGTTGACCACCTGTAATTAAAACCAACCACCTTCATTCATTCATAAATATCAATATAGCCAGACAGAGACAGAGAGAGATGGATGGATGGATGGACCTTTTGCCAATAAGGTTTCGCTTCATTGATGGGGTAGAGGGGTGTGGTTTGGAGAACCAACAAACAGCCATCCATCCACAACCATTCAAATTCACATAAATTTGTGGATGTTGGTGGTGGGGACACCAAATGGACTTGTTTGATTGAACTCTCTTGTCTCACTGTCTTGTCAACTACATCCACTCTATACCTTATCTACAACAAACAGATAAATAGAGAGAGACACATAAAGTCAACGGGACCCAATGAGTATACTATTGATGATTGATGGGATAGGACATCACCTCTCTTTAGAGGGTTTGTTTCTTTGTTTGAGTAGGGTAGGGAATGGATATATATATATGATTGATTGATTGATTGATTGATTGATTGATTGATTGATTGATTGATTGATGACCTAGTGACTCAGCGCATTGAGCAATATCTTAAAGGTGTCTCACTTGTTCAAGTCTTCGTGAATCTTTGTGAACACGTCACCAACAATTTTCAATTGCTGTGGATGTAGTTGTTTCGCGCGCCATCTATTATTTATTATACTTTGAATCTATCTCATTACTTATTTATTGATACCTACCTCTATTATCATCCCTATCTATAATTTACTACATTCATTCATTCTTCAACCAAAACCAGTCATTAGTCAATCTCAATCTGAAGCATTAGCATCATCAATCATTCAATCAGTCATCTTGTTGTTAGATACAGTGCGACACTTGAGTACTCAAGTCACAGTATTTGCTTGGGTCATCAATCAATCAATCAATCAAACAATCAAGGAACAGCGCAACTCTTTGACATTCAAGCGCGCAATTGGAATGAATGAGGAGGGCATTGACAATGTCAAGTTTAAGAAGCCTCTATCACATTCACTGCAATCACCTCTTGATACATCAGAAACAGCAGCAGCAGAAGTAGCAACAATGAGCAATATATCATCATCTACAATGGGTGGACTCGAGTCCATATTCACCTTTATGAGAGACGGCATCGTCTCGTTCACCTTCCTCCTGACCCTATTCATACTATCTCACTTTATCATTCACAAGTTCATCAGGAAGAAGGATGGTATGTACATCCCATTACATTCATTCATTCATTCATATCACTTACCTCATCCTTCTCTCCACTCAATCATTCAATCATTCAATCATTCAATCAATCGACTATAGTCTACACCAAGTTATATCTACCGTATGTAGTAATTGTACAAGATACTCATACTTTGAACATTGGATACTAACAATGAACATCATCACAATCACTTGTAGACGTATACTCTGTACATTCTGTTTATCAGTGTCATTGGCAGCAATGATGTTGATACCCATCACGATACTCAGCAATGAGATATTGACCACATTCCCATCGAACTACTATCTTCAATGGTTGAATCGTGAACTAATCTTCTGTATGTATACACTGGAATTGATTGCTCTGTCTCATACTCGTTCATTCACTAACGGAACTATTCCACCCAGCTTTCTGGAACAAGATATTCTGGGGAGCCAACATATCTATGTTTGTCATCCTTCCCTTTGCTTACTTCTACTACGAAGCGGATGCAATCAAAGGGAGGTCGCGTATCAAGGACGCTCTCTATGTATTAGTTCTAGTCTCTGCAATATTCATTGGTAATTGTCAACTGCATCACCATAGTACTCCCACAACGACTGACCCATTCATTGTCCATCACATCCATTCAGCCTTCGTCTACATTGTATATAGTATCTTTTTCGAGTTCGATGGACAGAAGATCAGCAAGGACTACCTTCCATTCTCATACTCCCTAATTTCAACCATGGGAACATTGTTTGTGTTGGGTATGTATTGTTGGAATGGTTCCAGTGGAAATATCCAATCAATCACTAACTCAATCAATCAATCATACTAGTGTGCATACCAAAGGGATTCAATACCCTCACTCTAAATTCAATCAACTATAGCGCGACGCACTCTGAGGATGAGTTGATAGCGGCAAACTTGGAGATGGCGACACTTCGAGAGTCTTTGGAGAATAGTATGTTGACGCGAGCATGAATTAAAGAATAAATGGATGAATGGACATGGAACTAACTTGAACATATACAACCCAATAGATCAATTAAAGGAGAAGAGAAGAATACAGACAGAGACCAAGCTTAGGGAGCTGACACAGATCGTTCAAGCTTCATCACATCCGCGTGGTTTCAAACATCAAGTCTTTTATAGGATCGTCTCGGCCATACTCACTGTGATCAACTTTATCTTTACTGGATGGGTCGTATTAAAAGTGTTCATCCACGTCGTCAAGAGTATCTTTGAGATCACACCATTCTACACTTGGACATCTGCTGCAAGCACTGGTGTGGACAATGTCTACAACTTCCTAGAGTACTCCTCAAAGCTTGGATCCTTCCAATCACTCTTTGAAACAGCTGTCGTCATGTAAGCCATCCATCCAGCCACATCCAATCACTCACTAACCAACTCCTCCTCCTTCAGATACCTTATGATATCAGCCTTTGTTGGATTCTTCAATCTCTCATTGTTTGCCAATGTTCGACCCAAGATGTCGATGACATCACTTCGCAAACTGATCATCAACACTGCCATCATTCTATTTATTAGTTCATCATTTCCTGTGGTCGTCAGGACATTGGAGATCAGTCGATTCGACCTCATGGGATCATACACTCATACTCTCTATCTGAAGAACGAGACCTTCCATTTATTCGTACGAATAGCATTCATCACTGCCCTTGTATATTCATACCTGCCATTCATCTCTCCAAAGTCACAAACATCGCCTCTCAACTACATCCTGCACTCTTTGTCCAACAAGCCTCAAGCTCAAACAAAGCTACAACAACAACATGCGTCCAACATCAACACCAACTCCAACCCTCAACAACAGTCATCATCTACATTATCCAACAGCACCAACTCCAACTCGACAGTCCCGATGACTTCGACATCAACATCATCATCTTCATCATTATCATCATCATTATCATCGTCACCAACTACCAATGGAGTATGTCCACCACAATCAGGACATCATATCCTTAGCGCAAACCAAATTGATCCAGCAACAACACCGCCAGTGACATCATCCGGCAACTCTAGTCCTAGCCACCTTCCAACAATCCCAATGCCAGAACGTACTCCGTCCTCGCCTCCAACGCCTTCACACTCATCTCGCATCCTCTCATTGATCCTTTCGAGCACATCCACAACGCCAGTCAAACAACAGCCTGGCAGCCACAACAAGAGGAAGACCGATTGAATAAACGACCGAGTCACCAATCGATTCAGGTGATGAGTTTACTTATCAATCATCGTATATACTTTGTCCAGAATTGTTGCCAGTGTTGTCCCCGCTTGATTGTGAAGTATCCTTGACAGGCCTGTACTTGAGGCCAATGTAGTATATCTCTGTTGACTCTTGCCTTGAAGCATCGGGCTTCATTGATTTGACTGTGCCAAAGAATCGCTCCATATGTTTGAGCATGCGCAACTCTGTTCCACCTCTAGACACCTTGCAAATGAATGATCCACCAGGTTTGAGAGTCTCGATTGCAAACTGCAACGCCTGATTGGCAAGCTCCATCAGACGATCATGATCAATGTTACTGACACCACAGTATGGTGGAGCCATGTCGCTCAGTACTACATCGACGAATCCAACAGTGTTGCCGCTGCTTGTGGGCAACACCAACTTCTTCTTTGGCGATCGCTCATCTTGTGCCTCCTGAATCTTGGCCTTGATTGCCAACTTGGTCTCGGGCAGACTAAAGTCACCAGCAATGAAGTGAGAATGAGGCAGTTCAAATCCTTCCTCATTGATGTCCACTGATATTACAACGCCTGTGTCACCAACAGTGCGCTGTGCGACCTGTGTCCAACCTCCGGGTGTTGCACCAAGATCCACAACCAATGCGCCAGGCTTCAATATCTTCAACTTCTCATCCATCTCAGCCAACTTGAATGCAGCCCTCGACACATACGCTTGTGCATGTGCCTGTCTAACATAAGGATCACTAAGTTGTCTCTTAAGCCATTGTGACTTGCTATGATAGATTGATTGAGTGATTAGACAGAAGTCTCGCGATCATGCCTGGTCAACATACGTACGATTTAAGATTCAACGAGACGGACTTTGGCAGTACACCTCTTGTTGTGTCCAAGTTCTTTGTAGAGGTGTTGTAGCTAATGCTGCCGCCACTCTTGTTTGGCTTGCCACTTGAATATGCACACGTTCCCAAATGATGATGATCACCTACTTGTACTAGACGTCTCACTCTAGGTAATACATATACACAAGCATTGCGTAACATGTCGATCAAAGTAATGAATGACTAATGTGATCACATTCGTCTTCTCGTTTTTCTGATGAACACAGCCATTCATACAAAAAGTATTGATCAATCTACACGTAGGTTGTTTATTTAGACCTCAAGATGATGCTGAACCAAGTCAGACCAACTGGGCCATGGGCTCAGTCAACACTGTTGACGTACCCGAATCACCCAGAACACTGCTCTGGTTGATTCTATGTTCGCTGCTGCCGCTGCTGTACGACGATTTGAGTGCGGCTGGCTTGAAAACTGGCAGGGGAAGTCCCTTCTCCTCCATATGACGTTTGTAGGCATTTACAACGTTTGGAAGCTGCTCCAAAGACTTCTTCAGCTCAGCAATGATATTACTCTCGATAATGGATGAAATCCAATAAAGAGATCCAGAGAAACTGAGTGTTACACGCAATACCTTAAGGCATGTATTGTCATCCAGTGGCTCTACATTGATAACTCCTTCAATACTATAAAATATATACAATAAGTTAGTATATGTTTGCTCCATCCATTCCATTAACAACATACCAAATATTCTCTGACATTAAAGGTGGGATGGTCTTGATTATAATCTCTCTCTTTTGCTTTGACTTGATCTGGGTGTCAACGTATGATATCTCTGATGTACCACTGGAGAACTTAAGCAAGAATGATGGAATGCTTGTCTTTGGTTTAACAATCACCTTTCTTGATATATAGTTGTCCTGTATTATTGGTAGATACAGATAGAAATGGAAATGGAAATATTGTTAACAAACTAGCCATCTATTCATTCAATTGTATCATTCCAAATACCTACATCTTCTCTCTCCTCTTTTAATTCAATAGAGTTTAGACCCATCATAGGTATCTGGAACTGATCAAACTCTGTCGACTCTGTAATGGCATAGAAAGTATCAGCATTCATTGGAATGACTTGTGTGAGTGTATGTGTTGACATTGTTGTTGTTGTTGTTGTTGTTGGATAAATAAGTAACGTAATGAAATGGTAATATAATAATATAATGTATTATAACTTATAAGATGGTATTAGTATCTATAAATAAACAATGTAATAATATCTATCTATCTATGAATAATGTTATATAACTCTGTCTCTAATAACAAAGATAAGGTAAACTAAAAGGTTATTAGTAATCATTACCTCCCTCCTACATTATGAAGAGTAGTGCAGAGTGAGTGAGTCAAGGTGGTGAGAGAGAGGATAGTGTGTGTGTGTAAGACCAGACCTAGAGGGGAAACGTTGACTTCTAAGAGTGTTGTTTGAGATGGATGGATGGATGTAGAGTATTAGAGTGTGAACAGATGATGTCAATCTCTTCCATTCGGAACCCCCTCCACACACTGACACACCACAGTCTGACCTGGAATGTCAAGCATCTAAGAGTGTGTTTGAAAGGAATGAATGGAATGTATGAATGTGTGTGAGATAGGGACATCCGGATGGACACCCCTACCACTACCCCTTGTCAACAACACTGAACACTACTACTCTTTCACACACGCACGTAATGCTATTATTCATCATCATCACAATACCATTGTTTGTTATAATTTATTACCCCACACCACAGTAGCCTGGGTGTTGTTGTTTGAAATGGGCGAGCCTGACGAATGAATGGCCCGGCGCGGTTTGACAATGACATGCACGAGTCATTGCGTGGCGGCGTAAACAAACAATCAAATGATGATGTTATGGCGAACGGGTGTCAACATTCATGTGCTTGTCTTGGCTTGGCACCAGGTTATGTTGTTTGTGTTGTATAAGTTAGGTGTTTGTGTTTGTCCAATACACATTGGACATAAGTGGCTGCGAAGATGGTATTGGACCCAAAGGGAACTATGGGCGGCATGGCATGGCACGGCACTGGACTGGACGTCACGACATGTTGTTGTTGGTTGTTGTTGAGAGGCAGACAAGACATGGATATGCTCGCTATGACCATGACGAACTAACGCTAGCTCGTAATGTGAATGAGGAAGGAACAAACATACTCCCACCTTACAGTTGTTGTTGCTGTTGCTGTGTCTGTTGGAGCTGTTGTTGTTGGAGAATGCGAAGGATGAAGGGCTCAAGCTGGTCGTCCACGATGAACTGTGAGTTGAGTATTGTGTTGGTGACGACAATGGTGTGATGATTGCTGGTTGAGTTGACCCAGACGCGGCCATTCACACCGACAGCAATCTCGTAGGCAATGTGTTTGCCCACCACCTTGAGCGTCTCGCACTCCTCCGACAGCAAGTAGTGTGACATGCCCAACGAGCAGTTGAATGTCTGTCCGCCAATCAACTGACCAAAGCCCTCAGCCTTGTTCTTTGCAGAGGTACACACAAGCTCTGGCTCCATATCCTTATTGGCCACCAATACTCTACAATATACCAAGTTACCAACTGATAACAATGGCTTATTATTCTTTGTTGCGCCTTCGAATGAGTATGCTGATAACAATGCCTGTGAACTACTACCAATATCAACTTTGAATGACTCTGCATGCTTCTCTGTTATTATACCAATGACCATATCCTCTGCTTGAGGTACATACTAATGTTTGATTGTTTGAATATGATTGATAGATTGTTAGAATCGATCAATCCGATGACTCAATCAATACTATAACATACTCGTTTCTGTTCATTCTCTATCCAGTAGAACTTGTGATGCTTGCTGAAGCGGAGCACACCAGACTTGGTGGCAACGACAGAGTCTTTTACTTGTTGAAGTCCTTGTCCAATGCGAACCTTTAGGTCAACGATTGTACCAATCACATCACCTGGAACAACAAACTGATCAATACATTTATCCATTATATCTATGTCTATCTATCTTATCTATTTACAACAACATCAATAATGAAGACTCGTCACACATTGGTCAAAAGACGATGAATGAGTGATCGTCATACTCAATAAAGAATGAAAAAACGACAAAGTAGTACTTCTGAGATTACACGTTCATTGCATTGTTATTGCCATCTGCTGTTAACATAGATGCGTCTGTTGGTATCATTGTGATTGGTGTCTCTGTTGTAGTCGTTGTAGTCGCTGTTGTCGCTGTAGTCATTGGGGGCTCCGATGATGTTGTCATTGTCGATGGCATATCAGTCAAGTCCATTGAAATGTCATCGTTGCTACTATCCACAGCACTTGTATCCATTGATTGATTGGACTGTGTGGTTGCCTTCAACAACTGTAGTCTCTCTGCAAATACCGCCAGACGTGATTTCTCCAACTAATTGATTGAATGATTGAGTGAGCGTTAGACAAGTCAACTTCATCCAAGGGGCCTAACAACATGACATACCATTATCCTATCCTTGTCCAAAGATTCCTCCAGGTCAGAGTAGTACTTTAGCTTGGTGTCTAGCTTCTTGGCCTGATCATTGATGACGTGGAATACAAGGGATTGAATCTCTTTGGATGACTCAACGTCTATCTTGTGTGTTTTGCTCAGCTCCTTGTTAGCTGCGTCTGTTGCCGCGCGACATACATTGGCATTGACTGATCGCGACAAGAACTCGATGGTTTTGACAACGTCGTGTTGTTGTTGTTGTTGTTCATTGTTCGTCAGCTGCTTCCTATACTCAACGGCTCGATTGAAGTTGTCCTCAAGGAATGTGTCCTCGATGGGCAATCGCAGAAAGTGCATCAGACACTGCTCCTTTGACTTGGTGACCACATGATTGGCCACATCCGACCAGCTGTCGCCGAATGTATCGATGGCCTCCAATAGGAGCAGGGTCTCTTGATCGGACCACTCGTCGCCGGCCGCGCCGTCCGGCCTCTTGTTGGCGACGGCCACTGAGAGCGGTGTGGGGACGAGCGCGCCGCTGTCTGGGTTGACGTAGTAGTTGATGAGGCCCCACTGCTCGAGGAAGGCGTGAACGCGCATTATTGAGCAGACGTCGCCGACAATGTTGCGACGGACGGCTGTCAGCGTGAGGTACTGGTATGGGTTCTGGTTGTACGTGCTGATCATAAAGTCGCGGTACTCTTTGTATGACTCTGGTGTCTTGATTGGTGAGTCGCCTCTAAAGAACTCGACCATATTATTACGCTCAAACTCTGATATCTCGTTAGGTCTATACCATGAACATTCAGTTATCGTTGAGAAATCAGATTGTAATATCATTTGTTGTGGAGGTTGTTGAGGTTGTAGAGGTTGTTGTTGAGGTTGTTGGTGTAGCTTGGGTTGATCAATCTCAAGCTGAGGTGATGTTGACATTGACATTGATATTGATGGTGAAGGTGTAGGTGATGTAGTTGATGTAGTTGTAGTAGTTGTTGTAGTTGTCGTTGTTGTAGATGTAGTTGGTGATGACTCTTCATCATCATGATGACGATGATGCTTATGCTTTGATCTCTTCTCTTTGTTCTTTGATACAGGTGAAGAATCATCATCACCATTCATCGACTCATCCAAGTCTCTCTTGTGATTGCCATTCTTATCATCTATCTCCATCTTATATTATCTCTTTATCTCTTTATCTCTTTATCTCTTTATCATTCATTAATGCAAGTATTCATTCATTTGTCAACTTCATCTCCAAGTGCAAACCCCCACACTTCAAAAAAAAGTAGCGGTTTAATTTTAAAATTCAAATTCAAATAAACTTGTGACAGTTAAGGAGGAATGATACCCTTTCAAACATTGATTGGTAGTGATAATCGATGATATAATCATCAATACGATATTTTAATAATAGTTACAAGAGGTTAAAGAAAAAAACGAAGCCGGCAATTGGATGTCTACTTCTGTGGCTGCTGCTGCTGTTGCTGCTGAACTTGTTGGTTCTGCTGAGGGATCATCATGGGAATGTATGATTGGTATGGAGCTGGCTGGTAGATTGGTGGGTAGCTTGGGTACATGGTCTGGATTGGCTGGATGGTTGGTTGCATCTGTGGAGAGTTTGGCTGACCGGACTGGTTCATGGCAGTTTGCATTGGTGTCTGGGTTGGCTGTTGGAGTTGTTGCATTGGTGGCATGTGCTGCATTGGCTGCTGCTGCTGCTGCTGCTGCTGGACTGGCATCTGTTGCATTGGCTGCTGCTGCTGCATCTGTTGCTGCTGGACTGGCATTTGCTGCATCATTGGCTGTTGTTGCATCTGTGGCATGGACTGCATTGGTTGCATAGTCTGCTGTTGAGCGGGCATGTTGTATGAGCTGGTGGAGTAGGTGTATTGGACTTGCTGTGGCTGCTCATTCTTCTTGGCCAGACCCTTGACCTTGTCACACAATGGCAGGATATAGTCGGTCATGATTGGGTTGTATACGGTGTAGTTGGAGACGAGTGGAGCGGCGGCGTCGGTAGAAGCTCCCTCCTCAACGGATCCACCATTGACGAGTTGAGCGGGCAGTGAGTGAACGGTGTATGTACGTCTTCTAAAGAAGAGGAATAGACCGAGCAAGTAGACAAAAATAGGGATGAGTGCCCAGAATGAGATAATGGCACCGAGCAAGTAGGCAATGATCACAACGGCCAATCTTTGTTTGAATGGTGTAATAGTGTATGGCTTTCCATTCAACACATTGACCTGATCCATATATAATTGTGAGTTGAATCCCAAAAATGGCAAAGCCTTGCCTGGGCTAATATAGAATACATGGTCCTCATAAACGAACCTTATAATAATTAATTTAAATTGGTAAATGTTAATATTATTATGATTGATTGTTTGATTAAAGGAGTGAGTGTATCATTTGATCAAACACTTACTCTAGACGAAGGAAATTCTTGTTGATGATGAAGGTGACTTCTTGGCCATTGACCAAGACCTTCTTCTGACATGTGACCTCGATGGTCATCTCCTTGCCCTCAAAGTTCAACTTCCATGAGTTGTTGAATGAGAAGAATGCTCTTAATTTGGACATTTTAGAAAGTGATATTATATTTTTGTTATTACAAATAATAAATAATTAGATTGTTAGATTGATAATGGTTAAATAATTCCTGATCGTATCAACTATAAAGTATTGTTATTATTGATAATTATTGTCACAACAAAGAACAATCAATCACTCTTACTCTCTCTCACTTTGGAGAAAGTATCATGGTGATGATGCTTGATTTTGGAGCAGGAGTGACCACGCCTACACACACAATTGACCGGCACTCTTCAGAAAAAGAGAAAAGTGTTGGTGCTTCCCCTCTGAACAAAGAGCAGTCCCCAATCGCGAGGAGTGTGAGTCAGCCATTCTTGTGTTAGTGACTTCACACCAGTCCATCATCAACATTGACCTGGGGTAAGGTCTGAAGATGGACCGCGGTCAATTGTCAGGCTGACTGTGATAATGATGATAATGATGATGTTCAATATGCATAAATAATGTATGACTAGTCAAAGATCTTACTTATTTGAAGCAATAAATAAATAAATAATTACATGTACATGATTGACATCATGGTAATCATTGTTGTGAATGATAGACTGAGAGTGCTCTGAACATCTTTGCCGCTTTGGGAATTCCGAAACGAGGAACATAATTTAAATTATGTCGTTTTATGCTTGTTGCAGATGTGTCAATGAACATACACATAACATACCTACACGACAAACACAACACTCACAACATTCTTGATACTCATAAAGTACAGATAGATAGATAGTTAGAGATATATAATGACTTCGACGAATAATACAGTTGATTATAATAATGGATTGACTCATGGTAGAGTACTTAACTTTGGTGCTGGACCAGGTTGTTTGCCAGAGGAGGTGTTGTTGGAGGCTCAACAAGAGTTGCTCAACTTCCAAGGCAGTGGCAAGAGTATAATGGAGCTATCACACAGAGGCAAGGAGTATTCAAAGGTACACGAGGATGCCAAGTCCAACCTTAGACTGCTACTGTAAGTGTGTGTAGTTCTTGTGGATCGGATACACATCACATCATGCTCACACTCATGTCTTATCATGACAATCCAGCAACATACCAGAGAACTATGATATATTGTTCTTACAGGGTGGCGCTACTTCATTGTTTGCAGGCATACCTATCAATCTGTGCAATGGCAATAATGATACGATTGATTACTTGGTCACTGGTGCATGGTCAAAGTCTGCGTACAATGAAGCCAAGATGTATACAAAGGTCAATGCCGTGGCTGATATGGAGTCGACAAAGTTCAGAACAGTGGCCGAGCCATCGGACTGGAAGAGATCAGACAACGCATCATATTTCTATTATTGTGACAATGAGACTGTGCATGGCGTTGAAATGCCCTCGCAACAGGTCTATGACAATGTGCCAGCGAGTATCCCCATTCTCTGCGACATGTCGTCCAACTTCCTCTCGCGTCCCGTTGACGTCTCCAAATTCGGTCTCATCTACGCCGGAGCACAAAAGAACGCTGGCATTGCCGGTATCACCATTGTCATCATTCGCAAGGACCTTCTCCAAAAGTCAAAGCCAGACACTCCCAACGTCTTCAACTTCTTGGTATGTCCAGCAGAATATGATTGATTGATTGATTGATTGATGGAATGATTCCTAACAATGCCTCCATCCCTCACTCAATTACTTGATCACTTGGTCATGATTGGCAACTCAAACAGAAGAAGAGCCAACAGAACTCACTGGATAACACTCCACCAACATTCAACATCTATATTATGGGATTGGTACTCAAGTGGCTGTTGAAGAATGGTGGACTTGATGAGATGTCCAGACTGAGCCAGACCAAGTCTCATATGTTATACGACTTTGTAGACAACTCAAATGGATTCTACACGTATGTGTCCATATTCATCATTATCCATGGATGAGCCAATACTAACATCCAGCCAATCAATCAATCATCCATAGTTGTTACATTGACAAGAAATATAGATCTAGAATGAATGCATGCATTAGGATTAAGGATGGCGATGAAGCCATGGAGGAGAAGTTCTTTAAGGCTGCAGAGAAGCATGGTATCACAGATGTAAAGGGTCACAGATCAGTAGGTGGCGTAAGAGTCTCCCTGTACAATGCCATCACAGTCAGAGGTGTCGAAGTACTGTTGGCCTTTATGAAGGAGTTCATGGCCCAGAATCAATAATGTGCATTCACATCTAATCAATCAACCTCAATCATACCATAAACGCTCCATTCACTCCAATATGTTCGCTGACTAGTCAAGAGTATTTATTATTGTTCCTGTCTGTATTGACTGACTGTATTGTACAACCTGTGATGCAATCAATGTTGGCAACACTAGGACATGAATGCCTTGCTTGACTTGATTATCCTGATAAACTCGTCGACATGGATCTGACCATCGACGATCTTGGCATCCTTCAATACATTGTCAAACTATATAACATACATTAGGTATCAAACGTCAGTCCACTTACTCATTCAATCAATCATTCAATCAATCGCACTATACATACCTCCTCCTTTGTTAACTTCTCACCGATTGATACCAAGGTATGCTTGAGATCAGCGACACTTGCGTATCCATTGCCCTTCTTGTCAAACACTTTGAATGCTTGTTTGATGTCGGCATCGGCATCAGAGTATTGAGTCTTGCGTTGCATCAACATGGCAAAGTGTTGAAAGTCCACCAATCCATTGCCATCGTCCACCTCCTTGATCATATCCTGCAGCTCTGCCTGAGTAGGATTTGAACCAACTGATCTCATCACTGTACCCAAGTCCTGTGTACTAATCTTTCCATCCTTATCCCTATCAAACAGATTGAAAGCCTCCTTATAGAGTTGTTGTGTAGCGTCTTCCTTTGCCTAATACGTCGCCAAGTGTGTCAGTCATTCAATGATGTAGAGTTGATTGATTGAATGATTGATTCTTACCATTATTATGTTTGTGTATATGTATGTATGTATGTATATGTATGTTGGTTGTTATACTAAGATGTTGTTGTTGTTGCTGTCGCAGGAGTATGTTGTTGTCGCGGTTGTTGTTGGCTTCAGATCGCGATCGAATGACAAACTTGATTGAGATTGAATGAATGAACTCATCTCCCCTTTTGACTCAATTTTGTCAAACAAACCAAGTCATGTGTTCAATGTTTGACAAACACTTTGTCGCGCGAACTAATCTCATTCATTCTTACATTCAATTATCTAACATACACATATTTATATATATATTTGTACACTAATATATACACACACACACATTAATAACTAAATAATGTCATCATTGTCAAGTGTATTGCCTGTACCAAGACAACATTATTCAAATGATGAACATCCTTTGTTCACAACAACGAATCAACAACAACAACAAAAAGAGAAACTACAACAACAACAACAGATAAAGGCAAATGAAGCGAAAAGAGCTAGTATACCATCGTATGGACAGAGAAAAGGTTGGAAACCAACTTCAGTAGATGATTATGGCGACGGTGGTGCATACCCAGAGATACACACCTCTCAATTCCCTCTCGACATGGGAAGGAAGAAGGGATCGAGTACAAAGGGTGCTGCTGGCGCCGCCAACAACAACAAACCAACATCAACAAGTAAAGAGATTATACAACTGGGTGTAGATAGTAGTGGACGTGTCAAGTATGAGGATGTGCTGGGCATTGATAAGAACAAGATATTGTATTCGCAATACACTGACTTGATACCAAAGGAGTTTGGTCAAAGCGAGATGGAGCGACCAACAGACGAGGACACAGTGGAGACGACAAACAAGACAAAGGCTGCACTGGAGAAGATTGTTAATGTAAAGATCGCCGCCGCGCAGCCGACATCATACGTCGAGAAGCAGGCACCGGTCGCGTACGTCAAGTACACTCCATCGCAACAAGGCGGTGGCCACAACTCAAACGCAAGCTCACGTATAATACGTATGGTCGAGGTGGCCAAGGACCCAATGGAGCCACCAAAGTTCAAGATCAAGAAGGACGTGAAGCGCCCGCCCTCGCCTCCCGCCACCATCATGCACTCACCACCCAGAAAGACCACCGTACAGGATCAGCAAGAGTGGAAGGTGCCACCTTGCATCTCCAACTGGAAGAATCCCAATGGTTTCGCGATTGAACTCGACAAGAGACTGGCAGCCGACGGACGCAACCTGCAAAAGGCAGAGATCAACGACAAGTTTGCTCACTTCTCACAGGCGCTGTACATTGCCGAGAATAACGCTCGTGAAGAGGTGACTGCGCGTGCAGAGCTTGAGTTGAAGCTCGCTCAAAAGGAGAAGGAGAAGAAGCAAGAGATGCTGCGCAAGATGGCCGAGGATGCAATGAATGAGCGAACCAGTGTTATCAACAAGATTCACAGCAGGCCAACTGAACGTGAGGCCTCTGATGACGAGAATGGCGGCCGTACACCACCAACCTCTTCAAGACGCGAGACCACAACAACATCCCGTCGTACAAGGAGTAGAAGCAGAAGCAATGAGCGCAACCGTAGAAGAAGCAGAAGCAGCAGTAGCGATAGCAGCGACAGCGACAGTAGCGACAGCGAGGATGAGGGAAGAAAGGATAGAGATCGCATTAGAGCCGAGAAAAAGAGAGAGAGGGAGAGAGAGTACAGGCTGGAAGCCTCGGGCAAGAAGTCCAAGTTCAACCGTGACTCTGACCGTGACATCAGTGAGAAGATTGCTCTGGGTCAGGTGCAGGCCGTGCGTAGCGAGGACTCAATATTCGATCAGCGACTGTTCAATCAATCCGAGGGCATGTCGTCTGGATTCAACGGTGGCGACGACGAGACCTACAGCGTCTACTCCAAGCCATTGTTTGGCGACAGCGTTTCCAGCTCAATCTACAGACCACGCATCAAGCAGGACGAAACCAACAACTCTATCGAGGATGTGCTGTCCACCAGCAGGTTCAAACCCAACAAGGAGTTTAGCGGTGTCGATCACAACAGGGAGAGAAGTGGACCAGTCAAGTTTGACCAGGAGAAGAAGAAGGATGGAGGTGGCAGCGGTGCCACATCCGATCCATTCGGCATGGATGAGTTCCTGTCACAAGTCAAGAAAGGTGGTCGCGATTCAGATGCTGGTGGCAGAAGAAGATAATAATAAACTTAAGTTAATGCTATTATACCTTTTAACAAATCATCTGGAGTTGGATGATCAAGAGTCATCATTATAATCATCTCTATCATGCTGTGCCAAGTTCAAGTTCAAGGTCCAGTAGTAGTCATGTGATTGATTGGTTGGTTGGTTGGTTGGTTGGTTTGATCTAGCCCATCGAAATGATTTATTATCCTACATTCATTTACTTGGATGCCTTCTTGTCCTTCTGTTGCTTCTTGTAGACGAGCTTGGCAGTCTTCTGCTCCTCAATCAAGAAAGCACGGATGATTCTATTATTGTTTGATTGACAAGTATGTTAGTAAAGTGAAGAGCGCAGTATCATTGATAGAGAGACATACCTGGTGCGAACGCAGGTGTGGCACTTAGCACCACCGTAGGCTCTGGCGACGGTTCTCTGGCACTTTGGGGCGTTCTTCAACTCGAGTGGTCTCATGGCCTTAATCTGTTGTTGTTCAATGTAATGTGTAAGTCATCTGCTAGTTGCTGTTGTACCTGTTTCAATCATCATATCGCGATATTTACTCCGTTGATCTCAGTTCCACATTCGTTGCAACGTGGGATCTGTCCCTTCTTTCCAACGTATTGGTAGACCAACTTTCCACCTATAATATAATGACAATGACGATGTGTAAGTAAGAGATCCTGCATAACCTATATCCTATATCCTATTGGTGTATCCAATATCTGTCGCATCTGTGATCATACCTGGAGTCTTGACACTATATGGTTGGATTACAAAGGTTAGTTACTCTATCCATTCATTCAATCAATCGTTCAATCGTTCATTCAGAGATTCGATGTACATACACTCTAACCTTGTTGGACTCAGTGCGGTATGAGAGTCTTCTTCTGTATGTAAGACGTTGAACCATTTTCTATCTTGATGATACGTGATGGGCTGTAGACCTGTGTTGTGTAACTATTGACTATCAATGGCTAACCATGTATCCGCTGAGCTGCAAGCGAGAGAGTCAGTCAGAGTCTGTGTGTGAGTGTCTCTCGCTCACCCACCACATCCAATCCAAATTTTAATTTGTTTTTAATTAATTCCTTCAAGTCCAACTTCTAAAGTAACGTTTTTCATTCACACAGTGTTGTGGATGAGACATGATCACTTCCAGTTCAACTGGAATCAATGTTGTGTACAACATGTATTATTTATTGGTGTAACCTTGTTCTTCGTGATATGTATAATGGATATAATGTAGTGATACTTAGGTATATTACCGTTGTGATCAATACTATTATAACTAAATAATCATGAATGGTGAAGAATTCATCTTCAATAATATATCCATCAATCAATGATGGTGATGAATCCATGTTTCCATTTCCACCAATACTTATAATATTACTATTGTTGTTAGCAACACTTGTTGTTGTTCCAGTTCGATTGGACAACTCTAATTGTAATCTATGTTGTTGTTGTGCATGTAGACGTTCCTGTCTGACTCGATCACAGACGTTGCATTCGGCCAAGAATACACAGTTGTTGTAATGTCGATGGAAGCTCTCTTTGAGTGGTGCATTCTTCCATTTGAAGTAACTGTTGTATAATGTCTCGTTCTTTGACACCTTGACCAAGTATTGTCCCAATGCCTTTGGTGATGCAAACTGATCAGTCCTAATGATTGAGTTGTCACCAGTTGTCCAATCCTCTACATTTGGTGCGCCCATATACACTGGTAATGATAGTCCAAGGTATGCATGTGGTAGCTTCTCCCTACATTGTTTGTTTGATTGAGTGTGAGTGATTGATTGATTGATCATGGATGGCCCTCGGACTGACTGAATGACTTACGTAACATAGTCTGTTTCATTACTGTTCTCAAAGGCCAGGACGAACTTGTATTGTTTGAATAGCTCCATCTTGGCGGTGAAGCGATCACGGTCTGTGTTGCGATTGAGTGCGTCGGCAGGCTGGTTCATCAAACATTTGCCATAAGAGTCCACTTGTATATACTTCATCAGCTCCTTGACGTATGCCGTTCTCTTGTCAGCGCCTCCACGTTTACAATTGGATGCAACAAACACAGCAAACTTCTTCTTCTCCTTCAAAGGTGGTATACGTCTCCTATACGACTCAATACCATTCTCCTGTCCCCAACTACATGTAAGACTAATCTGTACTTCTGCCTTTGCATCAAATGTCATTTTCCAATCCATCCTACAAGTGTGGCGCAGTTGGTTAGTTTCATGGTCGTCGCGTCCAACAAGTCATCATTCAAACTACATACTTTGACAGGTATTTGGGATCGGCTTGTATCTCAAAGTACTTTGATGTCTCGTAGGAGAACATCATGTACTTTTGGCCACAGATCTTTCTCGGTGGATACTCTAAGCCACGCTTACCATGAGGTTGTGGTTCGAATAGGACGACATCAGACGATTGATACAGACTCTGATCAGAGGTGAATACACACGTCTCTCTACAACGCAATGTATTGGAGTCTGTATATCCTGCCCAATTGATATAACCATTCCTTCCCCATCCAGTCCAATGATTCTCTGTCTCCCATATCAATACAACTACATTGTTTTCTGGTTTGCTATCAATTAGTTGTTGGTTAGTATGATTGATTAAATGATTGATTGAATGAATGAATGAATGAATGAAGGAATGAAGGGTAACATACCTTTCAATCAAAAGACTTGTCTGATCTTTACATGGATGCTTTTGAATGTATTTGTTGGCACTGATCAAGATTGTCAACACGTAGGCAATGAGCATTGTCAACACAAACACTTTGTGTTGCATTCTAATCGCCATGGTTATTGTTAACTATCCTATCCTATCCTATATATATATATATATATAATAACTATTATCTCTTTATTTACATGTAGTAGTGTTTGGTGATGTTGTTGGATATTGATTGAATGGACTGGTGTTTGGTCGTTTTCTTGAACAACTTGTTTGTGATGTTCGTGTTTCCCCCAAGACTTTGTATCTTTGCAACACTCTTGGCAACATCATTATCAGTCTTCTCTAACATAAATTAGTAATACAATCAAACATATATAAGTAAGTTCAATGGAATATGCCAACTACCTTTCATTTGGTGAATTATCATCTTCTAATACTTGTTCTTCCTACTATTCATTCGCATGTTGTTGGCTACTCAGTAGAGTGATTGAATGAATGAATTCCAATGTAAGAATAATTAGAACATTATTGGATGTATTGTATTATTGAGATAATGGATCTTTAATGATGAATCACGGCCAATGTTGTGCAAGTTGGCACGAGTCAATTGGTTGTTTCACTCAATAGCATCATCATATATTAATACTCATGGATTGATTATATCAGAGAAGGACCTGGTCATTGCCATACAAAACATTGATGCCCTGGACAACATCAACATCAACAACAACACTATAACAACAATATCAACATATAGTGCCATACCTGTATCACTTACCAAACTGAAGTTCACCAGACATTGTGGACACTTTGACTTGTATAGAGATGGAGATGAAGTTCTATCTATGATATACATTAGGCGTCTCTCAAGAATGTTGACCAATCTTCAATGGTTAACATGTATCTCTGTGGAGACGGCCGATGTCGTTGTTTGATTAGCAGATGTATCCCTCACACCTCATGGTGGAGGATATGGCAAGGCTGTCAATGGACTTTGATCACTATGACAATGATCATTGGAAGGAGTTGGAGGAGCAAGACACGATTGAACCAGGTGTAATGGATGAGTACATAACAGGAGTTGGAGGAGATGGGACTCGAGAATCAACTTCTATTGCATCATTTATCAATTAAACGATGTCTTAAGCATCTTTCAATATGGAATGACAATATAGTTATGACTCGAGACAAGATTATATACCTCGGGGACATGGCCTGTTCCAATGTCTACTCTCAGAGTCATTCAACTCAATCACATCACTCAAACTTGTTGGTCGTGGCATAGACATAAACACATTCATCGTTGTACTTGTTGGAACATTGTTTAGAGTTTTTTGTCGCGCTCAGATCATTGACATTGCTAACTACACTACATTTGGACCTGAATTACTGTGATGATAGACCTTGTATGGAAGTTCATCTAGTGAACTATCTCAAGTTACATCATTGTTTGGATACATTGGCTATTACAGATGCCTCTGGATCTTGGAATATGAATTGTAATGCATCTCTTGGAAATATCACTGATCATTATCCAAACTATATGTTGGGTTCTTCATGGACGATCACTCAAGTATTATGTTGGCCAACACTTCATCCAAATATCATCTGTCATAACATTGATGATGATGACCTACTTGGGTAACCTTGGTCAATCATTCAATCAATTAATCAATTAATCATGTTATTATTTATTTATTTATTTAACTAATGACCTCCTTCTCAATTTGATGAGGTTGAATATCTTGAGATCCCTTCTCTCTTTCCTGATCAAGATTAGTGCGGCAGTGATGATGGCAACAACCACAACAACACACACAACAATAATTCCAATCATGGCCAATGTAGACAACCTCTTCGACGACGAAGATGATGATTTGTGATTGCAAATGGAACCGTCATTCGATTCAGCATTATCGATATCGACCAATAGATGGAAGTCTGGATCAAGAATGGCCTGTTGTTCAAAGCTGCGAACATTGAATCCAATCATTGTCTGTGATGACTGTGTGTCATTCACTGATTGTGATTGATCAGAGACAAGCACGTTGGTCACAGTGCTGACTCGTCCATCGACCAATGCCTTCTGGATGAAGTGACCATACAGACTGTAGCTCTGCACCTTGACTCGCATCCAGAACAAGTTGTCTTGTGATCCATTGACATAACCTTGTTGTTGGACTGAACATGAGTTGGAGTCTGTCGTGTTAATGGCCGCTCTCATCACAACTTGCATCGAATCCAACTGACTTGGGAACCTGTAGTCTGACAATGTGATGGTGTACTTGATGGTGTTCCTCTTGATTGGGAGAATGTCACCGGCGAACTTGACATCCTCGTCTTCAGTGAACCATATGACATTGACCTTGATCATTCCAATATTATCACTTGGTCCAAACTTGGTGGTGTAGTCACGTGATTGAGCGGATAGATTTGTTACATTCCATTGTGACAATGGATATGAAGCCAACTCCGCACCATCTTGATTGAGTATCCTCACTCGAACAATCTCAATGTCACCAACAACAGTCTCATCAGAGATGTTATAGGTGTACACAGTCGTTGGAGAGTGGTCAATGATAGTTGGAGTTGTAGGTATCGACTCTGTTGAGTATGATTGATTGGTTAGAGGGTAATGGATGCTAAGTGATAAGTTACTTACCTGACGAGCAATCTTGGCCGTACCACGTGCCATAACATTGACATCCAAAGGTGGAAGAGCAATCTCCATTGTTGAAGCATGGTGGGTTGCCTGGACAGATGACTGTTGGTGTGACTATGGGTTGTGTTGGTTGCCGGAGTTGAATAACAACAATGTTGGAGGAGTATTGATTGGAGCTGAGTTGGATCGAGATGTTGGTTGTCTTTGGGTCAAGAACTTTGAAGTTGAAGGCAGCAATCACAATTGCTCCATATGTCTTGGTTATTCTAATTCCTTGGGTGAGATCATTCAATGCAATGTCATCACCAAAGTTCTTTCCAAATATTGTGATCATTCCATTCTCAATTGAGTAATCATCAATTATTGGTATGTTGTGAGTGTACTTGATAGCAATGGTCTTGTTCAAATCGAGTAGAGATGTTGGTAGATCATTTGTACTGTATCCAATCAAGTTCTGACTGTTGTCCACAAGGCCATAAACAGATACCAAAGCCACAGATGAACTCACATTGGTGAAGGTGTTGGAGGCAAATCCAAAAGGTAGTTGACCAGTTGCCATGAAAGAGTAAGCGCCGCCAACATCACTCATTCCCATGAATGTTGTATCTAACTTGAAGGTCTCGAACAAGTATCCAGTGAGATAAACTGCAGGAGTGTGACGAATACTGTATCCAGTTCCAGTCTCACTAATAGTCAATCTAATCTGGACCTGGCGCATATGTGATCCAACGTCCACGGTCGGTGTGAGTACCTCCATTGACACCAAAGATGGTGGTGTGAGGTCTTGTGATGATGTTGTCAACTGGATGTTGAACTCAAGTATCTTGTCCGCTTGCATGAGGTATGAGAGAGGTGACAGGGTAGTCCGATCATTCGAGTGTGTGATATATTGCGCACGGTTCATTGATGAGTCAAACAGTTCAATGTCGAGGAATGTGAAGGTCTGATTGCCAAAGTTGGAATCGACAGTAAACAGGATCTGGTAGATGCCCTTGAACATGTCGCCACTTGTCCTGTTGGCTGGTGTGATCTCGAATCTTCTCTCAAGTCCATCAATGTCACTGACAACATTGATCACTCCACGTGAGAATCCATTTAGTGAGTCCTCAATCGTGATGTTCCATCCAATTGTCATTTTTCCATCAGCTGCCAAATTGACAAACCTTGATGGATAGGCAGTGCATGATGTAATCATTGGTGGCATCTCATCACCATCTTGGTTGAATTCAAAGGGTAGAGATTAGTTGTATATTAGTAATCTTGCATATTTTGATTTGATTGATTTTGATTTGATTGAACATACTTATTGAAATGATGTTAATGACAGATGTATTTGGATATACCATCGATATTAGATCACCATGAATAACTCTGACACCAAAATAATCACCATATCTCTTGTCGTTGGAGAAGTAGTTGGAGCCAGGTGGTCGCAATCTGAGATAGTACTGCATTTGTCGTGTCATAGTCCTTGCTGGAACAGTGAATGGGATAACAAATAGTGACATGTCCTCTTCATATTTTCCCTCTGCCTCATAGAATTGATTCTCATCTCTTGAACCATACACAAGTGTCACTCTCCAGGTCGGCAGGATCTTGGAGGAGTTGAGGTACAAAGAATTGGTCATTGATGATGAGCTCACATCCATTGAGTATTTGTTAAAGTAGAACACACTTAGATCTTCAGCGCCAATTACATCTATTGATGAATAAAGTGTATATTGTTAGTTTGAATATTAATATTTAGTCTACCTTCTGGAGAGTATTACTTACATTGAGCTGTTTGGAATCCAACTGGAGTGCCAGAGTTCATAGATTCATCTCCTAAATAATATGAATAAACATTTAGAAAGTTATCAATTATCTGGAGTGAATACTTTGGTATCTCCCCTGATGAAGAATAAAGGAACAGTAGCTTCTGATATTGTCCATTGTATGTATCACCTCCAATGAGATCCAAGTGGTCCACGATGTAAAAGTCACCAGATGAGAAGTATATCACCATATGATAGAATCCAGATAAAGAGGAAACAGAAGTGCTCAAAAGGTACTTATTTCCTCCTACTGGACTGATTTGGAATGATATAGAAGGATAGGGACCTGGAAAATAGTCTTTTGATTAATATGTTTGATTATCAACTAATGAATTGATCTACTTACGGGTTGTTTGAGGGGTGTTAGGACCAATACCAACAGTTCTAAAGTAACAATTGATTTGAGGACCAGAGATTTCTTGAAGATTGTTGGAGAAGAATGAAATGGACATTGTGGTGTTACCTCCTCTAGCTACATTCGTTACTCCAAAGGGATAGGAGAAGTTGTTTCCTCTATATTGAGCAATTCCTAGAGTACAATGTCTGTAGCTTGGTAAGTTGAACGTAATATGGCTTTGAATTCCAATTGTGGTATTGGATTCAATTGTTGAGAGAGCAGTGGTATAGTATGGATTATAGCCTAGAGGTTTAAAAGATCAAAAGGAAAGATGTATTGATTGATTGATTAAGTTAGTGATTATTAATAACAAGAGGAGGAGGAATGACTTACTTGAGGGGAAGGTGTATGATATTATGTATTTTGTTGGGTTGGTGGTAGCCTCAAATAGGCTTATTTCATCAGACCAATTTGAGCGATCCAGTACAATTGACAGAGTCCTTGGAGATGAGGACCCAGTTGATGGCAAGTTCTGAACTGGTTTGAAAATAACTAGACCTGTGGCCAAAAAATTAAATGTCGTTGAATTACTTTGGAGAAAGTAGGAGGCAGAGGAGTTGATCGTTGCGGAGAAGAATGGGTTGACAAAGGACTGTACAATTCCTGTTCCAAGCTTATTGTTGAAGATATTAATCATATCTGAAGGGCTGGTAGTTTGTTGAAAGAGAGGAGGGAATATGATGCTGGCACTTCTATTATTGTTGGTTATGGTAATATTGATTGGCTGTGTAAGGTCACCTCCAGTATCGGGTACATATGGGTAGATATGAATGGCGAAGATGCTCTCAGTTGGGCCTACCCCTCCAATAGGGGACAAAGTGCACATAAACAGATCAGCATGGCATTCATATAAGGTGTCATCAGACATAGGGTCATTGATCTGTATAACCGACATAAAGGTGTCTGACGTCTTATAATATAAAAAGTTGGGAATGACTCTATTCCTCACGAATGGACCTGAATACATTCTAACTGAAAGATCTCGATGCTCTATTCAATCAAATAGAATGAATGATTATTGTTAGTATTTGGTGGTAATTGATTGATTCAAATCAAACCAAATAATAAGAATAACATACTTTGACATAGGTATGATGCGCTCCATGGGAGAGGCTGATTAAGTGAGTCAATGAGCTGACCATCCTGAGATATCAATCCAACTTGTGGATTAACATTAGTAACTATGTTAACATATTGAAGACCGTTCATATAGAAACTGTTTGTTGGATTATATGATGTTGAACTTCCATTTCCATAAACAGTGACTGTTACGATAGGTTGTGTATGATTGACTAATAATAGAATCCTTGCCCTACATGTTGATGATACTAAATTGACTGAGACCTTGTATCCAACCAACTCACTATTTGAAAGTCCAATTAGATTACAAGAAAGTGATATTATTAAGAGTAAAAATATTTGTAATGATATCTTCATTTATATATATATATATTATTCAATTATATTTATATATCTCTAAAGAGTCATTGATCATGAATGAGAATATTTTGCGAGGTGAACCCGACATGTCGTTTGAGGCCATCAGACATGTGTCACCCCCAAAAGAAGTTGGTATTCGACCAATACTTGATCATTTTTTCTGAGTTTGGTGGGGCCTGTCAACTTGGTTTTCAAAAGTCTGGTGATTGGAGACAAATGATGACGTGATGTTTCCATTCCATCAATCAATCAATCAACCAATGTTTTAATGATTTATTTTTGATTGACGTTTGACTTCCTTCCCAATCGCATAAGTTTAAATATAAATATAACCTTTCTCTCTCTATATATCCATATTAGAACAGATACAATAATGGCAACAACAACTACAACACATAGTACAGCAATTCCAACGATGGCCAGTGTTGATAACTTCTTTGATGATGATCTGTGATTACACACAGCACCATCATTCGATTCAGCATTATCGATATCCATCAATAAATGGAAGTCTGGATCGAGAATGGCCTGTTGTTCAAAGCTGCGAACATTGAATCCAATCATTGTCTGTGATGACTGTGTGTCATTCACTGATTGTGATTGATCAGAGACGAGTACATTGGTCACAGTGCTGACTCGTCCATCGACCAATGCCTTCTGGATGAAGTGACCATACAGACTGTAACTCTGCACCTTGACTCGCATCCAGAACAAGTTGTCTTGTGATCCATTGACATAGCCATATTGCTGGACAGAGCACGAGTTGGAGTCTGTCGTGTTGATGGCAGCCCTCATCACAACTTGCATCGAATCCAACTGACTTGGGAATGTGTAGTTGGACAGTGTGATGGTGTACTTGATGGTGTTCCTCTTGATTGGGAGAATGTCGCCGGCGAACTTGACATCCTCGTCTTCAGTGAACCATTTGACATTGACCTTGATCATTCCAATATTATCACTTGGTCCATACCTGGTGGTGTAGTCACGTGATTGAGCGGATAGATTTGTTACACTCCATTGTGACAATGGATATGATGCCAACTCTGCACCATCTGTATTGAGTATCCTCACTCGAACAATCTCAATGTCACCAATAATAGTCTCACCAGAGATATTATACGCGTAAACAATTGTTGGAGTATCATCATTGATGACTGGGGTGGAAGGTATCGACTCTGTTGGGAATGATTGATTGATGGAGTGAGCAAGTGAGTGAGTGAATGATTGATTGATTTGAGCAAAAGTGTGGAATACATACCTGATGAACAATCTTGGCCATACCATGAACCAGTACATTGACATCCAAAGGTGGACGAGCATAGTCCATGGTTGGAACATGGTGGGTTGCCTGGACAGCTGACTGTTGGTATGACTATGGGTGTTGTGGGTGGAACACGGTATTGGATGACAACAATATTGGAAGAGTATTGATTGGTGCTGAGTTGGAGTGTGATGTTGACCTTGGTGGTATCGACCTCGGTAATGTTGAACGCTGCAATCACAACTGATCCAAATGTCTTTGTGAAGCTCATTCCTTTGGTTAAGTCACTCAAAGCAATGTCATCACCAAAGTTCTTTCCAAATATTGTGATCACTCCATTATCAATCGAGTAATCCTCAATTATTGGTATGTTGTGAGTGTACTTGATGGCAATGGTCTTGTTCACATCGGGAATACCAACGTCCAAATCAACTGTACTGTATCCAATCAAGTTCTGGCTGTTGTCCACAAGACCATATATTGATACAAATGCCAATGTTGATGAGTTACCGTTCGGGCCAATGGTGCTGACAGCAAAGCCATATGGTAGTTGGCCTGTTGCCATGAATGAGTAGTCGGTACCCGATTGAGAGATGAATGTTGTATCTAACTTGAATGTCTCGAACAAGTATCCAGTGATGTAGATGGCGGGCATGTGACGCATGCTGACTCCACTTCCTGTATCGCGTACCATGAATCTGACTTGGACCTGGCGCATATGTGATCCAACGTCCACAGTCGGTGTGAGTGTCTCCATTGTCACCACAGTTGGTGGTGTGATGTCCGTTGATGATGTGGTCAGCTGGATATTGAACTCGAGTATCTTGTCCGCTTCCATGAGGTATGAGAGTGGTGAGACAAGTCTTTGATCACTCGAGTATGTGAGGTATTGTGCACGATTCATCGAAGTGTCAAACAGTTCAATATCGAGGAATGTGAAGGTTTGATTGCCAAAGTTGGAGTCGACTGCAAACAGGATCTGGTAGGTGCCCTTGAACAAGTCGCCACTTGTCCTGTTGGCTGGTGTGATCTCGAATCTTCTCTCAAGACCATCAATGTCACTGACAACATTGATCACTCCACGTGAGAATCCATTTGGTGAGTCCTCAATCGTAATGTTCCAACCAATGCTCGTTGATCCAGTAACTACGGCGACCGACCTAGATGGGTGGGCAACACAAGATGTGATCATTGGTGGCATCTCATCACCATCTTGATTTGCCTGAGTTAGTGAGTGGCCGCCAACACAATGAATGATTCATTGAATGGTACTTACATGTTGAGATGATGCTGATGACAGAGGTTGTTGGGAACTTCTTCATGATGAGGTCACTGGAGATTAGGTTAGCGGCGAATAAACCTTGGGTATTGGTTGAGGGGAGGTAGAAGTTGTCACCTGGCAATTGTACTCTGATGTAGTATTGCATTTGTCTTGTCATTGTCTTGCCAGGTACCATGAACTGTATGACAAAGAGTGATCTCTTAACATCATATGTTGCTGCAGCTTCATAATATTGATTCTCTGCAATTGAACCATAAACCAAAGTCACTATCCATGATGGTATAATCTTTGTTGAGTTGAGATACAATGTGTTGACCATGTGAGTTGAACTAACATTCATTAAATAATTATCAAAGTAGAACACTGACAGATCTTCAGCTCCAATCACAACTAGGGTAGGTGAGTGAGTTGGTTGGTTAGTCATCCATCCAAGTGAGTGATGGAATATGTACATACATTGAGAGGTTGTGAACCCATATGGATGTCCGAATGATCCAGCATTATATCCGAAATCCATGATGGCTGCTTGTTTCTTGTCAAAGATGAAGGCAGAGTACTTGGGTTGCTCACCAGATGGACAGTTCAGTGTAACTAACTTCTCATACTTTCCCAGTTGTGAACTACCTTGATAACGATCAGTGTGATCCAGACTATACAGTTCACCAGATGAGAAGAACAACAACATCCTGACGAATCCAGATTCATTATCGCCCAAAGTGGATCGCAACAAGTACTTATTTCCTCCAACAGGTACCAATTCCAATGTTTGAATTGATGGTGGAGTAGTGTCGGCTAGTCATTGAATGAGTGAATAATTGTGATCATTGATTGAATGAATGATAGTACTTACGAAGATTAAATGTGGAACCTGATACGAATGGTATACTTGGACTGCCAAAGTAGCAGTCGAGTTGTTTGGGTGGCGCAGAGTCGGGGATATATCTACTGGCGTAGAATGAGAAGGATAGTTTGGTTATGCCGCCACTGGAAACATGAGATACACCAAATGGATAGGTGAAGTTGGTGTCCATTCCATAAGTGCTCAATGGTGAAAAGGTACATTGTCTATAGCTTGGTAATGTGATTATAATATTATACCTAATGTCCAAGGTCAGAATGGCGCCCATCGAAGTCGAGACAACTGGTTGAGGTGGATTGACTGATTGATCGAAAGATTGAATGATTGGTAAGTTATGGATCATGCTACTTGAGTCGACTCTAGTGCATGCACTTACGAGTTGCTTGGTCATATGACATGACCGACGCTGTTTGAGAGCTGAGGGCCTCTTTGAGGCTTATCTCCTGCTTCTCATCAACTTGTGCAAGTGCTAATGTATGAATAAGACCATCTTGAGTGTTTTGAACTGGCTTGATGACCTTGAAGAATCCAAATTGATCACCGGTGATGTTGCGCTGGAGAAAGTAGGTGGCTCCGGGATGTGATGTGATCATTGTCGTGTAGATTGGATTGTATCGAGTGGGTACAACACCTGTACCAAAGTTGTTGTTGAATAGTAAGCAGGTCTGAGTCGCGCTACTGGTATTGTTGGTTAGTGGTGGGAAGTTAACGTTGGCTGCTCTGCCATTGTTGGTGACGGTGATTGTGATGGGCTGGGTGTAGTCATAACTGTTGCCCAGTTGATTTGGATAGACGAATAGTTGGAAGAGGGAGGAGGTGGGGCCGGCTGGTCGAAGGGGTGCGATTCCACATGCAAACAGATTGGTGGAACAATAGTAATCTCCATTGTTGGCGCTCCTAAACACATCATTGATCATCACGACTGTCTGGAATACATCAGAAGTGGATATCTCTTGTGATATAGTAGGTACCACTCTATTCCTAACAAAGGGTCCTGTGTACTGGCTAACTGATAGTGTTTGTGGCAATTCTGTTTATATGTGATTGGTTGAGTGATTGAGTGATGGAATTGTTCCAGTGAATGATCGATTGATTGATTAAATAGATTGAGTGAGTGATCGAGTGAATGGAAGAATTCCAGGATTGTTTCATTATTGTTTGAGTGATTGAGTGAGTGAGTGTTATTAAGTGATGGAGTGATGGAATAGTTCCAGTGAATGATCGATTGAGTTAGTCTAACAATCCAAGGCTTTATGATCATTGATACACATACGTTGACAGTCATAGGAGGCGGACCATGGGATGGCGACTGTAAGTGTGTCGACGAGTGTGCCAACAGCATTGATTGGTGATTGTGATGTTTGGACTTGATCGACGAATTTGATATGTTGCAATCCATTCAACAAAAAGTTATTACTACCGACATTAATAGTTTCAGCACCATTATTACGATTGATAGTAAGTGTTGTTATTGTTTCAGTGTGATTGACCAACAACATAATCTTGACATTACAACTTGTTGCATTCAAGTAATTCACATTGATCCTTGATTCGACCAACTGTCCATTGACGTATCCAACCGCCATACATCCTACTACAAATAACACAAGTAATATTGTTGTGTTACTCTTCATTATATTATCTGTGTATATGTATATATAAAAGTGAAAGATGTTTAATGATGATTCATCATCATGTCCTCGTCGGATGTCAACAAAGTGATGGTTGAAGACATGTCATGTACAAACACCATTAAGTGTGCAAAGATCTGAGGACGATCCCTGAAACTCCGTTTAAATTGATGACCTCAATGATCTCGCCCGCCCATTAGGCCCGCGAGCCCTCCGCGATAAGTGGACCCAAAAAAAGGTCCAAGATATTTGCAAAAATGGAAAGAGTTTTGATCACCTTTGTAGAGCCCACAATACCGATTGACGATCGTGTAAGTGAGTCGCGCGTTATGCTTTATCTACCTCCGCTCTTTGACATCCACATAAATAGGTGTAGATACTTTCAAAAAGTAATTGATCTCCGCTTATTCTGTTATTGATTGATTGATGATGTAGATGTAGGTGGTTAGTTATCTGATTGTTTGCGACTTAGTTGTCCATGGACTTACTGTTGTTTCAGTGCTTGGTAGTTGGGGAATGATGCATGTGGAGAGGCAATGGGTGTTGCCAATGGTGTGGCAGAGGGTGGCAGCGAGACACCAGTTGGCAACAGGTTGATATTGGATGGAATTGGTTGATTGATTGTCACATAGTATCTGAGTGTCTCATGGTATGTCAATGTCTTTAGGAACAGTTCTCCTAACTTATCCTCCAAGTATGCAATACACTAATCGTTTGTTTGGATTGGATTGTTAGTGACATCAAAGTATGGTGTGATTGATCAGAATCAAACTTACAGACTCTGGAGGCATTCCAATTGTCCAAAAGTAGACCAATGATGTAAGAGTGGCAGAGACGTATTCCGAATGCTTGCCCTTGAGTATCTGAATATCAGTGTACGTTGTACCATTGACCACCACTGGATTGGAATCACTCATCATATTGTCTCGACTGACAACTACTATATCACATGAACTGAATGGAATGATGTCAAGTCAGTGATCCGATGTGATGTGATTGATTGATTGTGATATACATACTACTTGGAGACATCACCAACGATTGCAATGGTCTCTTTGGGTCGTGTTGGGAATGGATTGTGATCGTTCCAAAGTCTGAGATCATCGATGAGCTTGGGGAAGAAGTCGTACTTGGGCACTGACATCACTGCCATATCACTGATGTACTTGTTCGAATGTGCTCCAAACAATGAGCGAGATAGGTTCTGGAAGTGTGCGGGCAGACTTGGTTCAATCGATCCAAACTCAAAGAGGTTCGTGTTGGCTGCTGCTCCTTGCTGTTGTTGTTGTTGTTGCTTGGTAGTTGGGTTGTTGCTGCCGCCAGTTGTCGCTGACTTGCTCTGATGGGTGGTAGTAGTTGATGATGTGTTCTTTGGAGGGATAAGTGTGTTGGCCTTGCCATTCTGCATGGAGGCGGTCGTTGGTGATGTAGAGAATGTGTGATGATGGCTGTTGTGATGTGAGTCGAACTTGGGCGATGTGGAAGAGGACAGCGTCTGCTCGCCACCACTGCCAGGCGTTCCATTTGGTATCGCCTGACCATGTGAGTGAGGTGGTCGTGAGTTATCCTCGCTTGGATGATAGAGTTGTGGAATAAAGTCGATGTTCTGACGATTGAGTATCAGCTCGAAAGAGCGCCAAAAGTAGCTGACGATCTGCAGCAGCTTCTTGGCCTCGTCCTCACGCGGACATACTATAATGGCCTTGGTCATTCGGTATGATGCCTTATTGTTCTTGCAGCCTGGATTGAGACAGCCTGCATAGCCATAGAGTTCAGACAGTTGATTCAAGAACTGACTCTCAAAGTTGATGAATGAGTTACAACGTTCGTTTGAGCATCTGAATGATGTTGACTCTGGTGACGAAATGATATTCGTCATCCAAGTGATGTTATATGTCAACACTGCCGTTATCAAGTTGGATAAGAAGCTACATGATCATGATCGAGTGATTGATTGATTGAATGAGTGAGTGAGCGAGGGTAAGATGGTGTCAAGGTCCAATCAGACTTACTATTTGGTCTTGGCTGTGTTTAGTGATGGTAGTAACTCTCGCAGGTTCTCAAAGAGGACTACGTAGGTCTGTCTTCTTGTGCTTGGATAGCATAGTGTGTCAAGCCACAGTGGTTTCTGTCAAGGATGGATGGATGTGGATCGTGATCGTGTGAGTATATGTGAAGGACTTGGGCGGCAACTCTCACTCGAACCAACTTACCTCAAGTCTTGGTGCATAGTACAGGTTGTTAATATATTCTCTAAAGCCTTCTACCTCTTTGAATATCTGATTGATCTCGCTAAGTCCATATCCAGACAGCTGTTTGTGTGTGTGTTAGATCATGTGATCGATCAATCAATCATCAACTCGAACTTACTGAGGCATGAGCCATCTGTGTGACACGAGAGTATATCTGATTCTTGAGTAACTTGATGATTGGTTGTATCCTCATGTCGATCAGGATGTAGTGAGTGATGATGAACTGATGGAATCGAGATATTGTGTCCTTGTCGTAGTGTGTGGCTCCAGCACTGGTCGTGGAACCAGCTGGTACTGCCGGTGCGCCAATGGCACTGTCACGAGGTCCAAAGATGACACATATTGACAAAGTAATCTTCTTGACCTTGGGGGCAGCCATGGGTGGACGCATGCGTCCCATTGTCGAACTTGATCGATGTCTAGTCGACTGAGAGAACTGTGGTATCTGCAGGTTGTCCGTTGTCTTTGATGGCACCAGCGTGCCACCGCGCGGCAGCTTGCTCTGTCCAGTGACGCCAGTGAGATCGCCCTCACTCTTATTGTTGCCCGTACTGCTATCACTCTCCTCAGTCTGTGCCACTGCTGCTGTGGTAGAAGTCGTACTGATACCATTGCAACCGCCATTACCATTACCATTGCCAATGCTACTGATATGTTCGAGCGTTGGCAGATCGGTGGTTGATTGATGTGTGGCAGGAAGCTTCTTGAGCGAAGTTGTGGCGGAGGTGTTCTGCTCGCCTGCGACGTCTGTAGTGGAGGCGGTCAGCTGTGAGGGTGAGGTTGATGAAGATGCCCCTTCGTCCCTGCTGAGATTGAGTGTGAACAACTTGGTCAAGAGCATCTGATGGCTCTCGGGTAGATAGTGTATCTTTGATGTGGTGCCCTGTATATTGAGTGGCACTGTTCCAAACATCATCTCCTTGAGCATCTCAACCTTTCCCAATGACTTTGACAATGCAGCCTGTTGTTGCTGTTGTTGTTGTTGCTGTTGTTGTTGTTGTTGTTTACTTCCACTATTACTCTGCTGTTGTTGTTGTTGCTGTTTTGTCTTTACTGCATCGATCTGAAGTGTATCAAACAGTACTGTACATGAGTTCTGGTATGCCTATGTATATATTATGATGAGCTCAGTCAGTCTTATACATTCATTCATTCAATCATTCAATCAATCAAACATACAACGAAACGAATCTGATCATTCAGTTCATCCTTTGGTCGTTGATTCAGAGATGGATCCTTCTGAAACAGTCTAAAGAAGTCCATTCCTAATTATGTATGAAGTATGTATATGTATATATGTATATGTATGTACAGTGCACTTTGAATAAACAAGTGATGATTCAATGTATTGACCAATGAACCTTTGGACCTTGTCATTCAGACACCACTTCAACAATCTCCTGCTTCAAAAACGACCACTCAACCTTGAAGCTACTCACACCTTGATCAAAACACAACACACTTGGAATCAAAAAGTCAATCAAAAGTATACTTTTGCAGCATTTGAATAATACTTGGAGATATTTGAAGGTACATAAACCCTGCAAACAATTGCAAGACAAGGGATCTGCCTGGGCAGATGATCGTGAAAGTGATAGCGAAGGTCATTCGTGTCTAATGACTAGATCTGGAGAGGACACCCACACTAACACAAATGGACTAATGGCACAGTGGTATCCAAGCCACTAATAATAATAATTATTTATTAATAATGGGTCTAGTTGTTGTGTTTTGTTTGATCGATCATCGGCCGGGCTAGATTTGTGAAGTGAATAAATGTGGCTTGTTTGCTGGTGGTCGGCTCGTTGGCCTGAAGAATGTAAATCTAAGTTCACTCGGTCGGCTGATCAGACACCCCGCACACTCACTAACTAGGTCTACTCACTCATCATTCAACCAATCATACCAATGTCATTGTCATAAACAGATAAATATATGTAGGTGTTTAATAAATAATGGCTGGATGGTATGTAGCTGGTGTGTTTGGATTGATGGATGTTGGTGGCCGATGGATGGATGGAATGAGGCTGGATACTCTTCCAGGTCCATCCTGATGGACCACCTACGAAACTTACGAGTGTGTCCCAAAGTACCAAGGACAGGGACAGCACCGGGGACAGTGGACAGGGGACAGAACGGACTAACTTCTTCTCTTATTGCTTTAATACATTCATAATGGACGATATGGAGAACTCCTTCTTTAGACTGCTGCTGCTGTTGGAGCTGCCAGAGCTGCCACCGCCACCAACCGACTCGACGGAGGAGCTGCGCTGCTCCTTGGGCTCACACAGCTGACTGGACTTGTAGAGCGCCTTCTCCGTCAGACCTGGGATGTTCTTAACATATCGCTGCGTAGTCTCCTCGACGCGGAAGTGATACGGTGTCTGCTGATACTGCTTGATCTCACGGATCACCACAGATATCTTACGACGCTTCTCAAAGTTGATCAGGTCGTCCCTGTTGTTCAACATATTCTTGGTGCCATCCTCAATGAACGTCAAGTCAGTGAGGTATACTCCCTATCATTGATTGATCGATTGATTGAGTGATTGAGTGAGTATGTTGGAATGAGAGTGATCGCTGACGCCCAGACGAAGGATACTTACAAGGTATGGTATGCATGGTGGATGGACAGAGTGTAGGGCAGCACGGTAGTCCTTAAAGTTGTTCTTTTGAGCCATTAGGACGATGAGCTCGTCGTAGACATTCTTGATCAGTGGCTTGGACTCGATCTTCTCCCATGTTTTGCTGAGACGGTAGACGGCAGAGTTCTGGAGACCAGAGAGGATCTCCATGCAGCCGTTGAAGTTGCCCATCTCGCGACACTTCTGAGCGATGATGATGAAGCGCTTGACGACGCCAACACGCTCCTTGAGCTTCTCAGTGCGCACGATCTCTGTGGCCACCCACACGGACACGGCGTTGAAGCGACGAATGAACGCCACGATGTTGGGCGCCAGCTCGTCCTTGTTGGGCTTGTTCCAGCTCTGGCCGAGACACTCCTTCGACTCGATCTTTCTGTACATCTCCGACTCGATCAGAGTGAGCTGGCGCGCCACCTCGGTCGTGTCGAGCTCGAGGAAGGGCGCGTCGCGCGACTTGGGTGCAATGACGGGTGGTGCCGCGTCGGTGAACGTGGGGATTGGCGCCGCGCGCTCGTTGTACAGCAGCTTCTTGAGGTTCTTGCCGATGCCCTCGAGGTCGACGATGATCTGGCTGTTGATGAACTGGTCCAGCTTGGCAACCAGTGCAGCGTCCTCGCTAAAGTCGTGGAAGTGCTTGTCCAGCCACTTCTTGATGACGTTGGCCACACGCAGACGCACGATGCGACACTTCTTCTCAAAGATGGCCTGCGGCAGTGTCTGGTGGCTGTCCTCCTCGATATTGTACGATCGGATCAGCATGTCCAGTAGGTCGAGTGGCGTTGTGAACGAGCGGTAGGTCAACAGGAAGGCGCTGGCAAAGTCAGTGTCGTGCGACTTGTCGTAGCTCAGACGTTGCACTAGCTTGTCGAGCGTGCCTCCCTTGACCAAGTATGTTCCGTCCTCGCTCTTGGTGAGCACGAGGTTGGGGTCATCCAAGTTCTCTGGCTCCTCGGCAAACTCGTCCTCGCCGCCCAGCAGAGACGACATTGAGGGACGGCCGCTGCTCAGCGGGATGGAAGGCTTGGCGCCCGTCGTGGGCATCGATCTCGTAAGTGGATTGTTATTGCTACCGCCATTTGGCAAGCCGCCCGGGTTGACTGGCGACATCTTGACGGTCTTGCGCTCGGCGGGCACGGGCGGCAAGGCCTTGAGCAGCGACGAGGTGGCGTTGGGTGGCGAGCCCGACAGCGACGACGAGGATGATGTGTTGTTGATCGATGACGACAGTGATATCGGACTGCTGTGGCTGCCGTTGTTGTGTTGGTTGTTGGTTGTAAATACAGGTGTGGATGATGATAGTTGATTGAATGATGTGGAGTTGGACTGTGCAATGCGGTTGGCGGGCATGTTCTGTGGCGACGACTGCTGAGGTGGCAGTCGGATGAATGATTCCTTGGGCGTGGCAGCCACTGTGTCTGAGCGTGCCTTTGGGTTGGGCGCAGCGATCGACCAGTTCTTAACCTTTTGCTGCTGTTGCTGCTGGCTGCCATTGTTGTTGCTGTAGTAGTTGCTCCTCTCTTCGTCGTGTTGTTGCTGTAGTAACTGCGCCTGCTGCTGTTGCTGCTGCTGCTGTAGAAGTAACTGCTGTTGCTGTTGTAGTAGCTGATGTTGCTGCTGAGCTGCTGTGTTCGTACCGCCACTCTCTGCTGTGTCGGGTGATTGCTGGAGGAGACTCTCTGACGTGCTCCTGATGAGTATAGGCTTTCTTTGAGTGACTGGTGGTGGCGCGGGACGTGGTGATATGCTGGCCGCTGGATTGCTGTGGCCGCCACCGTGGCCATTGTTCAGATTGATCTTGTTCATGGCGCTGGGAGGGGGTGCCGCCGATGGCTTGCCATGGAACTGACCAGGACGCTGCTGCTGGTGATGATGATGTTGCTGCTGCTGCTGTTGCAACAACTGCAATTGTTGCTGCTGCTGTGGTGTCGGGGAGACAGTAAGACTCTCATAGATATCCGCTAGACAATCAGAAAGTTCTCTGTCCTCCTCGAGGCTCTTCTCCAACAGCTTTGTCTGGAAGTACTCCAACTGCTCCTTCAAGCGGCCATTAATCGATTCCAACTCAATTATCCTGTTATTCAATCTTGCATTCTCCTCCTAACATCATGTTCGACATCCAATATTAGTACATTGATTGACATTGACATTGATTGATCGCATGTGTCTTACCTCGAGCTCATTGATTCTGTACAGGAAGGTATCATTGTTTAGTATTCCCAGCTGCTTGTTGGTATTGTTGTTGTTGATGTTATTTATGTTGTTGTTGTTGGCACCTTGTGCACCAAAGTTACTTGCTCCTGGCCTTGTGACATTCATCGTTTGGGCCGCCTTTGTAGATGTGTTGTTGGTTGTTGTTGTTGTTGTGTTGTCGAATTGTTGGTCGGGATTGGGGTTTGAGGTCGATGTGTGGGTGGGGCTGGGCCTTGATTGATTGAACTAATTGATTGATCTGATCGAACTACTAGTAGTGCCACTCACTCTCACTATCACTATCTATCACTACACACAATCTTCTTCGCCAAGACTAATAAATTATGTTAGTTTATTTATATGTGTATGTATGAGTGATTGTAAGTATGTATAATTGTTATATATTTGTAGATAAATAAAGTAGTAGTAATAGTTGTAAACACTCTTGTTTGTCTGTAAGGTAAGTATCTACATTCACTCAATCACTCAATCACTCACTCACTAACACTCAATCAATCCATCCAACGCAGGTCCAATCAGCGCATTCAGGTGTTGTTGACATACATAAAAGCCTCACGCCATCACACACTCGCCCCTGTCTTTGATCATTTCTCTCTCTTGGTGTCTCTCTCACTCAACCATCATCACTTTTATTACCAACACCACCATCATTTTATTTTATTATTTTTTTTTAGGACCACCTTTCGGCCCAAAAGGATGCCTACAAGCAAACACTCATTCCAGCTAAGTGGTGTATTTTGTGTGTGTTGGAGCGACCGGTCGCTCAATCACACATTCACACTAACTAACTAAACCCCCACAAATATCTTGAATGGAAGTTTTACGATAACAGTTGTGACGGACTTACCTTCTGAGCAAGAGTGTGTGTGTTTCCACCCCAACTACCATCCAACCAATCTAAGAAGGAGAAACTGATCAGTCGTCATGTGGCTGACAAACAACACAAGTGCATGCACTTGGAAACTTTGAATCACCATCACTTTGTCCTCAAGATAAGAAAGAAAGTCATGTGACACTTGGTGGAGGACATGCATGTGTATAATGTTAATGTGTACAAGTATGTTTTGTTTATATCCGTCCATCTGTTTGATGATGCCGATTCAGATTCGATTGATTGATTGATTGCTAAGTGAAGATGGAGTAGTTGTTGGAAGAAGTAGGATGGCGTAGTTTGGCGTTACGAATGGGTGGGTGGGTTGGTGGCCCGACCCTGGTCCAGCACCAATGGACGTCCATTGGTGGATCCTGGCATCCAAGAGCCTCGCTCACTCACTCAATCAATCAATCAATCCAATCAATTGATCAATCAATCAACTTATATCTCACGATGATCGTTGAGTGCAGCGGCACGCCTGTTGGCAGCACGTCGTTGGATGACTTGATAGACGATGGTGATTGAGAGGATGGTGAAGAGTATCATGCAGAAGATGATGGCCGCGATCTCTCCTGGATACAGCCTGGGTGACTTGACCAGACAGTACGCGCCAGTCTTGTCCGCGGGCTGCACGCTGTCCTGGAGCATGGTGAACAACGCCTCAAACTCGATGGTACGCTGTTGTTTGAACTCGGCGACCTGGAGGCCAACGGGACCCACAATGTGATTGGTTTGGTTGGACTGGCTGTTGCGGTTGATCCATCTGTTGGTCACTGGCATCACGCTGGAGTGATTGGCCGCGCGATCGTACACTGTGGCCTGGTCGGCAAACTCGGCGTACAACAGCTTGGAGTTGATCTGCAGATTGGCCCAGAGCAGGCGATCCATCGATGGGTACAGCTCGATGTTGCTGCATGACGAGTCCGTGCTTTGGCTGCCCGCTACATCTGTGCCCAAGACCATCTGCAATGTATGATTGTCCGCGGCAAATGAGTAGTTGGACAGCTCCACAGCCATCTTGACGCCATTGGCCATGATTGTTCTGTTGACGCCTTCAAAGAGTATGATTGATTTGACAGGGTAGTAGTTGAACACGACGCTGATCACACTGCCAGGCGACATTGGAAGTGATGTCGTGTAGTTATACATGTTCTGGCCCATTGTGGTGTTCTCTGTGCGTGTCCATGTTAGTGATGACACGTTGTGATCGATCACAATGTCGCCTGAACTGGCATTGTTCTCTGTCAACGACATCAAGAACACTGTTGCGCGTAGTAGATGTGCCGCGTCCTGTTGGACGTAGCGAGGGTAGCCAGTGTCAAACTCTGGCTTGGACACAAGCATGGAGTTGAGTCCACAGTCCACGCCATAAAAGTTGGCGTTGCAGACACAGCCAGTTGAGCTGCACTGACCATGTCCTCTGCATGCGTTGGGACATTGGCCGCTCGGGGTGCCCGAGTCATCTGACGAAGATTCATCAGTGTGTGGCGGGTTGGCGGTTGGCTGCAAAGTAATGCTGGCTCGCGTCTGGCCGCTGTTCGTGGACACCACGGTGAGCTGTGCTGCGCTGGTGAATGGACCGACGCTAAAGGAAAGGGTTGTGGCTGTGACCAAGAGTGGTGTGATCGTGATGATCGTGCCATTCTTGAAGTCCAGTGTGATGGCAGTGAGGTTCACCTGTCTCAAATTCTTTCCACGCACAACAAACGTTGTCATCGATGTTGTAGTCGTCGTTGTGTTGGTGTAGCTGTTGAGCAATGGATCGCCCATGCCAGACAGTGGCGACGCGGCGACCTCAATGATGGCCGGCTTGCCATTTGACATCTTCTCCAAATCGAATGATGAGTATCCATTTAGGTTCAACGCGTTGTCCACAAGTCCATAAATTGACACTGTTATGTTGTTGCCGTAGCCAAATCCAAATGGTAGAGTAAGAGTGCTGGTGTAGCTCACTGATGATGATGATGTGGTGGCAATGGCTGCAGCTAAATTGGTCTTGACCATGGCCTTGGCACTGACGACCTGCATAGTGGATGAGGTGATGTACACTGTCGGCACGTGGGATGAGGAGATTCCAGAGTCTGTATCATTGACTGTGAAAGTGACATGGATCGTTCGGTTTGGCGACAGTGTGTCGATGGTGGATGGGGTGATGAGGAAGTCTGATATCGATGGTGGCGTCACATCACCGGCATATATGTTGGCACCTTGCACCTTGACAGTGGACGACGCACCGAACAGCAGTGGACTGAATACGTTTGATCGAGTGGCTATGTTTCCACCGGCATCAATGAGTTGTGTGGCCAATAGTGTGACATTCATCGATTGATACTGTGTGGACATGGTATAGGTGAGCTTGTATGAACCAACAGTGCTGTTGCCACTGACTCTCTTTGACGAGTCCACGGGGACGGTCACAGTGAGAGGGTCAACATCCGACACAATGTCAAACAGTGCTGAGGCAAAGCCGTTGGGGTAGTCATTGATTGTGACCCACCATGCCAAAGTTGTAGAGTTGCCAATTGTCGTTGGGTCCAGTGCCAGGATCTCGGTGATCATGGGTGGAAGGTGATCGATCTGTGCTGTTTGAGTGCTCACGGGCAATGAGACGTACTTGGACTTTAACACGGCGGCCAAGAGGTTGAAGCTATAAAGGCGGTCGAGTCTGAGGAACATTGAGATATCACGCTGTCCTTGATTCATTGGGATGGTGAATGGTATCTCAAACATGTTCTTAACGGCATTCCATCGTCCTACAAACGATGTATTGCCTTGTCCAGACAATTGATGTTGCGCAAAGATGGACAGATCAATGTGGAGAACTGGCATGACACCAGTGTCTGCATTGCTGACATTAAAGTACAGCACCAAGGATATGTTGCCAGATGTCGTTGGCACTCCATACTCAAAGTGTGTGATCGTGTCCAAAGTGTTGTTCACTAATTGATTGATTCAGTGATTGTTAATAAAGTGATTGATGATGGCGATCAATAAAACGAACATACATATAGGTGGATAGTTTGGCACCTCAATCAACTTGTCGTTGGTGGAGAGGTAGTCACCAGTGCGGTACACTCTGGATACTAACTGGTTGTTGATGACTGTGATAATCAGATCATCAACACATGGTATATCGAATGATTGAAGTGGATACTCAAAAGTACCATTGGTCAGACCTCCATCAATGATACTGTCCACTGCTTCAATATTGTGGCCACTGTTCAGTGTTATTCTACTGACTCCATTGTCATCGCCAGCTGTTATGCGGACCATGTACAATGTTGAAGTGGACTTGATAAACTCGATGGATGATATCCATGGAGTTGATGTAGTTGATGATGTTGACGTTGATGTTGATGTATATATGCGTGATGAACTTGATTGACGTACTTGGATTGGAGACTTTGTTGGGATCGATACTGTGTGGATGTAAGATGAGAGTGTTCCAGCTCCATAACCAAATGGATATGAGACATCCAACTCATATCCAGAAGTAGTAGCCGACTCAATACTATCTATGGTCTCATTGACAGTCTGTTCCGATACAATCAACAAAATATTGCCATCTTGAGATATGTTCACCTTCATTGTTTGTTGATTATCTGTATATTTATGGATGTATGAATGAGTAAGTAAGTGATTGGATCATGGATGGAATGATCCCATGACGGTGTCAATCATTTACATAACATACCAAACACATTGATTGTGTTCTCAGAGTGAATGGTGAAATCTTGGTATATGTTTATCAATTGAAGCTTGATGCCATCCTTTTGGTTACGTCCTTCAAGGTAGGCGTATACTACTCCTTGCTCAGATGTACCCGACACCAAATGTGTGTTGCCAGCTTGATAATAATTGTTAAAGTCTCTCTGATATTGCAAGATATTAGTAGGTTCGCTAAAGTTTGTAGTATATGCTAGCAATCCAACATGTTGTCCAAACATTCCATTTGACAATGGCTTTGTCAATTCAATCTTGGTATCTATTATTGGTGGAATCATTCCAGTGTGTGAGTGGGTGGGGTGAGGCGAAGCGAGGTTAATGTCAGTGATCACTTCACTTCGTTCAATCAATCAAGATAATTACCATTGTTAAGTGATCCAAGTGGAATGAGTAGTGAAGCAGTGTCATTGTAAATGCCAAATATGGTCACGTTCAGGGCTGGTACTTCGCGGTTGGCACATGGGAGAAGATGGAGATCGACGTAATGGTGGGACAGCAATGTGTCAAAGGTGAATGTGAACTGTGATGGCGAGTAGCATGATGCCGCGGCACCATTCGACTGACTGATTTGGCCAGTGAGCATCCACGACGCACTGTAATTGGCACTAAGCGACAGTTTGATGCGCCACGTTCCACTGTCCATCGATGGGTATGGTGCTCTCTCGATGGAATATGACTGAATCGATGCATTGAGCGTGCCTACTTCCTGCTGGGATGGCAGGACACACGAATCAATCGGGTAGGATAGCTGGGCCACAGTCTGATTGCCCATCACCAATGACGTATTGATGTGATTGGCGTTGTATTCCAAATGGAAAACATGTGAGCATATCAATGCCTGTTTGGTCCAATATGTGCAGTTGGTGGATTCGAGTGATACCATCTCATTGGTGTTGGTGTTGGAGTTTGAGTTGTTTGTGGCAATAAGGATGAATAGTTGATAGGTGCACTGAGTCGATGTGTACATTGGTTCAGTTATGACCTCATCCATAATAGTGTAATTATTATTATTTGTATCATTGAATGTTAATATTGTTGTTGATGATGGATTCTTCTTCTTCTTATTATTATTGCTCTTGGTCTTGGATGACACCAACACTGCTGACATCAACAACATCAAAACAATGAACAACACAAACAACTTCATCTTTGATCAAACTCTATCCGCCTTTGTATCTCTATCTATATCTATTTATATGTATATGTATATGTATATAATGTATATAATAAATATATCTGTCTGTTTGGTGATTGTTTATGATCCTGTTTGCATCTGATGATGTGTTTGATTAATCAAACAAACACATGAGTGGGATGTGTGAGTGTGAGGGGGTTGTGTTGTGATCAAGAGGTGTGGACTCGTCTTAGGACCCAACACAAAACTTACAAACAAACAATAACAACAATAGGATGTACACACCTGTACGAATATCTAGATTTATGATCAATTATTAATAAAATAAGGCCCTCGTCATCATTGTTGATCGAATTGGTGATCGTAAAAATGGAATGGTTGTGTTTGTTTGGTGTTGCATCATCAAACAGCTGGGACAAGTTAAAATTAATTAATGTTTTGTTGTACAACAAGACAAGACAACAACTTATCAGTCAAACATCAAAGATTATTTGTAGGTAGATAGAAGTATCGATTGTTTATACTAGGGATAATAGTGATGTACTTCTCCTTACTTCGATTGGTCCCATCTCCGAAGATGACTAGTCATCATAATCTTTATGGACCATTATTTGAATGATCACTTCAACATTCACACCTTTGAGTGCCTTCTCTCCAACCAACTCACACACCCACCACTTGAGCAGTTGATCAAAATTGATTCAAAATCAAGTATCTGAGATTGAAACGTTGGGCCGATAATGACCAAGATGAGACATATCAATATCACGAGAGTCCTGCAGTCTTATTGTTAAATTAAATTATCTGTTATAACATTTATATATATAAAACAAACCTCTATTTATAAACATAATTGTATCATCATCATAATGGTAGGAATCATCTAGATCACGTGACTTGACTCGACATGGCATGATCATTAGCTAACCACATCAACAACAACAACATCTAGTCTACCATTACCGCCACACCACTTACACCAGAGCAATTGACCACGATCAGAACTGTCTTTGACAAGTTCGACAAAGACAAGAGTGGAACATTGGACAAAGTATGTCATGTGATTGATTGAATGATTGAATGAATGAATGAATGAATAGTCATATCTTACAATAACAACAACAACTATAATAGGTCGAGTTGAGAGGAGTTCTAGAGGAGACACTCAAGAGAAAGGTCAGTGACATGCTATTTAACAAGTACTTGGAGCTGCAGTTCAATGACTCGGACAAGAACTTCAATGGCGTCATTGAGTTTGAGGAGTTTGCATCACTCTATTCAAAGATCCACCTCAACCCAGAGTTGCCAATCCATATGGGCTACAAGAAGTCGCCCGAAGTCCATCACACACTTGAGACTGGCGCCAATGCACCAAAGGTCGTACACCAGGAGGTCGTGCTCACAGACGCCGAGCTGGCAGAGGCCCGCGTCGCCTTTGACAAATACGACGCCAACAAGAGTGGCACGATCGATCGCACTGAACTGGCACAACTTCTTCGCGCGACCATTGCCAAGCGTGTTGGTGAGATGATGATGACCAGACTGGTCGACAGCCACATGCAACTAGCTGACAAGGACAACAGTGGCGAGATCGATTTCAATGAGTTCATCGTCATATTCAAGAAAGTACTCGCTCAGCAGGCCAAGTAAAGTAAAGTACTTACTCATCACCATCATGGACAGTATCAATAAATCATGGTCTTCCAGCTTCTGTTACACTTACCCTCGCTCTTCGCGAAGATACCCTCGCACACTTACCCTCGCAGACATACCCTCACACACTTACCCTCGCACACTTACCCTCGTGCATTTGGGGAATGACACTTTGATGTTCATTCATTCGTCTCGACTCATTATCTCTATTTAGTTATAACAGTATACTATACCATCATAATGAGTGGACCAGCAGGCAATACACTTGATATTCAATCAAAGGAGTATGTATATCTTGATTGATGAATGATGAATAACATACTCACTCATCTCAACTCAACTCAATCAATCAATGAATCAATCACAGTGTTATCAAACTGATACTACAGTTCTGTCAAGAGAATGCATTGTTGAGTACATTGACAGCATTGCAGAATGAGACTGGAGTCAATCTTAATACGATACAACATAGAGATACGTTCTTGGATGATGTTAAACAAGGCCGTTGGGATAAGGTGTTGATGGAGTTAGCTCATGTCAAACTGTCACCGGCAAGTCTAGTCGATCTATACGAGCAGATCATCGTGGAGATGTTGGACATGGGCGAGTTGGAGCTGGCCAAGTCACTGCTGAGAAAGAGTGAGGCGATGAATCATCTCAGACTGAACAACATCGATAGGTATCTGCGCTTGGAGCATTACCTGCAGCGTGGTTCAGTTGATCTGCGCGACTTCTACGATGCGGGCGTGTCGACGGATAAGCGACGTGCTCAACTGGCCACATTGCTTGGCAAAGAGATACAGTCTGTGGAGCCATCGCGACTGATGAGCTTGTTGGCACAGGCACTAAAGTGGCAGCAGTATCAAGGCATTGTGGCACCGGGTGCTGACTATGACTTGTTCCGTGGCGACTCGGTGCTGTCCTCGTCATCGGCGGCCTCTGAGGAAGAGGACATACCCACAACGCTGGACCGCACCATCAAGTTCCAAGACAAGAACTATCCCGAATGCTGTCGATTCTCCCCTGATGCCCAATACCTTGTCACAGGCAGTGTCGACGGTTTCATCGAGGTGTGGAACTACTCAACAGGAAAGCTTGCGACCAATCTACCATATCAATCAAATGTATGTGTGTTCGCCTGCATACATGATCACGTGATCAATCAATCACTTACTCACTCCACTGATAATATGATAGGACGACTTCATGATGCATGACAAGACGATACTGTGTTTGAACTTCTCGAGAGATGGAGAGTATCTGGCATCTGGTTCAATCGATGGACATATCAAGGTGTGGCACATTCGAACGGGCAAGTGTCTGAGGAAGTTTGAACCTGCACATCCTCAAGGTGTCACATGTCTATACTTCAGCAAGAATGCCACTCAAGTCCTTTCAGGATCATTCGATGGAACACTAAAGTATGTGATCGCCTCACTCAATCAATCAATCAATCAATCAATCAAACTCACTCATACATCACAACAATTTAGAATACATGGACTCAAGTCTGGAAAGTCACTCAAAGTGTTTAGAGGACATAACTCATTTGTGAATGATTGTTTCTTTACAGAGAGCGAGGACCGTGTTGTATCATGCTCGAGTGATGCAACGGTTCGTGTTTGGGACGCCAAGTCGGCAGAGTGCCTACAGACACTGAGGCCAACACAATCAGTTCGAATCAAAGACATATCAGTTCGCGGTGTGATTGGCATGCGCAACAATCCAGACCTGGTACTCATTTGCAATGCATCGCCCATCATCTGCATCATGTCGATACGCACACAGACCATCACCAAGCAGTTTACATTGGACAACAACAAGAACTTCCTTTGTTGTACACTATCACCCAAGCAGACCTATCTCTACGCAGTGTCCGAGGACAACATATTACATTGTTTCGACGTTGACAAGGGCACACATCTACAATCAATGGAGCTACATCCAAAGGAAGTGATTAGCATCATGCACCATCCGAATCGCAACGTCCTGGCGTCCATCTCAACAGATTGTACACTTCGAATATGGAAATCAATCAACAAAGTTTGAATGAATTCCAAAGTGGATAATTAATTAATTAATATAATAATAATTATTTTATTTTAATGTTCGAAAAAATAGATTCTATTATAATAACCATTCCTTTGGAGAACCATTATTAAATGAAGGTCCATCTTTCTAAAATAAAGGTTTGATGTATAAATATCTTTTACATTTGGAAAACCATCTTTGATTGATTAGTATAAAGTTTCTAGATTTTTGATTATTGTTTCTCCAGGACGGTAGTGCTATTCATTATAAACTTTTCACATATATATTGTAGAATTAACTCTGGTAGATTATCCATTCTATATATATTTATTTATTTGTAAGTGTTTCCAAAGATAAAAAATAAGACAATATGGTAGGTTCCTCAACTTTATTTTTTTTTTTTATTTATAAAAAAATTAATAATAATTAAAGATTAGATAAATAAATAAATTAAAATTGATTTTTAAATCTCCAGATGGTTCTAACTCCAATTAATCTGGTAAACTTATTGTTAGAATCTAATCATTTTGTGACCCGAAGAGTCCCACCTTCGCACCTTATTTTTTTGAACACCCAACACTCCACTCTTTTCAAATTATTGATGATCTACATACTAATACTATAACTGTAATTTGAATGAAGGTGAAGTGATAATGTAAAGTAATAGTAGTTGTATCACAATATATATATATAAGTTTTAGAGAACAACATACAACAACAACAACAACCAAGAATGAGTAATAATGGAGGCACACAACAACAGCCTTCAAACATTAAGGAGATGATAGCAACGGGAAAGGTAGACAATTTGATATTCAACCCTGGTTCAATGCTCGATCAAGGACGACCAAGTCAACTGCCACCAAAGTCTCAAGAAGAGATAGCAAAGCATCAAAGAGAATACGAAGAGATACAAAAGAAAGCAAAGAAGACATGTATTGTATCATCATCGCTCAAACATGACTCATTCACTCACTCATACGATCATTCAATCAACCAAACTCAGTGGAGAAAGAAGCAAAAGAGAAAGAGAAACAGGATCAAGTGCGAAAGGAGAAAGAGAAGTCATTGATAGACGCAAGACGAGTTTGGGAAGATGATATAATACCAAATTGGGACCCAAAGAAGTAGGTTGATTCATCGATTGATTGATCGATTGATCGATTGATTGATCGCCGCTCATTCATTCACTTACACATTCGATCAATCAAACAACTCAATATAGGAAGGATCCAGGTATAATGAAAAGGATTAGAGAGGTATCATGGCGTGGACTACCACCAGCTGTGAGAGGAAAGGTTTGGAAGATGGCAGTTGGAAATGACTTGAGGATCACGAATGATCTATTTACTATATCACTGGGACATGCGAACAATGCTCTGTTGGCATTCAACAGGAACAATAGGGTGACTTCGCCCAAACATAACGACGACGATGACTCACCGCCAAGAAGGAAGCACTCATTGAATGGCAAGAGTGTGTTGAAGGACAGCGACGACTTTGACAATGAGGACGTGCTTGGTGTCGAGTCCACCAGTCTTGGCCTCATTCTACAGGATATACAGGACACCTTCCCCTCACTGATGATATTTCAAAAGAGTGGACCTCTGCACAACGACCTGATAGATGTGCTGGGCGCATACATTTGCAATCGACCCGATATTGGATATGTACCCGGTATGACTTTCCTTGGTGCCATGTTCCTGCTCAACATGGAAAAGTACGACGCCTTCCAATGTCTCTCCAATCACATCAACAAGAACTGTTTCCTAGCATTCTTTAGACAAGATCAATCAGGTGTAAGTGATCGCGCACATCAACAAAGGGTGCACCAAGTCTAACGCGCGCACACACTATCCAATCAATCAGATACCAAAGTACTTGAATGCAATGGATGCGACAGTTGAAGCAATGCTACCAAAACTACACAAACACTTTAAGGACGTTGGTATATCAGCCAAACATTACTTGGTCGACTGGATCACAACATTGTTCTCCAAGACTCTACCGTTGGACATTGCCACGAGGATATGGGACTTGACATTCCTCGAGGGTGAGATCTTTGTATACCGCACATCACTGGCTATCCTGCGACTATTCATTGCCGATCTGGAATCGGCCACCTATGACCAATGCATCGATCTATTCACACAGCTACCACAACGAAAGATACAAGAGGATCAGTTCTTTGACGAGGTTGCCTCCATTGTTTTGGATCAAAGGAAGTTTGACAAACTGTTGGAGGCCAAGTAGATTGATTGGTCGAGAACAATGGATATATTATTATAAACAACATGATAACTGTTTGTCTGTATTTTGAATTGCCATTAGAGTTAGAAACAACATGTTAGACTAATGCTCTTGTTCGAGAGTTTAAATAAGAGTTGTTATTATCCAATGATTGTCTACGGCATGATTCTCCAAGACGAACGACAGGCAGCTACAGTGTAGTCCAACCAGAGGCGAATGATATGGTCTCTTGCTCTTGATTCAGCTGGTGAAGAATGGAGGACAGTGCAGAGTAAAAGGATTCGTTCGACATGGTGATGGTCTGGGGTGTGATGGCAGACTTGATAATACAGTACATGTACATGATGCACTCCTTATCGTTGGACACGCCAATCTCGATGGGCGCCGTTCTTGTCTGTGTGATGATACGATACGTGTGATCGGCCTTGGACGAGAATGTCTTTAGGAACGACGTGAACACACTGTATTGCACCTGGAACAGTGGGTCCTGCGCCAGTGTCGACCACTTGATACCGTCATTGCAATAGACGGGTGGACTACGCCATTTGATCGATTCATGGTAGTTGGGTGGAATGGGAGGAAGTGGTGTGACTTGAGTATTGTTCATCATAGCCGCAGTCGAAGGCGATGCAGGAGTTTGCAGTCGAGTATTGTTGTTATTTGGAAAGCCCTGTTGTTGCTGTTGTTGATATTGAGGTTGCATCAGTGATTGATACTGTTGCTGTTGCTGTTGCTGCTGTTGTTGTTGTTGTAGTTGTAGTTGTTGTTGCTGTTGCTGTTGTTGCAATTGATACTGTTGTTGTTGATCATACTGCGATTGAGTTTGTCCATTCTGATTCAAGTAGAAGGGAGTTGGCTTGGCCATGTTGAGCTGCTCGGCTGTCTTGAGGTTGTCAATGTCGGATGGGATGTTCGAGTGCATGAATTGCTGTTGATGGTTCTGGTTGATCGTGTGATTGAATGACAGTAGACCATAGTGAAGGAATGGATGTGCCAGTGCAGTGTTCAGTGACAGCCTCTCTCTCGGATTCAACTTGAGTAGGCTGGTGACAAAATCGATACAAGAGTCATCAGTGACTCCAAACTCTCTCATTCTATCAGGTGTCGTCTTGTTAGTTGACATGCCATCTCTTTGAACACAAGTCCGGCCTAGGCCACTTACTTTTGTGGTACAAGCGAGAGAGACCGCAGAAACTCCCCGCTGTCAATCATCTTGGCCAAGTTGACCAGGGCGCCAAGCACGGTGGTCTGGTCCAGTTGTGGGAATATTACATTGATCAGGTCTCTTCCTGTTATGAGTCTGAACGTTACAACACCAATCGCCCAGATATCTACAAGCAATGGTATGTAGCCATCAGTGGTCGACCCTGACATAATCTTGCCCTTCTGAGTATCCAAGTTTGGTGCCAATATGATATGTATGATCTCTGGTGCCTATGAACGTATGTATGAATGAGTGAGTGAGTGGCGCCAAGGGTACGTACGACCGCGCGCACCCCATACTTACCATGTAGAGAGGCGATCCGGCAAGTGTAGAGTGCATGTCGTTGATGTCTTTGGTGATGGAGGCATAGCCATAGTCGGTGATCTTTAGAATGGGTAGGTCGTCTGGATGATAACTGTACTTGTTGTTGTTCTGTGTTTGAAGATCATTGCTGTGATTGTTGAGCTTGTTGTTGATGTTGCTCATTGTCCTCTGCTTGAGACTGTGCAGCAGGACATTGGCCGGCTTGATATCCCTGTGCGAACACTTGTGATTGTTCATAAACTCGCTTGCACTACAAAGTTGATACACCAAATGTGACACGAGCGACAATGGTAGACCATAATCAAACGTGAGCATCAAGTCCTCCAATGTTCCACCATCTATATATTCCAACACAAATATAGCTGTCGTCTTGTGTTTCTGTTGATTGAATGTTTGGTTTGATTGATTGATCGATCGAGTTAGTGATTGAGCGAGTCGATCATACATTGAACTACATACAAAACAGTCAATCATCTTGATAATGTTAATGTGTTGATCAGGCGAGTTGAGCGCGAGTAGTGCATTGATCTCACCTTGAACCTGACTGAATGATTGATTGAATGAATGAATGAATGAATGAATGAATGAATGAATGATGTGATCGATTGATTGAATGATATTAGTACAATGAAGACAGTCCACATCACTTCACATCACTTCACATCAATTCACTTACACCCAATTGGCTCTGTTCTGATTGATGTCCACTAGTTTGATTGCAACGAACTCATCGGATGTGTCTTTCTTTATAGCCTTGTATACTACACCAGTCACACCCCGACCCAACTCCTTAATGTTGGTATATGTTTCGGGCCAGTATAATACTCGCTCCCTATTAGACATATCTTCTTTCTATCTCTTTATCTCTATCTCTATCTCTATCTCTATCTCTATCTCTTTATCTATCTTTATCTATATGCGTGTATCATCAACCAACTGACAAACATTGTGTTTGTTTTTCATAATAAACGTGTTTTTCATCGAGTTGATTGTTTTTCCCGAACTCGGAGAGGGCATGCAGGCAGGTCCCTCGCCGCACGAGTTCATCGAACAGTTCAGTCAGAAAAATGATGATCAATTAATTAAACATCTATCATACTTGTAGATTGGTTCCATGTAGTTGACAAGTCAACTCTTTATAAATATAAATCGTGAAGGGTTATTCTCTTCCGAAATATCCCAATACTCTTCTGAGCCATAGTTGATAAAGATTTCATCGCCCTCTCTAATTTGTGTTGTTAGATCTGTAGTGGTATATCCTGTTGGATCGATTATTCTGTCCATTGTCTGGATAGGCATGATTGATATACCTACTCCTCCTATCAGGATCTCACCCGTACTTGAGGAATCGTGCGGAAATAACAAAGCATATTGGTCTGAGATATGTTCTTATCAATTGATTTAACAAATGACATAATATTATAGACTTTTCGGTCCAACATATTATGTTCCACCACTTATTTCAAAGAGATAAAAACAGCCAAAAGAAAACATGATACTGAATCAGAAGTGTATCACATACAGACATCTTTGAAAATCAACTGTTTCATTTCTCGGAAATGACAGTTCGCCCAAACAATCTGAACATGTTCGTGTCATCATGAGAGTAACTTATTATCTTCTCAACTCCCTTGTTATATCTCCAACCAAACAGTTATAAATACCTTGTCACATAACAAACAAGGACCAAGATCAAAGCAATGAGCAAAAGACGAATGGATATTGAAGAAGAGAGCGACAGTAACAACAGTAGCAGTGACAGCGGCAGTGACAGCAGTGGCGAAGAAGTTGTTGTACCAAAGAAGAAGCCAACAACATCCACTACTTCAACAACATCAACAACATCAACTACATCAACAACAACAACAAAGAAATTAAAAAAAGACAATGACAATGACAAAGACAACCGAGTTATATATTATGGAGAGGTTAAATGCATGTCTACTACAAAGATATGTAGTAACAATGCGTACTTTAGTGTGACGGGAGAGAAACAACCACTTTATCTATGTGGCGTTCATTCGAAATCTTACAAGTCTCGTGCCAAGTCTCTGCCAAAACCAACGGCGGCAGAGAAGGAGAAACGACTGGTTGAACAGATGCAGGGCGAGGCTGACAAGATTGAAAAGGCACGTCTGGTGAACCATGGTGCCAAGCGGCCTGGTAACGTGGTTTTGTCTCAACTGCGTATGATGAAGTCGCCCGAGCAGCTCGATGGCTATCAAAAGGTATTCCCCAACTTTAAGCACGGCGGACGCAAGGATGGCCTGGGCATGCCGTCGCTCTCACCTATGAGCCTGGGACCGGTTGTGCACAACCAACCAAACGCGCCGCCCTCTTTGAACATTGAGAACTTCCACCAAGGCTCCAAGTGCTTCGAGCAGGATTTTGAAGCTGGTCCCGGCAAGGTGGTGGGTGATCGCTATCGCAAGAGTCGTGATCAGATGTTCCAAGACAGCGAACCACATCGTCACAAGTACAAGGACAGCAATGGAAAGCCAAAGATTCCAGACTGCTTCATTTGGTATACGCCAGATGGCAAGGAGCATCGTCTTGGAGCACTGGAATGTCGTCAATTCTATTGCAATTACTATGAACGCTTGGCTTCACAGCAAGAAGACTTTAAGAACCTACGAGAACTAAGAAACAATGGTACCAACCTTCAGATCATTGGCTATGATGCAAGGTCCATTGCACCAGGTGATGAGTCCATCAACCTCGAGTACACCAACACCAAGAAACCATTCGGTCACGAGCTGGTACTCTACACCATGTTGCAAATGAGTGATCCCAGCAAATATCCATGGAGGAGTCCCAAACACAAGACCTTTGAATTCTAAAGGTCTATCTCTCCATCACATCTTTTATATTTATTCATTTTATTAATATCCATCCAATCAATGGGAGCAATCAACCATTCAATTATTCAATCATTCAATCAATCGATCAAATATATCTTGATTATGGGCGAATGTTCTGAACCAGGAAAGTCCAGAGATTCTGGAAAAGCAAAGATTGGCCCGAAATTAGTGTGTGCATATCACACGAGCGACAACCTTTCCATCAACTTTGTTACCCAAGTGTGATCGTATGAATGATTGAATGAATAAATGTGTTTAAGTTATTAACAAACAACAAATATACATATACATATACAATATATATATCCTCAATCGATGTACCCTCTGTAGTAGTACTACCTGGTACAACTACTCAATCAATCAAACAAATAAACGATGCACAGTAACATTAAGAACAATCTATTGGATGAGAAATGTAGGCGGAACAAAGTGTTCCTGATCATCTCATGTTTGATGTTCGTCTTGTTCATGGCAGTTGGTCTTGGATTCTCTTTTAACGATCTAGTACCAAGTGTAGGTTGCGGGTCGCAGTGTCGAAGTCTCAGTGCGCACACTTGATACTAAACTAATCATGGACACGTACACAGATTGTAAAGGCGCGATCATATTCGCGGTCTGAATGCCAGGTAGTCAACAAACATATAGAAACAGGTTGCTTTGATGAGGATTGCTACAGATACAACTCACAGATATGGTGGTACAGAATATGGGGCGACAGCTTCTTCTTCAAATATGTATCTCCATCTGGTGACAATGGTGACAGTGATGGTAGTTCGAGCGACTCTAGTTCACTTTATGACAATGGCAATAGTACATCATCAAATGATACATCAACATCTTCATCTTCATCTTCATCTTCATCATCATCATCAGGATGCAACATCTTGAACAACTATTGTGTACATGGCATTTCAAATGTGACTTATATCGATCGCTATGGCAACAACATATCAACATCGATCAGTGGACTATGGTCATCTGACGAGTCATGGGTACGGCACTACACATATCGATACTCAGTGGGCTACACCTTTGCTTGTTATTATAACAATGATCAACCGACTGAAGTGATGTGGTTTCCACCTCCCTACTACAACAATGGTACACTGACATTGGTCGTCATCTTTGATTCACTTGGATTTATCCTATTAGCGATCACCATAGTATACGCCGTCAAGTACTATCGAAGTAAGCGATTGTTGGAAGCGAGCAATCAATTGCCACTCTATTTGCCAATCAACAATATAATCGAGGAAGAAGAGGAGGAAGAGACATTATTAGATGATGACAACGAAGACGAGGAAGATGATATACCTAGCCAGTACTACCAAACGAATGATACGCCGAGCTTACAATAGGTAGGCCTCACGTACATACGTACATGTGTAATATAATAATATAATATATAATGTCCAATCAATCAATCGATCTAATATTTACTTATTGTTGATGGCATTGTTGTACGACTTGACTCTGTGCATGATGAACAGTTTGTCGTCTTGGCGGAGCAGTGTGGACGTTGCCGGATTGGTATGTACAAACTTGCCATTGCCATCCATCTTGTTCCTGAACAGTGCGATGCATATGATGTTGCAGCCAAGTAGTGTTTCAAAGAGGTATCCAAACCGTTGTCCAATAAAGTTCTCGGGTATGTCCACCTGGAAGATCTTTGTGCGGCTGGTCACCTGATCACTCTTTCCGACCAGGATCTGTATCAGTGCCAGCAAGTGAGGATTGAAGAAGCACTGGCACAACAGACTGTCAAACACTGTGCTCAGGAACACATTGCCACTGGCGAATGATGGTGCCATGTAGAATGGGTCGTTCTGGTTCCATCGATGATTGTCTGGCAGCAGGTGTAGGTTGAGCGGGTCGGCTGTAGTGTGTGTGGATATGGATGTGATTAGTTAGAAGTGTCCAGAAGGTGCTGATCATGGCAGACAGGCAGTGTACATACCCAACTCCCAGATGGGGAAGATGTTGTGCTTCTTGATCACATCCTTGGCACAGATGATCGCCAGTAGTGTGTCCTTGTCATTGATGAAGGGCTCTCTGCTGTGTGTCTCTTGCGAGAGCACAACAAGCTTGGAACACTTGAGAATGCCAGCTCGCTTAAGATCGCGGAAGATGGCGGCATTGCCTTCAACAATGTAGACCTCTGGATACTTGCTGATCTTTTCCCATTCAGACTCGGGGAACTTGGGCGTCAGCACGACGATTGGATCGTATCTTCGCAGATAAGAGTCGCGCAGTGGATGGATAAAGAACTCGATGTTCATAATATGTCCAGCCAGGATGATGTGGTTGTTGATTGATTGAATGTCCTCGCACGTGTCGACCAGGTAGTCCTGGAAGTACCTAGTCGTCCAGAATTGTTTGGGTGCCTTAGTCGATTGCGCGAGAGGGGGTGGCAGTGGTGGCGTGTAGACGCCCATCGTCAAACTGAGGTCAGAGGGAACGGGCGAGAGGTTGGTTTGACCTTCGCTCAATGTCTCTTCCGATGACATAAAGTCAATGTTTGATGTGTCACTATTGTTACTGTTGTACCTTTGGTGTTGGTGAGCACCACCACTGCTGCTGCTGTTGTTGTTACTGGTGTTACTAGTGTTACTGTTGCTGTTGTTGAAGAAATCCTTGACATTGGCTGACGGGTTGTCAAGTCTGTGAACTGTTTGAAGAACGGACAAGTCATGGTTCAGCTCCTTCTTCTTCTCGATGATGAGCCTATGCAATGACTTGCCACGATTCTTTGGCGATTTAGCGCCATCGACCTTTTCGGATAATATAAGTTTACATCTATATTGATTGATTGACAGTGAATGTTAGACCAGTTTGGATCAGGGAAGCATCGCCTGGATCGTTCAAACAGCAACAACAACTTACATATATTTGTTTGTATTATTATCATACTTCCATGCTACTTTAGCTTCCATCTATGAATGATGAATGATGTTAGCCAACCTTATTCCATCGATATGAGACTGTGTGAGAGGTGTACTTACAGCTACAGAGTCATTGGTAGAGTCGACATTCTTCTCGGCCAACATCTCGAGTGTGACAAACCTGATCCTTCGGGCGGACAGTTTGCTCTTGGCCAAGAGGATGCCACTATCGTGGTCCTGTATGATATAGTCTTTGGATGGATTCATCTTGATCCTCTGCTTCCTATGGATCACTGATTCTATTCCAAATACAATCATACCCAATCGGTCATATATAAACTATGATGAATGAGAAAGATATTGCATTAGTTCCATGTGTTGGTATATGTGTCATTAATGAACAAACATACATTGGCAACCTTCTTGAATGGGAGTCCAACGAATACATTGGAGAATCGTTGAGTGAATATCTCATAGCTGTTGCCTGAGCCATACTCATCAAAGTCGTTGTAGTTGTGCAAGTCTGATCGCAGTAGATTCATAAGAAGTGTGCTGAAGCCAGGTGATAGACAAGACTGAGCAAGCAGGTTCTATTGTGTGGACATGGGTCAGTCATTGAGTGTTATTGTTTAGCGAGCGTCATGTACGTACCATCTTCAACTCCTGGATAGATATGGCTTGAGTGGCACCAGCAGTCAACATCTTTGGTACTAGCCTTGGATTCATGACTTGTGCAAATATAGGTGTATTGTGAATGAATGCTCTCACTGTGAGTACTCTCAAGATGTTGTCCATGTCATCGTTTGTGTCGTCCATCGATTGCTTGGAGAATATGAATATGCTACTCGCTCCTCTCAAATTTGATCGATCAATATCGTCTCCTTTCTACATTTGGTAATAACCTGTGTGAGTAGGTGGAGCCATGACAGGTGATCGATTGGATATGTATGTACATACACCAGGTGTACCCTTTATAAAGGTTACAAGCTTCTTGATCTTGTTGTGATTTATCATTGGTGCATAGTACTCGGGTGGTTCCTGGCTGTTAAAGACAAGAAGTGGCATTGGTTTGATCCTTGACTGTAGTGGGTGAGCAGCGGTTAGTTCATCAATCAGAGAGAGGATGGAGTGGCCAAGCGATGGCTCCCAAATGACTTGCATTAAAGAAGAACTCTTTGGTGAATGTGTTGAGGGATCTCTCATATATATTGCCAACAATGGCGGCGTACTTCTTGTGGCTGGTCTTGAAGCCTCGATCCCATGCTACATTGAGTTGTGTTAGTTTGGATTGGACGATGCCTATGCGAACACATGGTATATACATACACTTTGATGCGTTGAGAAGCGCCAGCAGCTCAGATGACTTAAGTGGCAAGTACATCAGTGCCATGAGGATCATTACACTTGCCAGTATACGACCAAGATTGGTCTGTGGAGTGATGTCTCCATATCCTACTGTGGACAGTGTGACCACGGCATAGTAAATCGATGTATGGAATGGAATGCCTTCGACCGATGTGATCATCGATGCAAATAAAATAATAAATATGAACAGTGACAATAGCAGCTGACTAGTCTTTAACCAAATGGCTGGATAGGAGTGGGATTGGATTGATGTTAGTTAGGACTTGGCTTGGTGATCACCATGTTGATGCGACTTACTTCCAGCACCATGCAACTTGAATATCCTTGGAGCCTTCAATATCCTGAGAATTCTGAGGAATCCCAGAGGGACGACGTTGACCAAAGAGTTGGGTAACAATGTGACAAATATTGGAAGTAGTGATATAATGTCCAAGATAGTCGATGTCTTCTTGAGGTACTTCCGTCTGTTACATAATGAATGTTAGAATGATTGATTGATTGAATGATGTGCCACCAGACAGACGCGACTGTCCACAAACATACTTATTCTTTGTGAATACCAGACATCTGACAAAGTCAATGACAAAGAAGATGGAAAGAACGAGAAGGAATAGGTTGAGTTGGAAGGATGAGTGTGCATTTGGATCCATGTAACTGAGTGCAATGTAGATGCCAACTGAGAGTACACTGAGTACGATGTTGATGTGCTCCATTAGAAAGTCAAAGCGCACATACCATCGCTTATATATTAACATTCGTCGTTTACGCCGTTTCTCCTCCTCTTCATCGTCGTGCATGTTGTACTCTGAGTTGTAGGTGTCCATCTCGATGTCGGACTCTGAGCTGGTGTCACTGTGCGACGACGTCGTTGAGCCATCGTCGTCGACCGATCTTGCGGACGAGTCGTCATCGTCCATCATATTGACCACACTGCCATCGTAACCATCCTCAATATGGCTATGTCTTGCTGCACTATCTTCGGACGATTCACTCCATTCACCAATATGTGACTCTCGCAGATTCATTTGACTCTTTCCAAGTCTTGTCATGACCATTTGACTTTGACTTCTCTGTCCATATTGTTGTTGTTGCTGTTGTGATGATGATGTATCTGCACCTTCAACTCCATCATTATTATTATTATTACTTGTACTATTATTATTATTATTATTGATTACACTATTAAAGTCACTGAATGAGATCTGTTGCAGCTTACTTGAGCTGGTATTGTTGTTATTGATTGGAGTGTTGTTGTTATTTGACATGTCTAGAGTTATTACTTCCTGTGCTCATAGTTCATATACACCAAGTATCCCCTGGAACAACTGATCTCACTCTCTATGTATCCTATAAATATATATATCTTAAGATGTTATCTATCTATCTCTATCTGTTATTGTTCTCAACTAGTATAAGTTTGAATGAATGAATGAATGAATGAATGAGTGTTGTTGAAAGAAGTGAAGACACAAGTAACACATAAACACACAACACAAACAACAACCTTTGATGTGTATATGAAGTTGTGTTGTATGATATGCAAACAGACGGCTGACTGACTTTGTGTGTTTGTAGTTGGGTTTAGTGCCAACCTATCTGGTGTGTTTATGGGCAATCGAAACACACTCAAGACGAAGCTTATTGGGCAGGGCCTACTGAAGGGGGACCAGTGCTTGAAAAAACTTAGACATCTCAGTCGATTTCTCAAAGACACCAATAAAACGAATGGGTGTTTGGGTAAAAGCCTCAGATGAACCCACCCCACACATCGATGTGCATGGCATCAGTCAGACCTGACTTTGAGAACTACTGACACTACATAGACTGCGGCCTGCCTCTACAGAGAGACAATCAGAGTTTCAGAACAACTGTCGGATTTAAAGATAGATCACTACATGCTATGTATGTAGGTAGGTAGGTAGGTATTAATAACTGTTCACTGTTTCAATTAAAGTGTTGAAGTTAACTGTTTGACCATCTTCTTGGTGTAATTGTTGCATTGAATGAATAGATGCAGCAGTAACTTGGATATTTACCAAGCCATCAAACCAAATACAACTACAACATCAACAATAATAAGGGTTCATTGAACAATCCCTCTTTTCCATTCCTCTTTCTCTTCTTCTATTTGTCCTTCGAATCGATCTGGACCTTGATATCAATATGTCACCATCATTATCCTTGCCCAGAATCACATCGAGATATGATATTCAGTGGGGTCAACAATTATTGAATGTAAGTTCATCCAACATTCTTGCAACAACAACAACAACAACAATGTGATTGAACATTAATATCATTGCACACCAAGTGATCACTAATTAGATATAAGATCGAAGTTGGTTAAGTTGGTGTGAATGAAACCTCGTCCGAGGCAATGTATCTGCAATCATAGAGGCTGAACAATACATCATTGACAAGTCTATGGAGATCGATGTACTTGGTGCGAACTCGATAACGCAGACGCCAAACCAATCTTGTCCATTAGCATTATGGTTCATTCAGTTGTCTGAACTCCAAGTGCTTGGTTGGACATGATTGATCTCCACCAGATAGTAATCGCTTGCTTTTTCCAAAGACCCTTCCTCCAAGTTCTCTTTCTCTTCATTCATTCATACATCTCTCCATTGTCATGTCTTGTCAACTGGCTCAGAGCATCGCAAACCAAAACTGGAAGGACCTCGTGTTCGGTGTAACGTTATGAATTTGGACGTGAATAAAAATTTAATCTCTGTGTGTGAGTTCAAACAAAGACACTACAGACCTCAATCTTCGTCTCTCTCTCTCCGTTCACTCTCTCTCATTGACACCACGTACACTCATCATACACAGACACACCCTTTTCCAACTTCATCTCTTATTATTGTATATCTTTGTTCATTCATTCACGTTCATTCATACGTTCATTCATACATTCACTACATCATCATTAATTTAATATTACTACTTTAGTACATTTATACATATATATACATATATTAACACATATATAGATTGTTTACAATGGATTGGGCACCCCATCAAGATGGTCTCAACCAACTGGTCAACATCCTCAAGCAGACCAACTCAAGCGATCAGGAGACACAGAGGAAGATACAGAGTGTACGTGTCGTCAACATCGACTTCAACATCGACATTGACATCGCCACATGACCTTGACCTTACACAAACAACAACAACAATATTGACACTTCACAATCGATCAAACGATTGACCAATCAACTTTAAAACAGGAACTCAAAACATTCAACAAGATTCCAGATTATAATAACTACTTGACATATATATTCAAGCTCCAACATCTGGATGCTTACGTCAGGAATGTGTCAGGACTCTTGTTGAAGCAGAACATCAAGAACTACTATCAGAACATGCCTAGAGTGGTTCAAGAGTTCATCAAGCGCGAGATCGTACCCGTACTCTCTGATCCACTTCAGAACGTGCGTCATACCGTCGCCAACATCATCACCAACTTGATTTCCAGGAGTTCATTCGAGGTGAGTTCAAGCATTGATTGATTGAATGAATGATCGTTCGCTAACATCATAATACTTAAAGGATTGGAAAGAGTTGTTGCCAATGTTGATGTCGGGCTTGGATAGCCCCGACCAGAACGTTGTAGAGGGAGCACTCTACACACTCTCACTGCTTTGCGAGGACTTTACGCAACAGCTCGACAGTGAGAAGATTGGCAGACCTCTCAATCAGCTGATCCCCAAGTTACTGATGTTCCTCAAGTCGACGACACCAGTGTTTAGGGGTCGCGCGCTCTCGTCGCTGCACTTCTTCATCCCGCACATGCCTGGCGCACTGCTGATCAACATGGAGAGCTACCTGCTGGGCATCTTCTCCCTGAGCGACGACGCAAACTCTGATATAAGAGTCAAGGTTTGCCGATCGTTGGTGTCGCTGGTCTCCCTGCGAATGGACTTCCTGATGACCCACATCAAACAAATCATCCAGTACATGTTGCACGCATCCAAAGACTCCAACGAGGATGTGGCCCTTGAGGCCTGCGAGTTCTGGTCCGCCATTGCTGACTCCCCACATTGTGAAGAACTTCTGAAAGAGTTCCTTCCAGTGTATGTATTCAAATCAATCACTCAATCAATCAATCAGTGAATGATTGTTCACTAACCATCATCTATGCAATCAATCTAGCTTAATACCAATTCTACTTAATGGAATGGTGTACACAGTTGAGGAGTATGAGTCCTTTGAGAATGAGGAGGACACAGCAAACATCCCCGATCGTCCACAAGACATCAAGCCATTCTTTGTCAACAGCAAGGTTCACACTACTGGACCCTCTCAAGGCCAAGGGTATGTCGGCCTCAACGGCCAACCTCACACACCACACGCACATACTAACTGATTATGACAATCATAGATTCGTTCAAGGTGAACAACCACAGCAACAGGAGGATGACGATGATGACTATGATGATGATGATGATTTTGCAGATGATGAATCATGGTCAATCCGTAAGAGCTCTGCTCTGGCTCTGGATACATTGTCTTCGATATTCGATGCACCAACCTATCTCTCTATCGCGCTGCCTCTCATCGAACAAAAGATGCATGAGTCCAACCAATGGATGGTCAGAGAGAGCGCCATCCTGGCACTGGGCGCCATCGCCGAGGGTTGTCTGAAGGGCCTGTCGCCACATCTGCCCAAGGTCATCCCCTATCTGATCAACATGCTCAACGATCCCAAGCCACTGGTTCGTTCGATCACCTGTTGGGCACTCAGTCGTTACTCACACTGGATCTCAGTGGATGGTGTCGAACTCATCCCATTGCTCATCGGCAACCTTCTCAACAGGATATTGGACAACAACAAGCGTGTTCAAGAAGCAGCATGCAGGTAAGTTGTGTGCGAGCACGCAATATGTCAACTTCGACTGACCATCAATCAATACTTTAGTGCATTCGCAACGATCGAGGAAGACGCAGACAGGAATCTGATCCCATTCTTGCCAAACATCTTGACGACATTTGTTCAAGCCTTCCAGAAGTATCAGGCCAAGAACTTGTTGATCCTCTACGACGCCATCTCAACACTGGCCAAGGTCATTGGCAAGGATATGAACAAGCCAGAGTACATCAATGTATTGATGCCACCACTTCTCCACAAGTTCCAATCACTTGAGGATGACAACAAGTAAGTAGTTACTGATGCTGTCATGGCATATGGCCACAAACAGACTCAACTGACCAATAACAATCAAACAACATTAGGAACCTGCTCCCACTGCTTCAATGTTTGACACCAATATGCTCATCAGTTGGTCTTGGCCTTAGCGATGTCATCATTGTGTTCTATAACAGAGCACTCAAGATCATAATTGAGACCTTGACAGCGATTAAAGTAAGTGAATCAACGATCAAGATTTGAATGTATGATTGAATACTAACATCAACACCATAACAACAATAATAGATATACAAAGAGACTGAAGACGACGCAGATGAGCCAGATAAGGACTTCATTGTCAGCGCTTTGGACCTGATCAGTGGTCTGACTGATGGAGTTGGCACGAGCATTGAGGGTCTGGTGGCAAACAGCAACCTGCCACTTGTACTGTTGGAGTGCATGAGAGATAGCCACCCTGACGTCCGTCAGAGCTCCTTTGCTCTGCTTGGAGACCTGTCCAAGTTCTGCATTGTTCACTTCAAGACCCTGATACCAGAGTACATCCCAATCCTCACGCTCAACCTCTACCCCGACCATGTGCCCGTTTGTAATAATGCCTGCTGGGCTCTTGGAGAGATCTCTGTCCGCCTGCCCCAGGAGATCAAGCCACACGTCAAGGACATCCTTGCCAAGCTTATCCCGATCATGCAGAACGTGAAGCTCAACCGCAACATCCTCGAGAACACGGCCATCACACTGGGCAGGATGGGATTGGTGTCAGCTGATGTCTGTGCGCCACGCATCGAGGAGTTCATCCAGTGCTGGTGCATGGCCATCCGTGCCAAGATCGACGACCAGGAGAAGGACTCGGCATTCCGTGGCATGTGGGTGATCATCAGCAACAACCCATCGGGTGCCCTCAAGCACCTCATCTACATCTGCGACGCCATTGCCAGCTGGAACAAGTTGGAGACCGACCTGAACGATGCCTATCGCCGTCTGCTCCACGTGTTCAAGGAGAGCATCGGCCAGCACTGGCCACAGTACTACGCACAGTTCCCACTGCAGCTGCGCAAGATCCTCAACGAACGATATCAATTGGAATGATCAGGTTGGACCGTCTCTGCATACACCTCCCCAAATGCACCACCAATCATCATGATTGCAACACCTCAACACAAGATGGCACAACAACAACTACCACCAACTAATCAATCTAGACACTGATCAGGGAGTGCAACCAGCCGGCCTACGTCCTAGCCCGACCAGGATGCTCGTTGCCAACAACCATCGTCGTCGCCCCTCCAACTGCACTCACTCTCTCTCCCTATCTGTTCAAACTTTATACAGCCCAACATATCACAAAAGGTTCATTTCCGCCTCGCATTGCCCATTCCCCAATTGATCGATCACAACTTACTAATACTCCGCTATACCGCTACCATTCTTTAAGACATGTCGTTTCAACTTCTAGTTAAATTAATCAATTTCCAACAACAACAACATCAGCAACATCAACTTCAGCAACAACAACTTCAGCAACATCAACTTCAGCAACAACGTCAACAACAACTCCAGTATCAACAGTCAGCCAGTCAGCCAGTCAGTCGCCAGCCAGCCAGCCTTCAACAAAGAATCAACTCAACTCACTTGTGTACCAATCACAAGTATCAACGAATTATAAATAATACAACTTCGATTCCTCCAGCCAATCCTTCCTATTGTTCCTTCCATCCTTCTGGAGGTGGAACTGTGTCTTCTTCTTTGTCTCGAGATGATGGTGAATGCATATAGATGAAAATGAACACTTTATTGAACCTTCTTCTTGGTAGCTCCAGATGGAATCCTCTTTGGTGTTGAGTTCCAGTACATGAGGAACTGCAACACGAGGATCAAGGTCAAGCTTGCGCTGATACCATATCCAATCAAAACTGTTTGTTTGATTGTTTGAATGATCGAATGATTAGAGTATGAGTAAGAATGACATGGGGACAATGACGTCAAAGACAATGATAACATACCAATTGGGTCTGGGATCTCCTTGTAGCTGGTGAACATACGAGCGATACTTCCAGCAAACTGCAAGAATGTCGTAATGAATGACAATTGTCCAACAGACTTGAGTCTAAAGATGGCAAAGATCTGAGGAATCTTGCTGACGATCGAGATCACAATGTTGAGAGACTACATTCATCAGAGTTAGTTAGTCAGTGAGTCAGATGATCATCATTGACACTTGTGTCAACAACATAACATACCTGGAGAAGCATCAAAAGCTTCCTGTCAGCGAACTGGAGTACACCAGCAATGGCGGCAAGGTAACTATAATATAGAGTCGATCAATTGATTAGTTAGGTACTCGTGCATGATGAACTTCATTCATTATACATACACAATGACACCAGCCCAGAACTGAACGTTGACCCTCTTGGAGTAGTGGAAGACAAGATAGACGACAATGATGTTCTGTGCCAAGATGAACACGCTCTCACCATAAGTCGAGAATGGGTAGGCGAGCAGAACACTGGTCAAGATTGAGATTGTGAAGCTATATTGATGAGTAGTGACGTGTCAGTCATTGTTTGATTGATTGATTGATGGGGGATGATGATGATGACGTTGGTTCATATCACTTACACCACGGTCTCCAAGATGATGGAGACAGGCGAGAGACCAGTGGAGTCTCTGCTGCTGATCAGCTTTTGAATCTGGGGAACCTTGAGGAAGACTGAGGCAAAGATGATACCAATGCCCAACACCTTGCTAATAAGTAGTTGGAAGTCTAGACTTGGGTCGATGTACTGCTTGACCATTTGGTCAGCCATTGCAAGATAATGTTCGAGCATTGTTTGGTGATTGTATATGTATATGTATGTATAAGTAAGTATTACTTCAACTTCAAATGTGTTCGAAAAAAAACAAAGTGAGTGACAACCTTGTCTTGACCATCGGGGGGTGAAGTCATCAGATTCGTCATAGTCAGAGTAATAACACTATGAACATTCATTTGATTCATCTAAATATCTTATAACCAAATAGAAATAGATAATGGACAAGAATAAGAATGATAATGATGGTGATGATTTATGTGATACACTGGAATGAGTTTGTTTGTTTCAATGGTAATTGTTTGATTTGTTCAATATGTCTGGCGACATCACATCACCGACATTACATTGAGTGCATTGAAGGAGTTGAAAGGTCTTCCAGGTAATTAAATGTTGACGAATTTCAAACCAGACGTCTATGACCCTGAACATTGATCGAATATTCACACAATTTTGAAAGTGAAGAGACAGAGATAAAGATAATGATGATGACAATGATGGAGAATATATGTGAGACTCATAATAATAAGAAGAATAGATTCATTTGTTTAGATTGTAACTGTTTAATATGTTCCAAGTGTGTTGCGACATCACATCGAAAGCATGATGTGGAGAATGTTGATAATGTAAAGGAGTTATGTCAACGACAACAATATAATGATGCGTCATTGTCAAGGATGAAGTTGTTATGGAGTACATTACAACAGTTGGCAATCAAGCATCAGACACTCACTCAAGCCAGCAAGGAGGTGACAGAGCGATGCAAGGAACTACACGAGTTGATCATGATCGAAGAACACAGGATCAACTCACAGATCAATGACAGAGTGCATCAAACATCATCAACAATCAATGATATCATCAATGAGATTGAGGCCATCAACAATGTGTTCAAATCATCAAAGAATAAGATTAATGTGTGAACACAATCAAAGTTCTACTTCAATCATGTTTCGACCTGATTGAAGAGACCTCAGATAATTCCAACCGTATAATGGTCTTTGGTGATGAATTGGCCTCAATATACTCTCCATTGTCCGACAAATGGTCAGTACCCACCCAAGTAACAGTTAAGACGACACTAAACATGAGGTCAGTTGTGCACGCGCGTGGCAAAGTCTACATGTTTGGAGGCAATGAGTATCCAACCGCATTCATCTGGTTCTCGGTGGAAGATGGTCAATGGCACAACAAGATTGAGGACCAACCAAATTACCAAATGTCCACCTCATACTACGATGGAGACAAATTGATCTACATGGTCACTTGTGCAGACAAGATTAATCCAAAGGTGAGCCGAGTGCAGAGCTTCAACATCGACACACAACAATTCAACCACATTGGCGACCTGCCAACATATCTAGAAGGGTCGGATCTTTATGTAAGATGCAACCAACTCATTTTTGTCGATGGTTGGACCATCAATGCTAATGAGAGATTAGAGATTGTCTTCTTCAATCTGACCACGTTGGTTCACGAGAGATCGTACCCTCTGCCCTGGACAGTCCGCACAAGTTGCTATGATGGCGTGGACACTCTTTATTTGGTGGCTGACGATTGTGAATTCATCAGCGTATCATTGTCAACTGGGCAATTGAGAGATTTGGCGCCTTCACCAGTTAAACCCAATCCTTTCGTTCTCACATGTGGCCCTCAGCGTGGAGCACTATATTATTGCAAGGGTGCCAATAAGAACTACCAGTATTCAATCAAGTTGAATCAATGGATACATATTAGTGATAGTCCTCTAGGACTGGGTGCTGAAGCCATATGTCTTTTGAGCGATAGGCAATTTAAAAGATAAACAAACAGTCCTTGGAATGATTCCAGCGCACTCACTCAATCAGTGGACCACTCAATCTACAACTTAAACGATTGTTCCATTCAAAATTATTTGGAAGAATTGGATTCATCGCATGATCGTTTTGATGACTTGGACGTAAGACAAGTATCATGATTTATTACTAATACTTACTTTGTGAACACATCACTTTGAATGATCACTCTATTATTTGTACTCTAAGTTATAACAAACATGTTTATTAAGGACAGATATCTCATTGGTTCCTTGTTATTATTTGGTCTGTTGACCATTGTCAATGGCCAAATATACACTTTCACGCCATTCTATGGATCAACACATTGTCAAGGTCAGCCCAATGGTGTGGTAAGTGAGCACTGGAACTATCCCTCACTCATCACTCACACACCATTCAATCAATCAAACATACATAGGGCTTTGGTGCAATCGAGTTCCAATGCTCACTGAACTTCTCAAACGACGCTTCATTCATGATCTACAACATTTATGGCACTAATCAGTATAACTTGTCGTATGACTTGCATCCTGGCTGCGATGACTATGTACACGATCAGGTGTTTGACTTGGGCGAATGCACCTATTCACCTTGGGCATACAGCGCCTACACCTTTACTCAAGTCGAAGTGTTCCAAGATGTCAAGATACCCTCGTCATCCGTCGTATTCCAAGCCACCAACAGTGACTGTTTGTCCGTACAATCATACTGGTATGCCACCAATGGCACTGTGATCTCTGATCGCGGTGACCCATGGGGCACCACCGCATACTACTGTCAGAATGGACAACCATTCCAACGTCGTTGCACGCCCAGTGCTCCATGCCAGACTGGTCCCATCACACTGGATACCTGTACATCTGACAACCCATTCATTGTGACTTGTTCGCAATAAGTCTACATATTAATACACACTTACTTGTAAGTGCTCACCTTCAATGAACTACGTTGAAATCCCAAAAAGAACATGGTTCTCAGGCCTTAATGCGTTGTTGCCGTGTCGGCAACCAAAACCAAACATTGTTGCTTCAGATTTGTTGTTGTTGTGTTTCCGATGAAACAGATATTTATAAACATGTTGTTTGTTTGGTACCATCCATTCTAAGAGACAGCATGGTTGGTATCAAGTATACTCAATATCATATCATAGCATAGCATAGCAATGATCATTTCAATTCAATTCAATTCAATATCAAGTTCACATCACATACATATAAAGAATGAATAATACATATTTGTTGTTGGTTGTTGTTGCACTTTGTGTCGTAGGTGCTTGGTCAAAGGGAGGTGATACACCAGGTTCTTATACCAACTATCAATGGAGCCCAGAGCCTTCGGGATTCTCAAACGTTCACTACCAAATCAATATCCAAAACGATCCTGGCTTCTACGCCAACACCTACTGGAGCAACCAATTTGGAATGGTTGGTACTGATGGTGGCTACACTGGGTATGTACATGATCATTCATTCAATCAATCAATCGTTCAAAGCTAACCAACCCATCTACATAGTGTACAATCCAATGGTGGTCAACCAAGGACCTTCTTGTTCTCTTTGTGGAATGCAAAGGTTGACAAGCCTGGATCACCAGGTTCAAAGTGCCAACCATTCGGAGGTGAGGGTGTAGGAATGCATTGCCAATACTTCTATGATTGGACTCAAGGTGATGAGATCCACTTTGACCTCACCCTCGAAGACACCTGGTTGTCAGTCAACGTGTCCATCCCCAACAAGAATCTTGCCTTCACCATTGGTTCCATCCAAACCAATGGTACTGCCATCAGTCCAGATGGAATGGTCAACTGGGTTGAATACTTTGAGTAAGTAGTTTCTGTTGTTGATGTCGTTGGAGTCCACTATGATACTAACTCTCGCGCGGAATAGGTGGAGCTCAGACACCTCTGAATGCTACAACCAACCGTATTCCCAAGCAACATTCTTCCTTCCATTGGGCGATGGTGTGCCAGCAACAGTGTCCGATGTCAGTTTGTCCAACACATGTGATAATGAGACCGTTGTGAAGCAAAACATCAATGGTAGCACTCACTATGACGCCATTGGCAACAGTGCTCGTGGTCAGATCCAGTCCGTCGTCAACAATCTTTGCATTGGTTCATCGGCCAGCACTGCCACGGGACCAGCCGTGACCGCCACCTGCAAGAACACCTGGGACCAGCTGTGGGTAGTCAGCAATATCAATGTGATTGCCACCATTGACAACACGTGTCTTGAGTCGACCAATGGACAGTCGGTCCAGGTGAGCACCTGCACTCTGACCCACAACCAGCAGTGGACTTACAACGCCAACCGTCAACTGGTCAACACCAAGTACCAGACATGTCTGACCGCAGGTTCCAGCGGCAAAGGACTGACCCTGAGCTCATGTACCTCAGCCACATCCCAGCAATGGACCATCCCCACCTTGTTGACTTATTAAATCACTTTCAATTTGAAAGTTAGCATACTTGTCTTCAACTCAAGAGATTCTGTAGAGACAGATAATGAATGACGAATGAACGAATGATGGAAGAAGATAAACAGTGTAGATGTGAAGAACATAATCGATACTCAACCAAGACGAATGAATGGACTAAGATCAGTAACAACGACGCTTTTGATACTGGCGAATTAATGATATGCCCAATACGTTAATTTAAATTATTGACTAAATTGAAGCATGTCTGGAAGAATGGAATCATTCATTCATTGAGTGGAGTGTAGGGGAGTTTAGGCAGAACGTGGTGTCGTTTATTGGAGGGACTGACTGGATCGATCGATCATTGATTGCTCCAAACGACCATGTGATGTAGGCGCATGCCTGCGCCTTGCTTACAGGTTCACAACCGTATTGGATACCATTGTGTTTGTAATATTAAGTTGACTCCATATCTTTAGTTTGAGCTGATCCCATCTTCCAAAGTATCTTTCCTTCCATTGATTGATCAATTGTTCGACTGAAGTGTACTGGTTGGATGGTACCGTGAAGCTCTGGATTCGTTTGAGATGCGCCATTCCATTGAGATGCTGGAAGTGAGCGGATGATGGAATGTCCACAGATACCTCGTATCGTATCAACTCTGCAGTCATACTGATGCAGTTGTTTTGCCAACGTCTCTCTGTCTCTTCCAATGGACATTTGATAGTAAAGCATGTCAAGTGAGCACTATTGCAGTAAACCACTGGATAGTTGCAAAGCCATCCACTCAACACGGGTGGATAGATCGAGTCCAACATCATCGATTGATTGTGTGCAGCCATCCAATCACGAAGAGTATGTGTTGTTGGTTTACTCTTCTCCTTCTCCTTCTCATTCTTTGTCAATGTGCCGATTATACATGTTGCAACGCTTGATAGTTGAGTCTTGTGATATTGACAATCATCACATTGTTTGGCATCTGATAAACATGGTGATACATTAATGAATGTATATGATGAGAATCCATTATCAATATCATTCTTCATCCTCTCCAATAATGCTCTCTTATTGACCATGAAGCAAAGGTATTCATTCAAAGGTATCAATGTAATATCATTGAATATCGTTGGTATCTTGGTCTGATGTGAATGAATGAATGAATGAGTGAGCTGTCGAGTCTTATATCTTTGTTGACAACGAACATACCTTAATAGTGTTTATGAATGTAAGTAGTACATTATGTGGAGGTATTGGATAGTCTATGAGATAACAATCGCGTAGACCAGAGTCAAGTTGTACAACATCATGTAAGAACTGTATCCAATTACGTGCAGTGTTGAATTCTGGTGGTAGTCTTATACCAAGTGCTGATATACTCTGTTTATATTGATTAGACAGTAGTATACTAAGTAACTGTTCCATTGATTCAATGTTGGACTGATAATGACAATGATTGAATGTGTGTATGAAGTGAGAGAAGACTTAAGAATCCTGGTCAAATTGAGTCAAAATGAACAAAATTTATGGGATTCGATCTTTCAAAGATTTTTGAAGTTTCTTCATTCACTCATTCATTTATTGTATACTTATACTTATACATATATATTAGTTTAGTTGTTAAATATGACATCATCACAGATAACAGACTCTAAACTGATACAGTTCTATAATAGGAATTGGAGACTGTCTCAGTTGGAGTTTGCAAAGAAGTATGGAGAGGACCCTCAGGCATTGGCAAAGTTCCTTAATGGTCAATCAGAGTTCAGTGGCAGTGCACGTATAAGAGAGACATTGAACAAGTATTGGGAGTCACTGCAGATGGCACGCACTGAGCATCTCGAGGAGGACGAGCAGGAGAGCTCGCCACCTGGCTCCTCGCCCACGCTCACGCCAGGCGGTCACCAACGCACGCCCTCGCAGCCCAAGCAGGGTGCGCGACTAAGGAACCTGCTGCAGAACTACTACGGCATGGCTATTGGACAGGGCGACGGCGCAGCGTCGGTCAGCAGCGACCCACTCGACATTGACAGTCCAAGCTTCGACCTCAAGACCTACTTTGATCACACGATCAAGAAGTCGACACTACAACAGCTCGTGGCCAAGGACAACGAGATGGTCAGCGAGATCAGGAACCTGGACGGTGACATGAAGACGCTGGTCTATGACAACTACACCAAGTTCATCAACGCCACCGACATCATCAAGGACATGAAGAACAACGTCGAGAAGATGGAGGAGGGCATGCAACTACTCAGCAAGAACATGGAGTTAATCACAACCTGCAGCGACAAGATCAACTCAACACTCAGTGTCAGACGTGAGAAGATCGATCAACTTAGCGGTCTACATAAGTTGCTACAAAAGGTATGTTTGGTTGATTGATTGATGAGTGGAGTAATTGATTGAGTGAACTAACATTGATGACGATGACGACGATGATGAATAGCTTCAATACCTCACAGCTTTGCCATCTAGATTGAATCATTGCATTGAGATGCAAGCATATACTCAAGCAGTCAAGTATTATAACAGCAACAATGGCATCTTGAAGCAGTACAGTCACATCCCATCATTCCAGAACATTCAGAATGAGTGTGACAACATCATCAATCACATGAAGACCAAGCTACATGAGAAGTTGGGCATGCTTGATGTAAGTACATCAACACATAAGAACAAGGCATACCAACATACTGACCGACACATCATATAGACTCCACAGATCGAGGTAGCCGAGTCAGCTGAGCATTTGATGGAGTTGTTGGAGCCAATTGAGACAGTGCGATCAGCTTATTTGGCTGGACGTAAGCAACATATGTTGATCATATTGAAGGCATTGGAGAAGAGAGAGCCAACAGATATTGTAATGTTCATCAACGAGTTGAACAAGACATTCTTGACAGAGTACACATACAACATCACCTCCTACAGGTCGTTGTTCATCAATCGCTTCGATGGCATCCAGTCGTCCAGACAAGAGAAGCACAACTCTGTTGCCCAACTTCAAGACTTCTCCAAGGACCTCTTCAACAGATATCTAAACATCGCCAAGACAAAGTTGGCTGTAAGTTGATCAATCATGACGACGATAATGATCACATACTAACATTTATTGATTGATTAGACATTCAATAACCCAGAGGAGAAGATCAAGGGACTTGAGCTACTGTGCTCAGATGTGTCCAAGATTCAGGACCAACTCACTGATGCCTCGTCCATTAGTGACATTGTGGACTCGACTGTTATGGATCAGATATCATACTATTTCGACAATCTCCAAAAGACTATTCAAGGTATGATAATGATTGGATGATGTTCAAAGGGCATGCATGTCACTCTAACCATCCAACACCTATACACATTAGTCCACATCTACAACATGAATAGCGAGTTGATTTCCAAGGACAGCAGCATCCTCGAGGGCAATATGCTACTGGAGCTCTCTGATCAGACTGCCAAGGACATTGTCGATGACATTATCAACCTCTTCAAGAACCTCAAGGTATGTCTATTGATTGATTGAATGGAACATTGAACATATACTCACTCTCTTACTCCCTCCATTCATTCAAACATAGCCATTCTTCATGTCCAAGGAGTCATCATTCCTCACACGTCATTATGGAACCATATTCACCAAGATTCAATTGGAGCTCCAGAACTTCTTCATCTTCCTCAACAACCATTTCTTGGTGAGTATCCAATATGATGAATGTCCCATCTCAATCACTATAACTTACACTTGCATATATGAATAGGAATACTTGGACATTGTTGCCAAGACCACCAACAAGGAGAACTTTGGATCAAGGTTCTTCCTGGCACTGACCAGTGTATGTCTGTACATTGAGAGCAAGGGTATCAATCAGGTGGTTCAGGCCATGAATGAGTTTATGAACACAGCCAAGCAAGGAATGCACAGCCACAACATTAACGACCATGGCTTTAGTGTAAGATCCAGCACATGACATTGGCGGGCTTGCTTGGGATCACGACTAACACTCAATCTTATTTAGATCATTACATCTGACCTTGGAAAGAGGATCAAGGAGGCGGCACAGAAGATCTTGACTGTGTACACTCGCATGCAAAGCAAGACTATTGAGAAGATGTTCAGGATCGGTCTGGACTCTACACAGAACTGGCTGATGCTGAAGGAACCAAGAGATGTGCGACAGGTCAACGACTTGGTTCTCGACGAGTTGGTCAAGCTCAGCGGAGAGATCACTAAGCTCCTGCCAGCAACCCAAGCCCTCACCACACCAAACATGCAACGTGTCGGTGGAGGTGGTGGCCACAACAGAACGCAGAGTGGCAACAATGATGCGATGAGGAGAAACACATCGGCCACCAACCTGCCCTCGGCCACACTGTTTGACAAGCGAATGGATGTCTACTCCATCGTGGACTTTAACGCCAACTCAATCTTGGTTGGCATCATCAAGATCGCACTCAAGTCCTACACTGAGTGTCTGCGCACCAAGACCTTTGGCACCAATGGCTACCACCAGATCCAGGTGGACCTCCGATTCCTCCGAGTCTACTTCACCGATATGTTTGGAGTACAACCAACCATTGATTCACTCCTTCAAGAGGCTGACAACACAATCTGTGATAGATGTATAGATCCAATTCCATTGGAAGAGAGTGTAAGTATTTTGATTTGATTTGGATTTGGAATTGAATGGATTTGATTGATTGATTGACTAACGTGTCGTTCATTATTATCACATGATCAGATCATCAAGAAACTTAGTGAGGATAAGTTTAGAAGTAGAAAGGAGGAAGAGAAGAAGGCATAACTCAACATCGTCTCAACATTATCATGTACCAACGCTATTATTATTAATATTATTTTACAATGTTGCCGATCGATCAGAATAAATATACCTTACATTATTGAAGTCAACTGTAATCAACAAGGGTACCATTCCATTCCAGTTGTTGATTTCTTCTTCATTCAGTCCACCCAATAATTCCAAATTGGAAAGTGTTGAGAATTTAGTTGGACCAAACAATGAAACAACCATAACACATCAATAATGAATGACAAGATTGATTCAAAAGAGATAACAGAGTATTATATGATGGGAACAGGCCTTCTATCCAAAAAACATGAAGACTCCATCATCTCCTTCATTGCCCAACATAATCGGGCAATAAATAATCAATCATGGATAGAATCGACACCTGCTCCTTTTGTACTTTATTGTTCTTGGTAGACTGTTGGGACTTACAAAAACGATCGATATTTGCATACTGGTGTCGGCCTGGTGAAGCCCTTGGGCTCCACCCTCAAGGCAGACACTCTCTTCGCCGACAGACTTGGCCGCACATTGTTGGTCCGTGTGAACGAGCCAAACTACACCATTACGATCCTGTTGGTGTACGCGCCTGCCTCGAATGCTGGCAGGTTGGACTTTGTCACCACCCTGCAGAACTCTCAAGCGATCTTTGACAACGACATCGACGTGATCGCAGGCGACTTCAACACGTGCGCAACTGATCGTGACGACTTCACATTGTTCATCAACGAGCTGGCAGCCCTCAACGATCTTGTTGACACCGGCGCCCATGATAACATCCCCACCCACAAGTCGTTGTCGAGAGGTACGGAGAAACGCCTCGACCGACTGTACGTCCGGTCCACCCTGGTGGGCCCTCACCGCGCCAAGGTAGATGTATCCCATGCGCACACCAAGTCAGATCATCACCCCGTACTGATAACAGTATACCCCAAACAGATCACCCCAACAGGACACAGATGGATACTGAGGAAGGAAACGCTTGCGTCTCCTGCCGCGAGGGACTTGGTCCACGGCACTCTCAGTCGCATCACCCCCTCTGGTCTGTCCACTTGGCTCAGCATCAAAGAGGCGCTCATCTCGCGACTCAAGGCGGAGCAGGCTCGCAACGCCGGCGAGCGAAGGAGGATCATAGTGGAACTCAAACGCTACCTCGCTCGCCCGCCGCCAGGGGCCACACCACACCGGCTTGATCAGTCCAGGCTAGCCGACCTCCTCGAGTCTGCAAAGGTCGAGAAGGAGGCACAACGAAGGGACGCTGAGCTTGGCATGGAAATGCCAAGCAAGTACCTCACTCGCATCGCCAAGGGTAGGAAGACCGTTGATCTGATCACCGAGATCTACGGCGAGGATGGCGCCGCCACCTCTGACCCTCCCGAGATACGCAAGGCATTCCACTCGTTCTACTCCAAGCTCTACACCAAGGGCGCCGACGACGCCGATGAGCATGAGAGACTACTGTCCCACTGGAGCCCGGACTGCCGGGAGCACCTCCAGCCACTCGAGGAGCCCATCACGGCCGATGAGGTCCTCTCCGCCATCTCCACCACGGATACCTCAAAGTCTCCAGGCCCAGATGGACTCACTGGTCAGTTCTACGTGACACACGCCGAGGTCCTTGCCCCCTTCCTCGCCACCACGTTCAACAACATGCTGCTCGACCCTGAGACCATCACCAGTGACTTCAAGTGTGGAATCATCCACACCATCTTCAAGAAAGGCGACAGGCTGGACATTGCCAACAGACGTCCCATCACCTTACTCAACGTGGATTACAAGCTCCTCAGCAAGGTCATCAATGCCAGACTCACCAAGCTCCTCGACAGTCTGATCAACCCATTGCAGAATGGCTTCGTCCCTGAGAGACTGATCCACGACAACACCATCCTACTGCAGGAAGTCATCGACACGGCTGCCCAAGACATGGCGACTGGCTATGTCACGCTGTTTGATTTCCAGAAGGCGTTCGACTCCATATCGCATGACAGCATCGAGCGCACTCTCCGCCATGTCGGCATCCCGCCTTTGATGGTCGGGCTCGTCATGGCCCTGCTGCGGGGCTCCGTGGCCAGAGTCAGCGTCAACGGCATCCTCACTGATGCCCTGCCCCTGGACAGGGGCACCAAGCAAGGTGACCCTCTCTCCCCGACGCTCTTTGTGCTGGTCATTGAGGCACTGGCAGCAGCAATCAACGCCGACCAATCCATCGTGGGCCTGCCTGTGTCACCGCCCCTCGACACATTAGTCGACGGCAAGAAAGTCTCGACCGTCCGCAAGAAGGTCAAGCTTCTCCAGTTTGCCGACGACACTGCAGCGCTCACCAGGTCACTCGAGGAACTCTTGAGAGTGATTGAATGGTTCAAGGTCTTCTGCAAAGCCACCTCGTCAGCCATCAATGTCGACAAGTCTGTCCACATTGTCCTGGGCGATGCACCAACGTCTGAGCTCCCCTACCCAGTGGCCACCGAACCTGAAAGGTACTTGGGCGTCAACTTCACCAAGCAGGGCATCTACTCCAAGTTCAAGACTCTCATCAGCTCCCTCCGCGGCAGACTCGCTCTTCAAGTCTGAAAGCACCACACTGCGGTCTAAGGTTGCAGCTATCAAGTCTTACGCCCTCCCCCCTCTGATGTACCACTTCTATCTGGACTCACCGACCAAGTGGCAGATCAAGAAGATCGATAACCTCACCAAATGGTTCATCGCAGCCCCCAAGGCCACCGCCTACGGCTCCAGCTTCATCAACACGATGGCACTGGACCGCGCCAGCTTCCATTGGGATGAAGGTGGCCTCAACCTCTGGGACATTGGGCTCAGATCAATTGCCTACAAGGTATGGGTGTTCAATCGTTTCCTCAACACCCCAGCCCACCTCACCCATGGCTACCTGGACTCGTGGAGAACTCAACACCGCAACGCCAGGAAGTGCCTGGGCGGCAAGTTCACTGGTCTCTTCCTCAAGTTCCACACACCTTGGATGGAGTTCCGCTCTGCCCACCTCTCCAGCCATAGCGACAAGGTACCACTCTTGGACAATAATGGTATCACCCTCAGTCTGAAAGACATCTATGCCATCCTCTGGAAGGCAAAGTATGGCGCAATCAGACTGACCGAGGGTCAATGGCAGCTCAGTGTCTTCCACGGCCTCAAGCTCCCAGACATCTTCAAGGTCATCAGCACCCTGAGAGGACCTTCTTCACGCAACGCCCTCTTCAGGTTCTTCTCCCATACTCTCCCGATCAATCATATGAGAGCAGACGCTGACTGCACTCTTTGTGGCAACTCCTGCACAGACCAACCCTACAATCACTTCTTCTTTGACTGCAGCAAAGTGGCGACCCAAGAAGCCATGCGCCCAGCCTTAGACTTGGTGAAGCAACGCTCTGGTATCAACGTCAGAGAATGGAACATCAAAGCACTGGACATCTCCACGAAGTCTCGTCGCCCCAACCTTCCATTCATCCACCTCATGGCAATCATCGTCAACTACCTCTGGCACTACATCGCCAACCACCTCTTTGGCAACAAGGAGGCCCCGTTGGCCAAGCTCAGCTTGGTGTGCATCACATCCTTCAAGTCCCTCCTCCGCCAGGAGTGGCGTTCCCTCATGTCCACGCTAACGAGTCACATCCTGGCCGGACGACCAGTCAACATCAAGAATGAGATGGCCGAGTTCACTACCAAGTGGCACCTCAGCACTCGCAACAGCGACATCCGTCTTCCGCCTCTGCCGCCAACTATCAACAAATACTTGGTGGCCGAATTCAGAGGCCTACAGTAGAAAAGAAAAGAAAGAAAAAAAATCAAGAAAATTCAAAATCGACTAACTTATATATATTATCCCGCCTCTTCAATGACGCCAATTTATTTGCAATAATAATAAACTTCCACTCTAGTCAAAAAAAAAAAAAAAAAAAAATTTTGCATGATTCGTGAAAGTCAAAGAGATTCAACAGGAGTTACAGGGACCTGCAATGATGACATGCGACCAAACTGGATACCAGCCGAATGCCGAACCAATCAAATCGATACATTCGGTTCCAAATAGTTTAACAAAGTTATAACGTTGTTATTGATGAGGGAGGTATATCAACCCTGTAACATCGTTTATTAGTTCATTATTGTAATAATACATATCAAACAAACAAAGAATGATCAGTGACAACAACCAACAACTTCAACAAGTAGTATACTTTACAAGACATGGCAACAGAGCTGATTGGAACAATCCTGATTGGGCAAAGATTGCTGAACGTGTGTGTGACCCTCCATTGTCAGATATTGGTCTGAATGCTGCTTCAGAGTTGGGCGTAGAGTGTGCTCGCAACTCATCAATCTCACCAAGCCACTCGATCAAACACATCATCGTATCACCAATGATAAGATGTATTCAAACTGCAAGAGCTATCGCCAAACAACTTGGCAATGGAATAACACTCAAGGTCGAACCAGGTCTAATCGATTGGCACCCAGACTATGAGATAGAGTACCTCACAACACCCGAGTTGTCTGCACTCTATCCCGAGTTGATCGACATCAACTACATACCGATAGTGCCATTGGTCAAGGACAAAGCAGAGACTGTTTACGACTTGTTCAAGAGATCCCATGACTCTATCGATGGACTGTTACAGAGATACAGTAGCCTGAATGAGGCCATCATCGTGGTCACTCACGCTTGCAACTGCGTATCGATGACTCGTCACCTGCTCAAGAATGAGGAGCATCAAGTTGGCTCAGGCGTGTGTCATCTCACCAAGTTAGTGCGCAATGCCAACGGAGGAGAGTGGACCGTTGAGTTGAACGGATCGACCAGCCATCTGACCCAAGGCGAGCAACACACCTGGACTGGCATCTTCCCAAAGGACCCATAAACATTAACATACCTACCTCTCAATGCGCGCGAGACTATGAATATTCATACACAACAAGGACTTTGTCAAGCTTTATTGTGTAAAGGTGGATTGGATTTGTTGAGCTTGGCAACAAGCTAGGACAATGTCCAAAGGGACAGGAGCAGGCGGGACGGGGATATGGTTTACTCGTCATCCTCTGGCAACGACTCGTAGATGGCCTTGACAATGTCGTGGATCTTGCTGAAGGTTGGACGGGACCTGGGGTCGGTAGAAGTACAGGCGACGGTCAGCTTGGCGAATGCTGGGGGACAGTCGGGTGGCACCTTGCTCAGGAAGGCCTGAGTCTCAAAGGCAAACATCTTCTGGGGTCTGCGCTCGTCGGGCACCTGGTTGGTGATGAGCTCCACAAGCACAATGCCGTAGGAGAACACGTCCACCTTGTAGTCGTAGTCGACGCCCATAAATATCTCGGGTGCCATCCAACGGTCACTGCCTACGAATGTCAGTCTCTTGTTGACCTGATCCTCAAACACTCTTGCCAGACCCAAGTCACAGAGCTTGGCGCGGTTGTTGTCTGACAACAAGATGTTCTGACTCTTCAAATCCCTGTGTAATATACCTCTGGCTTGTAAATAGTTACAGGCTTGTGCAATATCCAATGCAATACCCAACTAATAGAGTGAATGAATGTTAGTGTTTCCGTGTTTCCACATCTGTGTTTCCGTGTTTCCACATCTGTGTTTCCGTGTTTCCTTGTGTGTTTCCGCGTGTGGCGGCATGTGAATGAACATACCTTGATTCTCCATGTGAGTGGAGTGTCTCCGAATATGAGAGCATCGAACAAGTCTCCCTTCTTCATGTACTCTGTGATAATGTAGATCTCATCATTATGCTTTGTGGCACCAAGGAACTGAACAATGTTTGGATGTCTCACCTCCCTATTTGATTGATTTGATGTCAGCGAAGGTATGTCTTCAATCAATGGTGTACTACATACTTAAGGATTTGCAACTCTCTCTCGATCATGACGTTGGTCTCATCATTACACTCGAGGATTCTCTTGATGGCAACGGGACAGCCGAGGTAGGTTCCAAGGGACACCTCACCGTACTTGCCAGTACCGATGACATCCTCGAGAACCAACTCGTTGAAACCAATGTGCCACATGTCCTTCTGCGAGAAGACTTGAGCGATGCCCATTGGTGGCAGTGGCACGACAGTGGGTGGTGCCTGCACTGGCACGGGTGACTGCTGCAGCTGCACTGCGGCTGGGCGCACCGAGGAGTTGGTGCCAGAGCGCGAGGCAAAGCCGTTGGCATTTGGCAACACTGAAACTGGTGCGAATGTTCTGGATTGTGTTCCAGAGATTGGTGCAGTTTGTTGTTGTTGTTGTGGTTGATATTGTTGTTGTTGCTGTTGTACAGGTGCAGTTGTAGTAGTTCTCTGCGATGTTGAAAATGTCTGTGATTGCTGTTGTTGCTGTTGCTGTGGGAATATCTTGTTTATGCTTTGAGCAGATGGTCTAGTCGGCTCGCAGAAGTTCTTTGGCAAAGTGGCATACTTGCTCATTGCAGCTCCCTTGGCTAAACATTATTTGATTGATTGAGGCGTATGAGTATTAAAGAATGCTACATTGATTGTATGGATGGATGGACGCCTTACCAGTGGATTGAGCTGGTGGAGCATAGGACTCGCCAGCCACAGCAATGGCGATCTCATTTGGTCTCTTCCAGTTCTTTCTTGTGCCAAAGTTACAGTAGTATCCATTGGCATTGTTTCCACGCTCAATGACACCAAGTGTGCCACTGGCAATCTCTCTAATCTGTGTACCTGGTTCCATTACTTGAGATCAAATTGAGTTGAGGTTGAGTTTAGTTGAGGTTGAGTTGTAATAAATAAATAAATAAATAGTCTTGTTATTGATATTGATACAAAATGATATTGATATCTCCTGTGTGTTGGTGATAGATATCGTTGTTGTTGTTGTTTAACTGTCTATTATTATTATTAATACTGTGATTATTATTATTGAATTGCCCAACACTTCATTTCATTCTTTCATTTATTCATTCATACTTGGAGGAGCCATCAATTCGGGTAGACACCCCCCTATTTTGGATATTTATTTAAAATTGATGCCTTTTTCATGTGAATTGGTGTTGACCCACTCAAGTCCAAGTCTAAGAGCCAGATGACCCATCTGACGGAGCCACCTTGAGCTCACATCACCATTTAAAATGTGTATTATTATTGAATCATACACACACACAAGCAATAAGTAGAGTAGTTGATGTTGTACAACTTCCACAAGTCCATATGGTAGGCCAATTCATTATCTCATTGGATCACTATTCGATCCATTTGGTCCATCTGAATGGATCACAATACCGTTGACCCGCTATCCATATCTGGCTGTTTGATTGTTTACTTTGTTGATCGAGTTGTCTTTACAAAGTCAAGTAGTAATAACTTTGTTTGATATATTATGTTTAAATAATGATGACCATGGTCATGTGACTTCCTCATGAGTTATGATGTTGTGGTGAAGAATAATAATTATGAGTGCGAATAGTTGAATGAATGAATGAAAATGAACAACAACAAAGACACACAACTCAACTCTCGACCATTTTCACTTGTTGAACAACGTGAACACACACAGACAAAGAGATACTTACTTTACATTACTTACATCATCATTATATCATAGTTCAGGTCGTAGGTAGATATAACGAACTACTCATTATCCCATACCATTCATTACCATCATCAAATACATCACTTCACTTCACCATACATCACATCACCATACATCACATATAAATGACAGAGAGGAAGCCTGTTCAATACTTTGGCTTTGGCGGTGATAAGGATGATGATATATACAGTGGTGGCCATCTCCACTCTGCTGCCGGTGGTCTGGCTGCACGGAGCATAAGGGACAATGACATCGATGATCATAATAATATTCATAATGGTGGTGTTGTTGATAATGATACTGCTGCTGCTGTTGGGGCTGTTGTTGATGAGTCGGGCAAACGCACAACCAATAATGTTGGTAATCATCATCATCGAAGAGGTGAGGTGGAGGGAATAGACAATGCAGGGGCAACCTCATCATCTTCGTCATCCCATGCCTCCAACAACAGTAGCAGTAACTACAATAACAATAACAAACAACGAAAGAAGAAGGACAAGCATAACAATAACAACAACAATAACAACAATAACAAGAGACATAAGTCCAACAACAACAACAACCAACAACAACATCATCGTGGAGGAGATGGTGATATGAATGAGGATGACCCAACCAAACCATTAGTCATATCCGATGATTCGGATCATGAGCAACCAATCGTGAACGATAACAACTCGCATCTAGACATATTGGTCAACACCTTGGCCAATGGTGAATACAACTCTGCTTCAGACTCAGCACCTCTATCACAAGAGGCTGTACAGGTATGTTTGATTGTTTGATTGATTGGTTTGTTAGTGATAGCCACATACTAACTTGATTGATTGATGTAGGATCTATTGAACCTGCTAGAGGAGGTCAACATTGCATATGGAAATGAGAAGAACAAGATCAGATATTCAAGAAAGATAAAGGCACTTTATAGATGGACTCTTGGTATTCTACCATCGACAGAACATAGTGTAAGTCAGACAGGCATGGCAATGTGTCCAAGATCATTCCACATCGATGTACTTACTTGTCCAATCAAGTCACCTGCTCTTCGTGCACTTTATCGGAGATTCTGTAGCATTAGACATGACGATGAGAAAGAGAGGAAGAAGAGGCTGGAGTTGTCCAAGAGACTACTGCCATATTTATTCAAACTTCCAGAACAACCTCGGCCACTTACTATCAAGGACACTGCTCCACAACACCAACAACTACTCAATCCATCAAAGCCACCAAAGAGCCTAACTTATCAAGACCTTACAAGATTCAAAAAGATATCCGAGACACTCAATCAAGAGCATCAGAGAAGCTTGGAACAAAGAAAGCTTCAAAGAAAGGATGCCCCTCCTACTCCACCAAAGGCAACATCATCTTCATCAAAGTCCAATGACCTACTACCTTCGCCACCAGCGGCAGCAGTAGCAACACAGCCATCATCATTAGCCACCAGTAACAACAACAACAACACCAACAACGCGACGAACAAAACGAACGACAATCAATCATTATCCGCCCCATCACAACCAATCATCCCCGAACATATCATTGAGGATGAGGAGAGAGTTGTGACGATGCCCGTCGGCACACCTATACCTCTGTCTGCGCTGATGAAGAAGAATAGCACGCCCGTCCCATCAGATGCCACATCGTCCAAACAGGAGCCCGCGACAATGGGTGCGACAGGCTTCCAGCTGGATGCCAAGCTACTGGAATCACTGATACCAAACGAGAGGGAGAGTCAGATGATCAAGGACCTGGCCACTATGACGATTCCCTCGCCCAACGGCGAGACCACACCGATGACGCACGTCACAACCAAGCAACTGATTGCTGCAGCAGGCAATCCAACGATCGTAGACGATGTTAGAACACTGTACAACAACCAGACCAAGGCCGAACATCTCCTGCTAGCCAAGCGGGCCACCATCATGGAGCAGCTCGCCCTGAAAAGGAAGGAGGCCAACGATGAGTTCCAAATACTCTCCAACCAAGCCAACGACATGCTCATCAAGAATCAGATATACAACAACTATCTGTTGACCGACAAGGTATTATTGATTTGATTGATTGGATTGTTGATTGGATTGGACTAACTAACTTCGCCAATCTTTAGATGTTGACTGATGAGACTGAGAACATACTGAAACAGATAACAAAGGATATATTGATTGAGATGAACCAACAGATACTATTACAACAGACTAAGCTACAACAACATGGTGTTGCCGGATTCTTCCCAACCAAGAACCTGGAAATAATCAAGTGCCAAACCAAGTTACTGCGATGTCTATTCCCTTACTCAATAATATAGGACTCCTCGATCAATCAATCAATCAATACAAGCACTTGCTTGGTTCCACGTCAATATATCAATCAACATGTTGAGTTTATTGAATAAATGAACGAATGAATGAGTGGCTACCGGTCGATGGTTATTTAGTTGGGTTGTGAGATGAATAGTTTGGTTGATTGTTTATGATGTCTATTGTTGTTGCTCGCTCTGTGCTGGTGCTGATGATGGTGCTGCTGAGGCAGCGCCGCCACCTGGCGTATTGACCTTGTACTTGAGTGGACGCTTCAATAGTGCATCGGGATCGCGAGACACCTTGGGCTTGCGAATGTGATCCAGGATGAGCTTACGCTCGCTTGTGGATGGTGTGCGCAGTGAGCCATCAATGCCATTGATGAGCATCATTGGGTCGCGGTTGGCCCTGTTGGTGAATGGATCGCGACTGTTGTCGATGAAGATGAGATTCTTGCGCTTGGGCCTCGACAGAGTGGGTCCGCGGAAGTAGACGGGCTTCTCGGGGAAGCTCTTGGGGATCACGGTGGGCACCTCGTGCAATGGGGCCGGGCGCTTGCCACTATTGTTCTTATCATTCTCCTCCAATGCGAGCTCGTCTGTCTTTCCATCAACAAAGAAGAACTTGTCCGAGTGGTCGTCTTCCTCGCCCAAGTATTCGTCCTGCATACGTGTGCCCAGCAGTTTAGCAATGTCTGTCTCCAAGTCATCAAACACTCTATTGCCAGCTGCTACCTCCTGTTCATATATCTGTTGGAATCTAATGATTGCAGCAACTATATTGTTGTTTGATTGATTGATTGATTGAGTGATGGATGTCAGTGCCTGATCATCTCGCGAATGAATGATTGATTGATTGATCACTTACTTCTTCCTCTATGTATCTTGAACAAATCAGATAGCCTCTTTGTATTATAGTATTTGGGATCCTCTTGCCACTTCCTATAGATCTTCATCTTGACCTCAGAGTCTAGTGGCTTGGGACAGTCGAGCAGATGACGATAGATCTCGGTCTGTGTCTGACCGATCAGCTCGTTGACCTCCACCTCCGAGTACTCCTTTCCCTCGACTGGTGCGCCCTCTTCGTCTGCTCCCTCGTTGCCATAGTCATCATCGTCGTCCATATCCATCTCCATCTGGTCCTCCTTGGGCACGGGTCCTCCCTCCTCATCGCCAAACTCCTCCTCGAACTCGTCCAAGTCAAACTCGTTTTCCTCGCCCTGCACTGGAGCAGGTCCAGGTGCTCTCTGTTGTTGATTCCTTGGTATAGTTGCAAAGGTTCTATTTATATGTTGGTGTTGATATACATTGTTGTTGTTGTTTAACAAAGAGATTGAGTAATAGTTATAATATGATTGCAACACAACTCTTGATGTTGTTGATGGTGTTGCCGTGTTGCTCAGACGAAGAGCAATGTTGCCCAACGATGTGACCAATCTCTGTGAGTTCATTCCTGTTGTTGCTATGCAATATATATATATATGAATGAATTATATATGTATAAATATGTGATCGATAATGTAGTGATTGTTGTTGACGAATGATCTTTGAATGCTTCATTGACAAGCATTTTAAAAAAAATTGAAAAAACACACAAAAACGAGACTTTTACAAAAACAACCTTGTTCAACTTCACTTTCATTGATTTCATTAATATACATTCATAGTTATAACTTGTTAAATACATACATATATATATATACAATGGATAGTTTCAACTTAGCATATAAACGTGATGAAGAGGAATCAAAGTGGTTGGAATTATTAAAGGCATTCAATGATATACACCAGAGTATGTTAGAACTTCACTAATGAGGCTGATTCATGACTTTGAGTTGCTAATGAACAAATAATGATTGATTGAATAGATGATAGGACATTCGTTGATAAGTTTGGTCTGTTGCAGAAGAAACAATTTACTCTGAATCTGTTTGATATATTACAAACTGAGATCAAAGAGACCAAGAGATCAAACGTCGCCATCCTTCAAACACTCATTGCTCTTCGTATATCCCTTCGTGAGATACCAACTGATGAGGAGTCAATAGTACTTCAGGTATGTTTGGTGATTGGTCAAAGGAATGAACACACCTAACAATCAATCGATCAATCAAACAAATAGAACTTGAACCTCTTTATCAAGTTTGGTAATATTGGAGAGGATAATAAGACGACGATGTATTCAGATGAGATTAGAGAGGAGGCGCTCAAGTCAACAATCAACTCAATTGTAAAGTCACAGTCGATACATAACAAGTTTGTAAATGAACTTAATGGTCCAGTGTTGATCACCAGAGAGTTGAAGAAGGGCGCAGACGACAAGGTGTCAATGCCAATATACAAGATACTCATTCATTGTTGCACACGTGTGGAGGTGCGCGCCAAGGTGCTGGGCGAAGGCCTGTTGGACCACGTCGCCGACCAGATGGAAGCCCGCACCACTGGCAACTTTGAAGCGTCCGTCATACTTGGTGACCTGTTCCGTTTGATGTTCACGTCTACCATGCATCTTGGCCCATTGGACAGTGGATCGCACTCGGATCTCAAGGTCACTGAGGCAGACTATGCACGTCTGCGTCGTCTGTTCCCCACGTTCAAGAAGATCTTCACCTACCATTGCAATGCAACGCATCAAATGTACAGCATCAAACTGGCACTAGTATCAACATTGCTCAACACTCCCAAGGATCTATTCGATGAGCTAGTCGATGAGATACAGTTAACATACTTTGAACAAATCCTTGCAACTCAATTGGAGTCATATGACAAGTATGTTATGTTGCGCATGTGCGTGGAGTTGACACCAGTGCAGTAAGCTTACTAACAATATGTTCAGACCCGAAGCTCCAGGTGACATTATACCAATACTCATGTTGCTGTCATGCATTGCGGAGAATGTACCACAGACACGTGATCCCCTGAAAGCATTCACATTCCCTCATGAGCTAATCAAGGAAACAGATGAGCCCTTGTCCATCTCTGTCGAGTAAGTAATTGCCAGAACAATCAACCTCGCTTCACACTCATACATATACTAATCAACAAACACAATGTAGAGCACCAAAGGAATCAGTGTCACAAGGTATTAGTGCAAGATTGATTCCATTGATGACATCAAGTGATATTGGATTGAAGCATTTCTCTGCCGAGTACTTTTATAACATCTGTGATCAAGATCCAAATGAACTGTGTAGACTCACTGGCTATGGAAATGCTGCTGGTCTACTGGTGACCAAGGGACTCATGGCCTTGGGTGGCAAGTAATAAGTTAACTTAACTTTTTATCTGTTATCCATATGTTTGTAAATTTAATACAATAAGTAATAATAAGTAATAATGTTCACATTATTCAATCAGCTGAATGAACATCATCAACAACAATGGAAGCGTGTTCGGGTCGTCCATCGGGAGAACACGATTCCAAACCCCCACCACATCCTTGTTCCCTTTTCCAGTTCGCGTGAACAAAGCCCCAGTTAATTAAACTTGTACAAGTTAATATCCTCTCCAGTTGTATTGTTCTATACATACTGAGCACAGATACAGACAGATAGATAGATAGAGATATGTCTAGTGATGATGATGATGATGAGTTAAGCGATGTCAATGAGGACGATTATTATTATGATCCAAGTGATCATGCCTTTGAGGAGGAGGATGATGACGACGATGATGACGATGTAGAGGAAGATCTACTTCAACGATATAATCTGGTATCAGGTGCTGTATCACTATCTGATATTATACAAGCATATATGTATGTTCATTCATTCATTCATTCATTGATTGAGACTTGATGATTGGCTGACACAACAACAACAACAAACAGGAGTAGACTTAGAGGAGGACCTATACATGTTGGGACACAACAGGCTCCACCACAAGTGGATAAACCAAACCAGGACTTAACCGTAAGTATGATGACGACAATGTAACATGTCATCAACTCGAGTTATTAACATCAATTGTCCAGGATGAGCTCATCACACATGAGTACCAAGCTAGAGTGAAGCATCCAGATGTTAGGGTCAATGACTTCCTCATGCAGAGGGAGATATATGGCTTTGATCGTTATCAGCCAGTCGACTTAACCAGCAACTACATACCAAACACTGTACATTCAAAGAACATAACAAACCTTTCCAGCAAGATATTCTCTTGCAAGTTGATGGACTGCTGTCGTACATTCATGACGGCCAGCTCAGGTATGTGTCCATCCTACGACATACAACTAACTGTTGCTAACATTATAATATACATTCCCAGACTGTAAAATAAGATTCTTCAATACATCCAACTGGACTGTTGACAAGACAGTCCAAGCTTTTAACATACAATGGTCTATAATCGACACGGACATATCATCCAACGAGAAGATGATGCTCTACTCCTCTTGGAGTCCCTACATCTACCTCGTCAATCTCGAGGATGACGAGTCAGAACAGATGCCAATCGACTTATCGTAAGTCTAGATGAATGGACGACACATTCATGCATGCATACTGACAGCACCGAACAAATTCTAGCCCTGGTCGTGGAAGATTCTGTTTGTTTAGCCTTAAGTTCTCGGCTGATAATACTCAACTGCTTGGTGGATCTTCGGGCGGCCATATATACCTCTACGATTTGGTGGAGGGCAAGAAGACACATGAGGTCTATGGCCACTCGGACGACACAAACAGTGTATGTTGGATAGATGACAATGTGTTTGCCAGTGGCAGCGACGACTTTTACATCAAGATATGGGACAAGAGAACATTACACAATAGCCAACAACAACAACATGCCACTGGCAACTACGACGACACGTGTCGACCTGAGGGCTTCTTGACTGGACACCGACGTGGTCTGACGCACGTCGAGTCCAAGGGAGACGGACGGTATCTACTGAGCAATGGCAAGGACTGCCGTGCCAAGCTCTGGGACATCCGCACAATGTCCACCAACATCAACCAGATCTACACCGATCGCAGTGAGTCGTACCAGGATCTCGACTACCGTCTCCGAGGCACAAGCACCACCAGTGGACCGACACGCAATGAACGCGACCTCTCGCTGGTGACCTACGCCAACCATCCCGTGTTCCAAACACTGATCCGATGCCATTTCTCCCCGGTCCAGACTACGGCACAGAAGTACATCTACTCTGGCAGTAGCAATGGCGAGGTGTTCATCTACAACACATTGAGTGGTGAGCTGGTACAACGATTACATCATGGTCGTGGTCCAATCAGAGATGTATCATGGTCACAATGTTCACCGGAACTAATATCAACGAGTTGGGAAGGATATATCACACAATGGAGTGATTGGATTGATGGAAGGCCTTCATCGTCTACCTCGGAGGATGACGACGATCACTCTGAACAATAATTAGTTCGTTGTAATTATAATTAAAGTTTGAATGTGGATTGATTATTATTATTTGTTATCCTGGTCGTTTTCAATCCAAACTTTAGGTGTTTGAGTCTGGACCCCCACAATGATCAAATCACACACAAGGGCAAAATCAATGGAAATTTACTTGATGGATATTTTGGTCATTGGACCACCCCCAACGTCTTCACCAAAATGACCTCTCTTTGTATCATCCAACCATTCATTCATTCGTACATTCATTATATATATATAGTCTCTCTATCATCTCAAGTGTGATTGATTGTTTGTATCGATCAATCTCATAGGTGTGTTCGAGGTAGATCATGAACAACAACAACAACAACAACAATAAGATGGAATCAACAAAAAGTGGTAATGGAGGAGATGGAGATAGACACACACATTATAGCTTCTTGGCAGAGGAGGAAGAGACAAAGATAATTAGATTGATATCGAATCATCTGTCATTGGGTCAGTTCGAACTGGCACGCGCTCTAATACTACAGATACAACAACAACAGGATGATAATATAACTACAACATCAACAACAACAACCGATCACATCACACATAATAACAATGACACTTTATCAACAATATCAGCAACATCAACAACATCATCAACCTCATCATCATCATCAACAACATTGATTCGAAAGGTATCATCAATACTACATCATACTATAAAGAATGGACCACCAAGTATATGGCTCACATCAGTCACACTGCCCTCATCAGCACATCTCTCATGGCTATGTGCGATAGAGTTCCATCAAGTAAACAAAGTATGTCTTCTGTCCGCAGCAGTGTCACGTGATCATACTTACTCACTCAATCAATCAATCAATGAAGACTGGATTCAATGATACGATCAAAGAGAGACTACTTATATTACTTGAGTTTGCAATCTTATTATATGCGACAATGAATGATACTGGTGTAGATGATGATAAACATCGTGCAATAGTGTCGGTCATTCAAGAGCTGCGAGAATATCAATGTGTACTCTTGCATCATCATTCACAGCAACAGGTCAATGGTGGTTCTGCTGGTACATCAATATTGCAGACGCTGAGACTGTCCCCTTCCACTCTCATGGCACTGAAGCAGACACTGTCGTCCAATGTTGAGCTTAGTCGTCTGCTGCTGCGACACCTGACCGACCCATTCGTTGGTACTAGTACCGGCACTACCTCGGACAGCTCAATGCTACTGCACAGCACGTATCCAGTGGCTGCCCAACTTGAGTCCATCGTGGCACAGGTCATCACAAGCTTTATCGATCAAGGCCAGTACAACGAAGCATACAATCTATTGGCGGCAATCGATCTAAGTCGTGGTGATAGCGATGAGGCACATCTCGCCACACAGCCCGAGCTCACCGCTCTGCTCAGACGCGTGGCCAACCTGAACACAACATCAGACGAACAACACATACATGGTGGAGATCATCGAAGCAGCACGCTTGAGCGTGTACCATTCTACCCTGTGGAAGGCTCGAGTGATGAGCAGGGTCGTCACCACAGTCTGTCGCGTCTACGCATCTACGAGGCATTGCTCGCCAATCGATCACTGTTCCCAATTCAACAGTTTGTTTTAATGGAAGACGATATTATTGCGGCCAGCAACACAACGGACGTCCGTTCGAACCAAGTACAGGGTCTCCTGCCCGTCTCGAGGGTGTTTGATATCCTGCGAGGATACGCTACGGCCAAGGGTGTCGCTGACAACGAAGGCAAGGCCATGGAGGACTTTTGGTATTGGTACTTCCACTTCCTGAGAGTGAACAATCATCACTTCCTCGAGTATGCACTGCAGCAGGCCATCATCTTGGTACAGGAACGTCGCTTTGAGGAGGCCAACATCGTGGTCTCGCCATTCATACGTCTGTTGCCACTTCTTGTGCTGCTGTGCTGGGATCACTTTGCCAGCGATATCTCATCACGCAAGGCACTAATCGATCTTATGACCACCGTGGACCGTGATCAGATGGACGATACTCTACTGCACACCAATGATCAGATGTCATACCTCGTCGAGCTGTCCGAATGGTGTGCCGAGAAGATTATGGCCACAAGACTCGACACTGCCTCCGACTCAGCCGCAGACGCCGAGTTTGAGAACCGCGAACAAGTGTCCAACACGGTGATCAACCAGCTTGCACATCACTCATTCATACACGTCATCAGGGAATGCCTGCCACACATCGAGTCCAACGATGTGCTGACCATCATAGAGCGCGATCCAGACTTCCCCACCAATCACATCGGAATCGACCTCACGCTCTCCAGGGACAAGTTGAACGACATGAACTTTGTCCGCTGTTACTTTGCCCTGAGGACCGTGCTGCGTTTCTTCCAGGAACGTTCGACATCATCACAGGTCGCCAATCAAGAGTTTGAGCATGCCCTGGAACAGGTGTGCCAGCTAAGCAAGAGCGTATCAGACCCGCATGTCGTTGTAGCTCTGGTGGAGGCCATGTACATGACTTTGTACATGTCCAATCATGATCTGAAGCAACAGCCAGCGGGTGAGCCATCGTCCCCTACGTCATCACCATCAACATCCAGTCCAGCGATGCGCAAACAACTCTTTAGTGCACAGGTTGCAACAAACAACAGCGAAACATTCCATTCATTCGACAATGCCTACGCATCACATGTCTCGTCATCTGATGGACACAGGAACTACTATATCACCTCGACCATGATGTCATCAATGATCACTGCCATGACCAAGATACTATCATATGTTCCTGGCGGAAGTGGCACCGATGCACTACGTGAGCGAATCGAGCTACTCAGCTCCAACTTCCAGAACCTCAGCCACAGAATACAGATTGCCAACTGGGTATCCACACGTGTAAGTTGTTTCAATCAATCAATCACTCAATCAATCACTCACTCACTCACTCAATCAATTCATTAGGTATCGATTCCATTCATGAGCATCGTCCTCATGCCAGTGCACTCGTTGCTCACTGTTTGCATGCGTACGGAGTATCCTCAGTTTGATAGCATCATCAAGTACTTTAGTGTACCTAAACAGGTAGAGGCAGACGTTGCCCAATATCTCTCGATACCCAAGCTCACAGGCCAACTTACCAGCACGAAAAGCGAGACAACAACATTCCAGCTCGATCGTAGCCTACAAGGCATCAAGGAGGACGACCTCTACGCCATTCTCTGCGATGTGGTACTGGGCTCACGACTCAGCGAGGAACACATCACCAAGGTGCTCAAGATTGCCAATGCCACCAAGTCCTTGGAGCGCCAGCCAACTCGCTTCAAGCAGTACATGGACTGCCTGCTCGTGCTCAACCAGCAGTACACTGATCGCTCGCTGCTCCAACTTTTGTCGGCGTCCCAGGGCGTGCTGCCGGCTGACCCCGCCGCACTCTTTAGCTACATTCAACAGAAGAGGACACTAGTCAACTCGCTCCACAGACTTATGCAACAGGCCACCAAGCTGACGGATGACGAACACATGAAGCTTGTTGCCAGCATCATTGAGAGTGATGGATGCGCATCAGGGGATCGCCTGCTCTCCACGATGTTCAATCATCTCATCAACACCAACAAGGTCATGTCACAATCACCAGATCAGCCAAGCAAGTACAGTGAGCTGATTGCAAGCCTCGAGGAAAGCCCTTCGGCACATCTAGAGCGCGTGGTCTTTGAGGAGCGAAACATGGACAAGGCTGAGGAGCTGGCCAACCTGATGCAGGTTGACCTGGCAGACCTGGTCATCTCATCGATCGTCCACACAATCCCTGGCGTGCCAGCAGTGGCGGCCAAGGCCACCACCAGCGGCAGCACCTCCAAAGCGATGACCATGGAGCTGGTCAACTACATGGGCATGTCCTCCACAATGCTTGCTTCAATGCTCTGCATGCTAAAGGCGCCAAACATAGCCAACATCGAGTCATTCCTGCAGTACGCATTCACAGAGTCCAAGAAGATGCCATCTGGTGTTCTCTCAAACTGGATCGCCGAGATACTGCGAGCACATTCAATCCATCATATGTTGTATAACAACAACAAGGATATGTCGACGTTGACATATCTGCCGCCTGTAGATAGTCTTATTGGCACAATGGACGCGGTGTCAGCCAGCTCGCCCGACACGTCCTCCACACCTCCCGAGCTCCACCTCATTCACAACACAGAGACACCTCAGCAACAGCAGCAATTCGTATTCCAGATTATACAGTACCTGGTGGCCCGAAGCCAGTTAAACGACGCGATGAACGTGGCCGACGAGATGTTGAACGATGGCGCACCAGACTGGTTGCTCAAACTCATGGTAATGAGAGACCGCGTTCAAGCCTACACATACATCAGACGCATGAAGGACAAGGTATCAGCACTCAATCTTGTGATGGACCTGTATCACAACTGGGACATCTTGACTGCGATCGATATGTTGGTGTTCTGCAACTCACTACTATCTGCTACGACGCCAGAGCAGGCGGCAGACATTGAGCATCTTCATCAATGCATGCTCATCTACCACGACATCCTTGTCGCGGACAAGTCCAAGCGATGGAGCTCCTGGCAGGAGATCAAGGACCTGTGCCGCCGCGACCCCACACGTCTTGTGCGATCACTCCTGGACAGCAAGCACTACGAGCTAGCCCGTAAGATCCGCGTGATATTCAACATCAACAATGTCCACAAAGAGATCGAAGAGAGCTATCTCTTCTACCTGCTCGTGGAGAAGGATGACACTAGTCTCGCGCTGCAGACCTTGTCAACACTGGGAGCCGACTCGATACCAATAGCCATGGGCCTACTGCCACGCATCCGCGATCTCTCAATCAAGCTATTCCTGGTGCAATTCCTATTGTCAAACATGCGTGCAACAATGACCGACGCCATGCTGCAAGAGTTGACTCAAAAGGAGATGGGTTATCGTGTGTTGCTCACCCTTCCCGCCGAATTGCAGAAGGACTACGAGTCGTATGTCTCCTACCCATCGCTGATTGTCGAGATGTTGCTGATGAATGAGCGTATCCCTGCCGTGTCCAAACTGCTGCGAGAGATAAAGGAGTTGAAGGACGACGATCTGCTCACATACTATGTTCGCAAGTCATTGTCTTTCGCTCGCTACATGGCCAAGAATGAGCTGCTACTCAGCGAAGAGTACTTCCAGTCCAATAGCATGATGGTAGTCGAAGAGAAGCAACATCAACAAGCGGTCGCTGCCAAGGCTGACTCGGACAACGAGCCCTACGACTCTGTGGTCGAGTATCGCTTCAACTACTGTGACTCACCCTCCATGTCGTCCACGATGGTCGGCTCTCCGACAAAGGTGCGCGAGCTCCTTTCCAAGTCAGAGCAATGGATACTCACGGGCCACGACTCGGTCAAGGACGAGCAGACGCGCCACAATCACTACTTTGCGCGTTCTCCAAACATCACGCTGGCCAAGAGTCTGCTGGACATGTGCGAATCCAAGAAGAAGGTTTACACAACATGCATTGACATATTCAACTACCTGTCCACGTTCCTGTCCTCCACCTACTCGCACGACAACCTGCTCATCATTAATTTGATTCAGCAGCTGTTCATGTACGTCAAGCTTCAGCTACTGCGCGATCCAAAGAGTGCCGCTGGAAGTGGTGTAGCTTCCGTGGCCGTGATCGACACTCTGCTGGGCAAGGTCGAGCTGTTCCAAGCTTTGGTGCTGTCCAAATGTTCGGCCGCCGAGTCCATCTCGCTGGCAGACCTGTCCGACATGCAAAAGGCTCGTCAACTTCGTGACAAGTTGATCGAGGAGGATCGTCTGAAACTGGCAATCGATGTGGCCACCAAGTGCAATATCCAAGCCGATCCAGCCTGGGTCAAGTGGGGTATATCCCTTCTCCAACAAGGCCAATATAACGATGCCCGTGAGAAGTTCAAGTATTGTCTGGCGGCCACTGGTGGTGATCGTCGTTTGAACGCCGCCTCCAACGCGCTATCATCAGATACAATCGACAGCAGTGTAATCCTCAACCAGATCATCCAGCTTCTCGAGTCGCCACCCCAGGCCAACCACAAGAACCTGCGTAGTCTCTTCAACCATCTCAGCTCAATCCCTGTGCCAGCCAACTCAAAGACCTTCCCCAAGATTGACGACAACATCATTTTCTCACTTCTGGACGCCTCTGCCAACGTCAACATCAAGCATGGTTCATTCAACAATCTGACCGCGTCGTCTGGCGGCACACCCACCAAGCCAGCCAATGGTGGCGCCGCCAAGAAAGACCCCGTTGTGTTCAAGCAGGAGATGGACTCCACGCGATTGGAAGAGTCGATCTATTATCTGAAGCGATATGGCAATGCCCGCATGCATATCAACTTCTTGATGAAGCATGACTTGCTCGAACTGTCTTGCAAGACTATCATCACCGATAACATATCATCACAGATCTTCTTTGATGAGGTTGTGTCTCACTGCATCAACCACTCCAACCTCAAGGCAATGTTCAGTGTGATCAAATCTCTGGACAATCCCCTGGCATTCAACGAGCACCTGATGGCGACATGCAAGATCATGAACGAGAGGAAGTGGTACGGTCTGCTGCTGGATGTACAGTTGTCGATGAACGACAGCATACGTGCTGCAATGACATGCATCAAGATGTTCTTGGAGGCACCCGACCCCGCCCAATCCACCAGAGTCGTACATCTGGACACGGCACTACGCTACTTCCAGCAAGGTCAGTCGCAAAAGGGCGTCCTACCCGAGATCGAAATCACCAAGTACATACAGAAGCTCAACACACAGATCGAGCTGTGCAAGTTCTTCTACTCCCAGAAGAACCCGCCAGCCAATGTCCATCGACTCAGCACGTTTGGCTCCAAGAAGGAGATCACCGAGCTGGCCGAACTGTGCACCGTGTGGAACAACTTTGACCTGGGCTTCAAGCTGGCCATGGAGTACAAGCTGCCCCTGACCACACTGTACACCAACTCGCTGTCTCAGATGGTGCGCAAGAAGAACCTATCAAAGTGCGACGAGATACTCAACAATCTACGCAACTTTATCGATCCAGGCGACTGGGACTCGATTGCCATGGCCATCATCGAGATCATGTGCAATGAGATGAAGGAGATCAAGAGCGCAGAGAAGTACATTCCCAAGCTGAACTCGGCACGCAACAGCATCCGCGTGTGTATCATGTGCAACAAGCTCAAGTCAGCCTATCTCAAGGCGGTACAGATGCAAGAGAAGGATCTGATCGTGATGGTGATGGAAGAGGCCAATCGAACCAATCAGTTAATCATTTCAAAGTGGTGTCAAGACGTATTGAATGGAGCACAACCAAATACCACTGGTTAGAGAGCCATGGATAATGCTGGGCAATGCCAATGTATTGTATAACCTTTTGATTGATCGATCCAATAAATGGAGAGACAATGTAATATATATAATCAAAAGATATCCATGTTTGCTTGAGCGATTGATTGATTGAATGTGCAATGGTCCACACTTAGGACGAGCCTCCAGCATGCTTCTTTATGAGTGGCAACACAAGGTTGTATCTTCTTAGCAGGTCTGGATTCTTTGGTTCAATCCTAGATTGATAGTGTTTGTTATTAGCGACTGATCATGATGATTCATTAACGGAAATGACTTACTCTAATCCCCTCTCGTAGTCCTTGAATGCAAGGACAAAATCATCCAACTGGAGGTAGGCCTCGCCTCTGCCAAGGTACGACGATGGCAAGTGTCCAATCTCCTTGCTGATGAGTGATGTGAAATAAGTGATGAGGTCATGTTGTTCAGAGCGCTGTTTCTTGGAGTTTGGCTTGTAGTAGATTGATCGATGAATGTTGATGCTGTTGTTGTCGCTACCACCACTGGTACCATTATGATTGTTGTTGGTCTTTGGTGAATTGTTGTTGGGGTTGTTGGCGTTGTTGGCATTGGTATTGGAGTTGGCAGTATTGTTGGCATTGTTGGTAGGTGGTACTGTTACACCAACTGGCGACTTTTGTAGAGGTGGACATGTCTTCAAGTTCAACATTGATATCTCTGCAGACACAGACTCTAGCCTCTGTTTGAGCTCCTCGTTGTTTGGGTCCTCGATCAAGCTAACTTTGATGTCCTTCTTGATGAACTTTAAGGTCTTTTGAAGACCGACCAGTACCTCAAGACTCTCTGGCTCATACTTGAGTGCCGCTCTAAAGTCTTTGACTGCTGCCCAGAACTCGCCAATCGCTGTGTATCCTGTACCACGTCTCAAATACGCCTTCATTCCCTTTGTGGATGGTTGTTTCTCGATTGCTATTGAGCAGTCGGTGATTGCCTCGAGGAATCTGTTCAACTTCAAATATGTCATTCCTCTGTTTGAGAAGTAAAGTGGATCACTATATTGTATTGGATACACATGTTAGCTCACTCTGTCGCTCGCTCATTCGCTCATTCATTCATTTATGTTAACATACTCTGGATTCAGTTTGATAGCCTTGGTATAATGTGCCAGTGCAGAGATGAAGTTCTTTGATTGATAGTCAGTGTTGCCTAGTAGCTTCTGTTTGGAAGATAGTGACTCGCTCATGTTGTTCCTGATGTGTGAAGAGTACTCCTCCAACTCTGACCATGTGGTATTGTACAGCGACTCGCCAGCCGGTATAAGTGAGGGCATTGTTGGATTGTTCTTCTCCTTCAACTTTGTGGACTTTTCAATCTGTCTATTGGTGTACGCCACCAACAAGTTCATTCGACAAGGCTCCTCATCGATGCCCAAGTAGTTGAAGTCACTTATCCAATCCAATTGTCTATGTATCGCGCATGATGAAGAGTTAGTGAATGATTGAATGATGATGATGGACTTCATTCTTACCCTTTATATGTTGGATTTCGACTTGTTATCTCGTATATCCTTGTGTAGAGCATGGGATTGTTGTTCGATACGCCCATGGCACGCTTCAGATTGAGGTTGGGAGGAGTGAGATGAGAGGCCAGGTAATGATCGGAGAAGGCCTTCTTGAACTCCTTGGTGAAGAAGTATCCGTAGGCACGACATATGTATGCCTTGATACAATTTGGTTGAATAGATAATGCCAATGTACAGTCTAATATCGATTTCTTGTAGTCCTATTATGTATGTTTGATAGATTGAATGAGTACACAGTGATGTGATGTGATCTGAACGAAGATGACGATGATGACATACATGTATACGTAGTTTTGTTATCGCACGATTGATTAGGATTGATATGATGAATGGTGGATTGTTGGCTGATAGTACGATGGCAGTGTTGTAGTATTCGATGGCAGTGGCGTACTTTTCTCGATAGTACTCGTTGTTGCCAAGACGCATTGAGCAGAGTGCCGTGTCAGAGGGTGGTTTGCGTTCGAGTAACTGTTCGTAAAAGGTCTTTGTCTGATGTGACGCACGTAGCGTGCGTAGCATTGCATCGAGTTGCGAGACATCCTTCTCATTGAGCTGTGTACCCATGTACTTTAACTTCATATCCTTTAGCAGTTGTTGTTGTTGTTGTAACTGTCTCTCCATACTATGTTGTTGTTGTTGTTGTAATTGTTGTTGTTGTGTTTGTTGTTGTGTTTGTTGTTGAGTCTGTTGTTGTTGTAATAGTTGCTGTTGTTGCTGTTGCTGTTGCTGCTGCTTTTGCTTTGATCCTACATTGTTTAGTAGTTCATTCTCAATCTCTTTGATTGTCTCTGCATCGACTGTCGATCCACCACCACTTGATGTCGTCGTGGACTTCTTATTCTTTGACTTCTTCTTTGCCATTATAGTGTATCTATATCTCTATCTATCCTTTTATCACTACCTTTGTTTGTTTTGGTCCACATCCAGTCGAGTAAATTTTGAAACTTTGAAGTTTGTTCACCAAGTGTGTTTGTTTGAGTGACAATGGACCATTGTGCATTATCTCACTTGTCAAAATGTTGTTGTACAACCTTATTATCTCTTTTTGACCTAAAACAATCTCTCTCTCTCTCTCTCCCTCTCAATCAATCAATCAATCAATCAATCAATCAATCAATCAAACTAATCAAACTAATCAAACTAATCAAAGAAACTAATCAAACTAATCAAACTAATCAAACTAATCAAACTAATCAAATATGTAAACGAAACAATCTCAATGTCTGGTAGATCAAAGCAGTCAGGACAACAGTCTAACATGGTAGCATTATACCAAACTATTGCGAGTAACGAAGGGCATTCGTTTGTAATAATGCTACCATGTTAGACTGATGTCCAATCTACCTGTGTCAATGATATCATTGACACTGCACATTTATACATTGAAGTTCAAAACGATTAAAGGATTGTTGGGTATGAATGGTGTGTCTTGTTAACAAAAAAGAATCATTTGATTTTTATTAATTATTTTCATTTTGGTGTGTATGAGTGATCACTCACTCACTCAGTCACGCACTACAGTGTCAACCAGAGTTTCGCAAACTTCTGCGCGGCCTCACGCACTCCTATCCTACTATCTTCAAATCATATTTATTAATATTGGACTCTAACTTTGTTTATTATTATTTGTAACTACACATATTTGTTGCTGTCACATCATCTAGGTAGGTCTATTCATACTTTCATTCAGCATTGAACTATAGAGAAGAAAACTGATGATGCAACATGATACAGCCGACACGACTCATGACAACACGACATGACACGACAGATTGTGATTGATATACATGTGTCATGAACATGAGACAGACATCACCTTGATAGTGAACACAGAGAACAGATTATTAACTCATCGATCAATCAATCAATCAATCAACCATGAATCACTCAAACAAAGATAGAGATAACAACAGATTTTATTATATACAGATACAGATAACAGATATTTAAATAGTACATTTACAACAACAACAACAATACAATGATTCGCCAATCATTTCGTCTTCTTGCAAAGGCTGCTGAGGTCAAGCCAGTCTCTGCTGCTGCCGCTATGCCATTGGACCCAGTGTCCAAGTTCTTGAGCGAGGAGAACTTGCGCGCTGTCGAGGTGCCAGATTTCGACTTTGCCAAGATGGTGAAGCTCGAGGACAACGTCGAGTTTGACGCTCAGTTCACCAAGTTCATGAACAACCCACTGTTCACCGCCGACACCGAGTTGATGAAGTCGTACAGAGAGTACGAGTCCTCGTTGAAGCACCTCCACAGCTTCAACCCACTGCCAAACATCCCCATCCCAGCCTCTGGCGTCGCCCCAACCATCAACTGGGAGTTCAAGAAGAACTTCCTCCCAGCCAAGACCGTCGACTTTATCCGCAACGTCTTCCAAAAGTCCATCGACTCGATCGACTCATGGGAGAACGAGGAGAAGACCATCTTTGCCAACGCTGAGCGTCAGATTGAGGATTCTGTAAGTGATGTCACGTGACCTCAATTAATCAATCAATCATTCACTCACTCGTACGCGCACAACATATAGCTTAAGCCAATGAATGCTTTGCTTCCAGAGATTGAGTCTACTTTGGCCACCATTCAGGGTCAGTTGGACGCAGCTGAGGACTTCAGAAACAGACTGGAGACAGTCACCATCGAGGAGATCCTCCAGAAGAACCCAGAGCTCGAGGATGAGATTTACAACGAGATTGCAGAGGGCGAGTGGATGATCAAGGACAAGGTCGGCGATAACACCATCTACAACCTCAAGGGTGCCCACCACTAAACTGCTAGGACCTGTGCATGCAGTCTATTCTCTCCATCCCCTTATAGTAGTACATACATACATCATACATACATACATAAACATAATAATAATCACATCAAACCAAGCAACAGCCACCTTCTCAAGACAGGCGGCAGGCAATCACAACAACATCCAATGATTCGAATCACTCTCATCCATCCATCCCAAGTGGCACCAACACCAACCAATTTGCCAACAACATCACTCGGCCTGCCCTTCATCCATCAATTGGCAATATAATAATATATTATGATACAAATAGATTTACAGTATATTTCATATGTTATGGACACAAAAGTAATGAACATGGCCATTATATATGAAACGAATTTTGTTTGACTAAGTTCCAACGAAGAACATTCTTGGTGGCATTGGCAATTGTCAATACTTGGTCCACCATCCATCAGCTGTTATGATATCCTCCATTCGTTGAGGCAATGATGCATAGAGGTTCTCAACAATGCGGTCATCAATATGCTCCCATTGTTCGGTTGCAAGGTCAGACAAGTCTGTTCTAGAGGCCTTTGCAAGCTCTCTCTTTACTCTCTTCTTCAAGATCGCCCAAAGATTCTCTATGATGTTGATGTCTGGTGAATATGGAGGAATGAATAAGGTTGGAATCCTCCTCCTCCTCAAGTGAGTGGTGACACTGGTAGCTCTGTGAATTGGACAGTTGTCCATCACCAGTGTGAAATTGGGGAGCTGACCATGATAATGATGGATGGAATCAGTCTTGTCAATTATCTCCGTGTATTGAGCTTGTTCTAAATTGCCTTCGATCTCTGACAGTAATCCCACTCCAGCACTGGTGACACAACCCCATAGGTTGACCTTGGATCCGGGAAGCCTCCTCATGCCATGAACACGGCTGAATGTATTGTTATCTTGTCTGGCCCACTCGTACTGACGATAGTTCTTGAAGTTGGACTCAATTGTGGTCTCATCACAGAATACTATCAAGTGTGGCGAGTTCCAGCACTACCTTTTTGAATGTGCCTGACCGGTACTGATGGTTGCCGTAGTCGAGAACGACCTCTATCCTTGCGTTGGCGCCGTAGCGTTGGAGCGTGTTGCTGTCTCGTTGCGCGATTCGTTCGATGTCTGCTCGGGTGTAGTTGCCTGTCATCTTGATCTCGGTCACGCCCGTCTTCTTCAGTCTGCCGCCTATGTCTCTTGATGATCTACTCATTCTATATATTAACACTGAGATGTTAATTTATATCACTTTGAACCTATTTGTTGGCCATCAACTGCTTGTGGATGTAGCCTTGCTTGTGTCGATTGAGATTGGTGCGACCTACCTCGAAGCCGCATTCGCATCTTACCTTTTGTTTGATGTATTCTTTGTGACGCTCTCTGAACTCCGAGTTGTCGTCCCAATAGTACTCTTTGAATAATGACATGTTATATCTGTTAGAGATAAATTGTTTAATTTAATTTAATTTATTTATTAGTTTCCAAAAAGGGATAGGCAGATCATCTTCACCACTAACACCCAAAGCAGAACCTTTGTTGCTCACTCATTCATAAAATTCACACAACAACATCAACAACTACTACAACAACTACAACAACGACGTCATCAACAGTTACTATTTGTCTCTTCACATATATTTGTTACTCAGTGTCCAATGGCCGACCAACAACAATTCCAGGCAGTTGTTACGTTCGGTGACAACGAAGCCGTGATAGACTTCACAGCTAGAAATGTCCAAGATCTCATCAACACAATCCGACAATCACTCGACCTTGCTGTTCCTGCCTCCCCACTTCGAGTCTATGCCACCAATCCAGCCGTTGACAACAACGCTCATCATCTTGCTCCTAGCACCAATGTCCCTCAAGGAGGATATCCTCAGCTCTTTGTGCAAGCCCAAGCCCCAGCTCTAGCTCGTAAGTACAAACAACATCGGCGCAATGTCTTCATTCAATACTAACATACACACTCAAGCCGGTCCTGCAGGAGGAGGTGGTGGCCAAGCGCGTAAGTAGAAGTGAGAGCGATGAGATCGATTTATACTAATATATCATCGTAGTGTACCATTTCACTCCGAAGATGTACGACACTCATCTCACTGATGAACAGCTCCAGGACACTCCGTTCACAGACAGACAAGTCGAGCTCTGCTTCATGGCAACGGAATGCATGAAGGTTATATCGACTCAAGGGGTGCCACTTGGTTCGATGAACAACATCAAGCTTCCAATCATATCTACGTCACAGATGTGGGGTTCAGGTAAGACATCAATCGGCCAGCACTTTATTCATGCCATGAAGAGCCGACCCGATTTGTGTGGTATTGTCCTTGCCCACTTTGACAAGAACCCCAATCAGTGGCCACAACCTCATTCTATGAAACCTGCTGAGGCACTCAAACGTCTCACATCACTGGTGTCAATCACTCTCGACCTCCGAGCCATCACGGTCCAGTCAAATTCGTCCAAAGACATTGCACAAACATGGTCACTTGCAGTTGCCGACGCGTTGTTCAGAGTATATCACAGGTTGGTCGGTAACACAACTCGCCCTTTGCCGTCTGACCAAGCGAGCATCATCATCAATTCGCTGGAGCGTGCAAACGATTTCTTCTTCCATTTCGATGAGATAGACAATCTCATTGCAAACAGCCACTCAGACGAGGACTCAATCTGCATCCTCTACAAGTTTTGGGAACATGTCCTCCAGCCATTGGTTATAATGGGAGCTCCTGTCTATATCTCTGGGCGATCGTCAGTGCTATTGCTTCTCAATCAGCATCTCTTTCCAGATTTTATCTCTCCAACTCGAACATACGTTACACAGATTCTCCTTCATTAGTTCACATTGGAGCACATTAAGGAGTATTTTCACAAGCGCCAAGTCATTGTGAGCCAACGTCCTGGCGCTTTGGAAACCATCTATGAGGTTTGTAGATTTCTACTCCACTCGTGCCATCACCTTACTAACACATAAAAAGTTGACTCTAGGGGCCCCACGCCTGGTTCAGGCATCAGTTGACTACCTTCTCGGAACTCCACCTGGAATGAGCATTGTTTCTAAAGACATGCATGCCTATGTCAAACAACACTTCCAGAGTGAGCTCAACCCAACAACCATGTTTACTCCAATCAAAAAGAAGCTATACTTCTCTTTGTGCTTCGCATCATTGTTCCAAGTTGGTATACCGAACTTGTGGTCCTCTGAAAGTAGTAGTAGCTAACATCCATCATGACTAGATTCCTCTCGATCTTCATTCTTCCAAGTTCAACCATGCCCATTGGGGACTGCCAGAAAACAAAAGCACTCTGGCAAGCCTACTCCAAACACTGAATGTTTACATTGAGCCAATGGAGGACAGCCAACACTTTGTCTATGTCCGTGTTCCCCCAATGACAATTGAGGAGATTGCTTCGACAGGAGACAAGGACCAAGAAGTACAACAACTCGCCGACCTGGTCAATAGGTACAGAGCCTATACCAGAAGCGAACACATCACCGGGACCCCACTTGAGAGCTCCCTTGCGCATAGCATTGTCTGCAAGCTCATTGCTTGCAGGGATATCAACCCCAACCCAACCACATCTTTCCTGTTCAGTTTCCTCTCGGTGAGTACTCAATCATCGTGAGATTCCTGTATCACTCTCATACTTATACCCACACCCAGACTTCAGTAGCAAAGGATATTGTTTGGACACTCCCACTTGTGGACCTGTCCACTGCGAAGAGGTTTCCCATCTTTGTCCGAAGAACTGGACCGAAGATTCAGGACAACGTTCAGGGTCTTGATAGTTTTCTCACCATAGATGCCAACTCATCCACCGAACCAGACATCCAATTCTCGCTTGATTCCTTTGGCCTGGTCATCAAGCGTTGCTCTCCTTTCATCCTTTACAGAACGGGTCCGAAGTCCCTAAGCTCTGATTTCTACATCAAGCTCTCCGACCATGTCGTACTGGCTTTCATTGTCAAGCTGTCTATCACCACCAATCAACTGTTGGACGAGCTCAAAAAAGTGTGCCCATCAGCTGCCATTCCAGATGTGACATTTGTGGCGGTTGTTGTCTCACCAAACATCCAGATCCAACCCGATGAAATCCCCACTCTGAGCAACGTAATGGTCTCAGGAAAGCATTGCGCAGTCCAAGTGAATCCAGAGAGAGTCGTCGGTGGCAAAAAGTCCCCGTCAAATGTGCAGCTGGTCATCCCTTCAACCAACGCCCTGGAGAACTTGTTTTCCAAGCCACTTTGGTTGTCCATCACTACATTTCTCAATGTTGCCAACCTTCCTCCTCCCTCTGCGTGCTCACA